>NC_092796.1:31427045-31788905 GCF_918797505.1 Bemisia tabaci
ACATTTCCTCATTAAACTAAATGTAAAGTATCCAGGGGTTCAGACAATCTGGCAACTTTGGCTCCGAGAAAGGGCGAGATACCCGACAATTTAACTTTGTCCCAGAGCATCCTCTGATCTCGGCCAAAGTTTCGCCCCTTCTTTTCCGCACTTTCCACTTTTTTAGACACCGGGTTGTCAAACTGGATAGCGTTACCCAAACCAATCGTATCTACATCGGGCCTTTCTGAGGAACGTATCTTTTTAGTGGAGGCGAATTTAGGTTAGAAGTCGTAGGGCGGCTGAGTTCGGAGTTGATGGAGAGAGTTGGTCAAACATTTGATTTGAAACCAGTACCTCCGTGAAATATGTTCGATATGGTTGGAGAAACATTCAAACCACGTATCTCGTTTACGGTGTTTGAAAATCTCTGCTCATCTTTTATTTTTGTAGGGGTAAACAAATCAACATCATTTTTGCCAGACTTTGCTTCCCAAAGAGGCGGAAAATTATGGCAGTTTTCAAGAATTGACGCAAAATAGTTCTCACTGAAAAAAAAACTCCGGCCGTGGGAGCCGCAATTACGGGCTATATAGACATACCGTCCGTTCCGGGCTCAAAGGCCGAAAATGCCGGCTGCTGGAGGCGTAGCTTCGATTGCTCCGGGTTCAGAGGCCGAAGCTCTGGCTCCAGCCGCGAAAAAAAAGCCAGCCGGCCAGTGCTCCATTGAAAAAATAAAATATGACAGAAAGTCTGATGTATCGAAAACCGAGATACGTGGTTTGGGAGTGTCACCGTCGATATCCGTGGCGTGGCGTCCTTTGCGATACATCGATTGATGTGTCATTCAGACCTATGGAAAAGGATCAATCAACAGGGTGTTCGCAGTGAACACCTTAATAATCGATCTTTTAAAGGGAAGAATATCGATAGTCGATCAATCACGCCACGCCACTAGTCGATATGTCGATATTTGTTTATTTCCGCTGTTGGTTCATTTTAAAGAATGAATAAACAAAAAACACTTAGGTAGCTAGATCTTAACTCTACTTCGACCCAGGTCGACATTCGATGAGATCCTTGACATTTCTTCGACTTGAAATCATCTCTATAAATTATCTTAATTATGTACATTGAACTCTGCATATTTTTGGTATTTTCAAGATGATCTCAAGTCGAGAAGTCAGGGATCTTGAAACTTTGACTTTTTAATGAGTTTAAAAAGTATTTACTGAGTCTCTCAATCTTCGGCCATCTTATATTTTTTAATTACATTTTTTTTTTCATTATTATTTTTATACGGTTTAAAAACCGTGTGAATTCGCTTGATGATATCGTTTCCCGATCTCCGGATGCACGAACACTTCTGTTAAAAGTATGACATTCTTTTCCCTCGTTTAAGAGAAATAGGTAGCTCTGGTGAAGGATTTTCACACAGAAATACTTCTGATTATTGTGCGGCTGGAGATTATTTGAAAGTCAATATTGAAGACATTACGACAATCAAATGTCTCAGAAAAACATGCTATTGCGGTTCATGTGTAGTTCATTTTTTAATGTATCGATTACAGACTTTTTTCGGAAGATCAGATGCGGCAACAATGTCTAGAGGTATATTCGTTGTTATTCAAGAGGCGTTTTCTCAGTTTGAATCGGGTCAAAATATCAGAGCGGAACTAACTTAGAAAAACTTACGCGTGAGGGTTGGGGGTGCCCGAGCTCAAAGGGCGCCTCGCGATTCATGGCTTTTTAGGGAAGCAAGTCTTCGGAAAACCGGAAAAAACGATCACTAGATTGTAATTTGTTTTGCATCAAATTACAAATCCTCAATGATAGAAAACCAGAAACATGTAATGAGGTCATACTTGAATAAAATGAGGCTGGGATTTCGTAAACAGGTGGAAGTCAATGGTTTTCACTAGAGTCCCTGTACACCCAGAGTTAAGACAACTCGATTATCAGCTGACTGGCAGCCGGCCATGGCTGGCCATGGAGGCCGAAAAGAGTGCACCCAAAGGAACGATATTGAGGGATAAGGATCAGGAATCCTGCGATGTCTGTCACACAAAAACAACAACATCAACAAATTGATCAATTAAAAAGAAAATGAGATTGGTTTGTGAATAATTTCTTAATCTATTTTCATTTTGGACCGATGGAAATTACAATTTACTCTTGATAAACCACAATTAGGTAATATTTTCATTATTCTTGTTCACATTCAAGGTACCGCCATCTTGGTGCACTCGTTTCGGCCTCCATGAGCGAGAACCAATCAGAATTGGATTTTTTTTAGGCCACTTTCAGCCCAACCAAAAGTGAGTTGTCTTAACTCTGGGTATAAAAGGACTCTAGTTTTCACATTTTCAACATTGCATGACACTTTTTCATTTGATAGAAATCAATATTCCATTCTGTTTCTTAATTTTCTTTACTCGACACAGACAGAGTTTTTTTGCCATATATACTGAAAGCTGAGAGTGAGCTCGTAATCGTAGGCTGATCGCACTACGGCCGCGCTAAGGAAGAACGCCCTATGAACCTTCAGGCGTTGCCAAATTACCTTTGATAAAACGCGAATTTCCTGGTAAACTTATGAATTTTTCCCTCCCAATTTTTCGGACAATTTTGTTCGCAATCTCACCTAAAGATTCTGAAAATTAAAGAGAAAAATATTCATAACTTTCCTCAAAAAGAAACATTTTATCGAAGGAAATTTGGCAACTCTTGAATGTTCATACAGCGTTCTTCCTTAGCACGGCAGTATAACATTGTGCCAAAATACCTTGGCACGGATTGAGATGAGGGACAAAAGGTTCTAGAGATCCTCTTCACAAAATAAGACTTCGAGGAGTGTATGTTACTGGCATTATTGCTTGAACACATGAAAAATGACCGAAGATTTTTATCTGGATCTATAGTTTCAAGCCTACACCAAAGAGTGAGGATCGTAACTCGATAAGTTCATTCCATTTACTTCAAAGTGAAGTTTGACTTATTGGATGAGTTTTATCAAAGAAATTTGTAGAGGATTGGAGATCTCTTGCACAAGAACTATGAAGCTAAAATCAAAGCTTTATCTGTACTAAAGCCACCTCAGTCCAAGTATGAGACATGTAGTACCAATTAACTGAGTGTTTCCATGAGAAATTCCTGTTTTTCATGTTCTATTATTGAGAAGTCATACGAACATCGTCAATAACGTTACAATACGGCATAAATTGGCTAAAAACGAGCAACCGTATCGACGGATTCGTGTACATTTCTGGATAGGTAGCGCTGTAAGACAGTTATGAAATTTTTAGATTAGTTGTTCCGCGTTCAGCAGAAAGGAACCGAGCCACATCTGCTACTGCCAAATTTAATTGGGAAATTTAATTTTTTACATGAAAACGGTTGTGCGGATTTTTGTGCAAAAAGGGAATTTTCTGCATATCGCGAAGCAAAATCCTTAAAATTTTCAAAGGGATCCGCACAAACGTTATCTTGTGAATAATTAAACTGCCCGGTTAAATTTGGCAATCGCTCATATGGCTTGGTTCCTTTCCGCAAAATGCGGTCTGGTTCAAATGTGCCTAAGTTACAGAATTTTGAGGTAACTGGGTTTCACCGAGGCGGCTCGAAGCGCATTGGCGCCTTCAAACCTAAGTGGATACCTAAAGCATTGCGCAATGCAAAAAGTATCCTGTTAGGTTTGTAGGGGCCAGTGCACGTTCCGCGCTTATTCATTGATTTGTTACCTTGGGTTTACCCTGTTTGCAATCTTTTCGATAGAACTTCCACTTCTTAATTATTCCAGATTATCCGACTTTTTTTCCGAGGCGGCGATGGAGAATATGCAGGTGTCTGAAATTTGATGAATTTCGTTTTTCAGTGGTAACGACTGAGTGAACTGAACACGAGGATACGATTGGTTCATGAAGTGAAAAATAATTGGAGAAGAAATGACAAAATGATCTAATCTGCTTAAATATGTGCGTTTAAATAGAAAATGCGGACAGATGACGTCACTAGGCGGAGCATTTTCTCACTTTTAAATCTGTTTTTACACTATTTCCCATATTAGAAAAAAAAATTATGAAAAATACTGTGAAATCAGCTCTTTAAGCACTTTCAGATGAAAAAATAAAAAATTTGCATGCAAATTCTCCGTCCTTTATGCAGAACTGGTTGATCGTTTACGCAATACAAGGAAATACTTCTGCTTTAACCGCGGGGTATGCATCGGTCAGGAATGATTTTCAAAAGGGGCGGGCCGCTATGAAAAGTTTATCCTTACGCGATCTGCGGTAGTAGGAGCGCGTTGAAAAAGGCGGCAAAAGCTCGGAACAGGGTCGAGGGTGTCAAAAATCTGGGTCGACCCTCTATCCGCCAATCCGGCGGGAAGGGACTAGGGGATCCGTGCTTACCTCAGCATAGGTGCGAGACGGAGGGGCGGGGCAGGGCTGGACGAGGTGGGAGGGGGGGACAGGGTCGTGCTGTTTTTAAATGCCATCATTCATTTGTGAAGTCTCAATTCCCAGCAGCGTACCCGTACCCGTGCCCCGCAAATTTGCACCGCTTCGACGCTCTAAAACAAAAGTCTCGCTGCGGCGTTGCCAAATGGAAATCATTGAATTTTCATCGTATTAAAATAATGAACCATTAGACAAGGTGCGGATTTTTAACAGTAAGTATCAAAGTTAACAGTTAGTATCAAAGATAGCAAAAATTAAATGTCGTGGAGAGTTGTCCGGAGGTTTTTTCGTCACAAAAGGGCTAAAACAAGGCTGTTGTTTGTCACCAACACTATTTAAGGTATACCTAGAGCACGTTTCAGAGGAATGGAAAAAGAAGGTTGCAGGAATGGGCGTTCCACTCCTTGATGGGCAGACCCTTTATACTCTATGCTTTGCCGATGACCAGATCGTTGTAGCTCAAGATGAGGAAGATGCAGATTACATGACGCGGAAGTTGGTCGAAGAATATCGGAAATGGGGCATGGACGTTAGTGTGTCCAAGACAGAGAAGCTGGTCGTGGGAGCAGCGCATCAACGGCAAAGCATAGAGCTTGAGGATGGACGGCGCATCGAAGAGTGTGACGAGTATAAGTATCTCGGTGTTTGGCTCGATCAGGATGGAAGGATGGATAGAGCAATTAAGGACAGGATCATCCAGGGCAGGAGAGCCATCGCGATGCTGAACGGGGTGCTCTGGGATCAGAGCATCTCAAAGGCAAACAAGCACCGGATATATGACGCCATCGTTAAAAGTATCGTGCTCTATGGTAGTGAAGTGTGGCCTTTGACGAAAAGAACGCAAGAAATGTTGAGGGCAACTGAAATGGATTTTTGGCGGCGATCTGCCGGCATTTCGAGACGGGACCGTGTCCGTAATGAGAGAATTCGCCAGGTGATGAAGGTTGAGAAAGATATCGTGCACGACGTCATGTCCAGGCAGTTATGCTGGTATGGACATGTGCAAAGAATGTCGGAGGAGAGGTTGCCCAAACAAGTTTTGGATTGGGTACCACCTGGGAAGAGGCGACGGGGACGTCCCGTAAAGGGTTGGCGGCAGGGCGTTGACAAAGAGATGTTGCGGTGTCAGTTGCCCGATAACCTCTGGGAAGACAGGCATATGTGGCGCTTGGGTGTCGTAGAACGCCAGAGTGCGTTATAAAGCGACTTTATATATATATATATAAGTATCAAAGTTAAATAACAATGATTTAACGAGACTCACACATATTATTATTACAAAATACTTTAAAAGAATAATGATTTGAGCAAATGAGCCTCGTTGAAATTTTGATATTCATATGTCGCTGGTAAATAGTCGAATCAGGCATTTTGCAAAATGTCTGGGCAATTAGTCAAATATTCTTACTTGGATTGAAATTCTGATTCTTTTCCTAAGTTTATAGACAAGGTAATTCAGTGCTCCTTTAAGAAAAAATTCTCTGTACAGATATGCATTTCAAAATCGTGGTTTAAACGATTCTTAGCTCTTGAACGAAAGAGTATCTTGAAATTTTCAGCAGATCATAAAATACAGCATTTTAACATTCACAGGCATTTGCAGATGGTATAAAAAGCGCTCGTGGATTCAATGAATTATGTCCCCGAAAATATCGAAAACTCGAGAGATTTTCGCCGTAGATTTACAACATTTTGTAAACCGTCGGGCTATCTATCTATGCATTTAATTAAACGCCTGATTTGACATTGCCTGCGACGTATACATATCTGGCGCAGTCTCGGTGAAAAAGTGTTTTCACTAGTTAAGCATACGGACCTGGCTTAAGGGCGCGGGAGCGACTATGAATACGACCCTAATTATCAAATACGAGGAGAGCGGTAATTTCGGAGCTAAAGGGTCAAATTACAGAGGCACCCGTCCGAGCCGGGGGCTCCGGGGTCAGTCGAGTCCGGCCCGGTGTAATTAGTCAAAATCAAGTGACACCGCTGCGAACGTGCTGGCCAAGATTTGAGGTCGCCCGAGAATTAAATTAATTCCGCCTTTTTCCCGCGTCCGCGTCCTTTGCGATCCTTACGAAATTCTCCGGCGTGATAATTAAATTTGTAAACGGGAGGACAGCCGCGAGGCGAAGAGAATTAACTCCAATTTACAGAGTTGCCTCCTATTTTGCGGCGATTCAATTACCCGGGCGCTTCATAATGATCGTGAATGGGTGGACCGCAATTAATAATTGTTTAAGCGTGTAATCCTCTGTGACGTTTCGCGAAAAGGACGTAATTTACATCGGCCGAGTGTTAAATCCACTTACGGGCTCGGGGACACCTTTTGAGGTTGAGCCCCGCGCGCCCGACATAAGGGTACTTCCGTAAACCTCGCTAAAATATGCGGGGTACCCTAGGATCCGGTCATCCTTCGCTCCGCAGATTGGCTGAAATAATGGAGGTAAAGTCGACGAGAACCTCGTTCCTCCCGGGGAAAGTGGCATAATCCGGTCAATTTCCCGCACAGGTGTTCGAGAATCTTAGAAAAGCGTACATTGTTTTAAAAATAACTGAACGCAGCGATGAGACTAAAATTGAGGGGCTTAGGGGACAAGGCGCATGAGTTCAGTTTTTGAAAAAAATTGAGATATTAATGAATACAACTAGTCTAAAGGGATATTCTGTGAAAAATTCGCTACCGAATTCCATTTTGAAGCATTAAAAAGTCAGTTTGAACTTTCTTTCCGCCATAAGGATCCATGTAAGTTCGAAACCTTAAAAACGTATTTCTCAAAAAACAAAAACTGCACTAATGCGCCTTGTCCTCCAAGCCCCTTAATTATAGTAGTAGTCACTCAATTTTTTGTGAAGTTTTCCCTCTGTGATACAGATACGGCCAAACGGACAAAATTTTTGCCCTTAAGGGCCGCAATTTGATGATATCCGTAAGGGAACGACACTAATTTTACCAAATTACCAATTTTTACATGAGCGCCCAGGGCGCTCGAAAGACTGCTAATAAAAATTTGATATTTGTTTGCAAAAACATTCCTCATTTTTACACCTCATAGCACGTTTTGAGACCCGAGGAGCTTAAATTTTCTCAAATTTCAAAAATAAGGGACACCCTACTGTACGTGTCTCGCGTGCGAGACTAACGCTTCTTATCATTCGCTAAGCTCTGATACTCGAATTAGCGTGGTCTGAAAAAGAATTTGCAACTAATGTCATTATTTTAAGTAAAATATATCTTCAAACTGGCCGGCGAAACTCGGTAATTAATCAGGGATAAGCAGTCGCCGAGGCGTTTTAAAGTTGTTATTTTAATCTTGTTCGTATGTGCTTGCACTCATCAAGTTTCCCAGGATCGGTAGGAAAATTACGGCGGAAGTATGCCACCGAGCAGGTTTAAAAATAGCTTCGGCGCGAAGCTTCCACCTCCGCCCGGCGCATCATGCATATTTAAAAGGGGACTCCGAGGATGGTGCCAACTCCTCGCAGGGTTATTTTACGGAGCTATGATAGAAAGGTTACATTTTTTACTTTGACGGAAATGGGTTATGTTAACAACGCAATATGAGATCGCAAAAAGGAGACAAAAATTGCTGGAGGAGATCGTGTCTCAATACCAAATGGACAGCATTTTGCAATACCTGCACTGAAAAAAAGTAGCTTGGATCAAGCATGATAATTCTTGAATTTGCCATCAAGAAATTTGTTTTTCTTGCTTTAAGCTGACTTTTTCTTGATACAAGAAAAATAATGCTTGGGTTAAGCAAGAAAGTAGCTTATATTAACCAGAAAAATTGTTGATTTAAGAAGAAATACTTCTTGGCGGCAAATAAGATTCTTTTTTTTCCAGTGTGGCTCCGGTTAAGGAAAAACGTATATGACATAAGTTTCCATAGGTACAAAAGTTTTACGGATGAGCCAGATTGTAGTTCCTAATTGGACAGCATTTTGCAGTTTGGAACTTTAAATTCTGGCTCTTCTGAAAAAACGCTTATGTGCATAGGTAAACTAATGGCACATACGTTGTTTTTAAACCGAACCGGAATTTATACTTCCTAATTGCAAAATGCAGTCCAATTGCAAAATGAAGTCCATATCACCCATTGAAATGCATCTGAAATGTAAAATCTACACGGAAAAAATACGGTTATCCTTTAGAATCGTGGCACTACCCCAATTTGTTGGATGATATGGACATTTCCAATTAATTGTGGTAGTACCGCAACTCAAGTTGGGTTAATACGGCAATAATTGGTTTAGTAACCTAATTTATTGGGGCACAACCATGGTTAATTATCACCCAACAACCCCATGCTCTTTTTTTCTGCGTAATGAATACAGTTTACCCATTTATAGTTTGTAAAAAACACTGAATTTTCACGGAAGTTACCAAACACCGTATATTCTGATAATTGTAATGTGTTTCTGATACGTGAAATTCGAAGTTGTATAACTCTTAGTGCGTGAACAAGACGTAGAAATGTTACAGAATACAAAAAGGAACGCACAAATCACTTATGGGCAAAATAGAGGGAAGTAATATGAGTATATTCTTCTCCTGACGATTCATCTATTATTTGTCATCATGAACGTAGGCCAACAATCGGAAAAAGCTCCTTCAAAATACAATCTATAGACTAGAACGGTATGTTGAATGTTGATACTCGTAGATTCCATTGCAAGTAAAAGCATGAACTGAATTGTGAGATAAAAACTCTGGAGCGATTAAACAACGCGGAATAGAACTGGCAAGAAAAAAGTTCTTCTGCGTTTGGTTTTTCCAATTACACGAAAAAATTAAGAGCTAAGAGGACGCAAAACGTTCAACACATTTTCCAGATTATCCTTTGACGGACAGCGCAGGTTTCACGTAAATAAATAACCGTCTATTATGTATTTAAATTGCAAAAGCGTGGAGCGACCCGGAAGTGATGCAGGGAACAAGTGAAAATAGACAAGGACTAACTCCTACACTTTTGCTTTTGGACTTTTTTATTTGTGTTTTTATGCGTCACCACGCAAGGTAGCAGAATGTTTCGTGTAATGAATATTTTACATGTTTTTACGTATGGAATGCTTTCATCTCTTGATCGTACTCTTCATCTCTTTGCCATCGCAAAATTAATTGCTGGTGCAGCATTTCATTGTTTTTCAAAAGAATGATGATTATGGATAATTTTGAAAAAAGTGGAGGATTTTTAAACACGGTAAGTCATCCAATGTTCGGTGTAATGTGGCGGAGGGCCGCTCCAGAAAACGAAAATAATAGGTAATCGGAACCACTAAAAAAAGACTGAAAAATGCCATTTCATACCCTGTTAGTAACCAGGAAGCACGAGCTTGGCTAATTTTCTATCGTTTTTCGTCATCCGATTGCGAACAAAATTATAAAAAACTAGCTGCTCCGGGCGCCCTACGGGCGCCCTCCACAGCTAGCAATGGTGGTGCAGTAGCTTATTTGGAATCGGAGCGATTAGTTGAATCTATTTAATAATGATGATGATTCTGCGGCAGAAGATCAAGGAATTTAACTGCCTCTCTGCGTTACAGGGTGGAGACTGCCATTCTACCGAAAAATGTTATAAAAAGCTCGCATTATTAATTTTTCTTTTTTTTGTGTTACTGTTTAAATTTTTTTTTATTTTTATTTTTTGATAATTTTCTAATGACTATGAGGCTTTTGGGATTTATAAAAGATCGAAGCACCTCTTTGTGCACGATGTTTTTTGTACGGTTGCCTTTGGGAAGAATTTGGACTTCAAAATTTTTGTACGATGTAGCTCGTGAGAGTGCAACATATAGTTTACCATGGCCAAAAACTGTTTGGGGTAAATAAAAGCCGACTCGCTTCAGTATTTGACCCTTAGCTTTGATGATGGTCATGCAGAACGCAATGCGAATTGGAAATTGTCGCCTCTTAAAAGAGAAAGGGAGAGAGGAGTCTGCAGGTGACAAATCAATTTTTGGCAGTGAAATTCTTTCACCGGCCTTCTCGCCGGAAATGACCTGCAAATCAAGACAATTTTCATAACGTTTCCAGACGATCAATCGGGTACCATTCGATAAACCTTTAGAAACGTGGAGGTTTCTTAAAAGCATGACAAAAACCCCCTCCAAAAGTGTGAGTTTATGCGGTGGTAAGCCACTAAGATTAAGACTGTCCAAGAATTCGAGGGGAAAATTGAGAGCCTCTCCCTCTTCCTCTACAATGAGCCTGTTAACACTGAAGTACGTTTTAGAGACACCTGAAAGAACTTCAACAACCTTGTCGTTAATTTCATTGCAATGCTTATTTTTAGGGGCCAGAATTGCGCAGTTTGTGAAATCTACGTTCGAACATGAGGAAGCTATCTTTTCCATAAATTTCAGTAATAATATCAGTTTTAGTAATACTGCTTGTCGGTAAATCAATGAATTCCGGCATGGTCTTTTTTAGCAGAAAGGTAAACACCATCACCTATTTCGAGTTAAAATTTTGCAAACTCCGCTTCGTCTTGCAAAGTTCTCATATTTTGAGTAAGTTTTCTGATTTTGAAAAGAGGTCAAAGTGGTGAGAATTTGATTGCATTTTGCACCAATGTTTGGCGAGAAGCATGCGGAACAACGGGTAAAACATGTCTAATATCACCACCCTAGACGACAATTTTTCCTCGAAAAGGGATATCATTACCCATTCTCTAAATAAGAAGTCAGTCGATGCATGCCAGAGCATGCGTGATAACCATGGGAGCTTCGCCCCAAAAAATGATCGTTGTTTTCCGAATAGTCTCAGCCTCTCTTGAGCTAACCGTGAGACTCGACACAGAATTCTCATTCAGAACCGAAGGAATTTTGAATTTGCTATGAACCGGCCGACCGTTAGGTAGCAACGATGCGGCGATACCTGTCCAAGCAACGGAGATAACTAAGTTTTCCTTTGTACAATACGCAGTAAGACATTCTTAAACGAAAGTTTTTCCCGATCCTCCTGGACCATCAATGAAAATCGCATTACACGTGTAAGATGGATTTTGGATGAGACTAATTATTTCAGAAATAATTTGATGTTGCTCTGGGTTAGCGGCAGAAATCATGGAATCATAGTTTTAGGGGGAGGAGAGTCAGGCTCTGACCCTTGAAGATTCAGGTTAATTGGAAGCAATTCCGGAAGATCGAATGATGATATTGAAAATCCATGAAGTCTTAATGTGCTTTCAATAGCAAAAAGCCGATCAACGTAGTCGACCGACCAACAAAATAAAGAGAGAGGAAGAAACGAAGCAAATTTGAAACAAAGTTGGAAAGAGAAAAGAACAAATAAGAATGAAATTTCCATAACAATACATGTTGTTAGCAATACGTGTGCGCACCGCTGCAGTTAATAAGTCAGGGTCAGTCAAACCGCCAGGATGCCTATCAAGAAGTGGTGAAGCGGAGTAGCCGAGAGATTGCGACGGAATGCGGGTGGTGAGTGACGAACGACAATGCGACCCAAACCTTCTTTGAGGTTGGTGGGAGGAAAGCTATACGAAAGAAAACGGAGATAGCCGAAAGAACGTGGTGGGAGGGGTGGCTGAGACCCTTGTGGGGGTATCTAGGGACGGGCAAGCAGGTAGCGGCCAGATGACCGCTCGAAACAGCTGAACTTTACTCGTCGATAAAAGTAAGAAAATTTGAGAAAATCGAAAAACAATTACAGCCTGCAAATTTACAGATCAGAAGCTTTCATTAAAAAAAAACCCCATGCAAATCGGTCCGGTGGTTCTCTCAAAGTTAATGTCCCAAAATGCGGACTTTAGTCTGAATAAATGGGAGAAAATTTGAGCCCAGCTAAACTTCACTCGTCGATAAAAGTAAGACAATTTGAGAAAATCGAAAAAACGATCACAGTCTGCAAATCTACAGATCACAGACTTTCATTTAAAACAAAAATCATGCAAATCGGTCCAGTGGTTCTCTCAAAGTTAACGTCTAAAGATTCGGACCTCCGTTTTAATGCATCGAAGAAAATTTGAGAAAATTATGGGAGAAAATTTGAGAAAATCGAAAAAACGATCACAGCCTGCAAATCTACAGCTCAGGGGCTTTCATTTAAAAAAAAGATCACGCAAATCGGTCCGGTGGTTCTCTCAAAGTTAATGCCCCAAGATTCGGAACTTTGCATTTTAATATATAGGATACATATATTTTCAATGGACCACTAGACAAGTTACAAATTTAAGCATTCAGACAAAATTTTTCAGACTTACCAGACTTTACCAACTTAATTTCGGACTTTACCAAAATTTTACGTTGAACTCGATGCGCGTAGCAAAAATCACTGGAATCAACGCCTAACGATGATATTCAATGTTTCAAGATGCGTGATTTCAAACCTCCCGCTCATGAAAAATCAATGCTCTACGTGAGTCACATCGCGCGCTAAACGAGACCATGACAGTCTCTGCGATATAAAAATCTGGCAACCTCAATCTAGACGTTTTGGCTCAGCTACAGCGAATTTTTTATAGTTTGAACAACACAGGGTGAGAAATGAACATTGCTCGGTTGAGAAGCTTGCCGAAACCGTTGTAAAGCGCGACTTGACTCACGTAGAGCTTTGGGTTTCTTGTGGGCGGGCAGTTCAAATTTCCCGTAACCAATGTAAAATAAAAACGTTAATATCTTCGTTAGGAGTTAGTTTCAGTAATTTTTGTGTCGCGAATCGTGTTCTGAGTGAAAGTTTGGTCAAGTGTCATGTTTAGAATGCTTAAATTCGTACCTTGTTTAGAGTGGTTAATGTTTTTTAAAAAATCGGTTTCGACCGTGTCGATTCTGGAGAAGCCGCGTTTCAGCGGTGAAAAAGTTGCGCCAGATCACCGAATTAACAGATAAACAAGCGCGAATATTCAATGATTAGTAGTGTAAAGCTCACACTAAGGGACGTCTAATCGAGCTTTGAAAAACGGTGACCGTCACCACGCGTCGTTCAGCTTGAGGAAACCTTAAACGCCTTCAATGTAGACGGGTGCAACACGGCCATCCCTCGAACGAGAACAGTTGCATGTCAGAGTTGCTATCAACTTAGCATCTTTCCGTTCGCCGTTTGTCTAACTACACGGCCGTCTAAAGCAAAAACACCATATCTCTAGTCAACACTTTTCACTTTTTTCCTGACAAAATGCTGTTTTACAAAAAAAAAACAACAAATATTCATAGTGCATTGTTTTAAGTCGACTCCGTCATACTATCAGGAGCTCAGGATGAAAAAAAATAAAGCTTTGTGGCAATTGTATTTTCTTGTGCTACACTGAAAAAAGTGGTTAAAAGGCGAGAGTCCATACTGCTTGGAATATCTAAGGTATGAACTGCTCGAACATACGGTCAGGCTTCCACGACTAGAGCAGAGATGTGCCGTCAACAATTAAACATGTCGTGTATGGAAAATTAGGTGTATGAACTTACTGTTCATACGGTATGGACGCAGGGTCCATACGGTATGGACTCAGAGTCCATATCATTCGTATGTGATATTTGCCCATACTAAAATGGACTCTATCTCTATTCTTAGGTCGGCATCAAATTTTTGACAGTCTGTATGCGGTTCCCAACCATACTTTACGAAGCGTGCTGCCGTGCTACGGAAAAACGCAGTATGAACCTTCAGGCGTTGCCAACTTTCCTTTGATAAAATGAGCATTTCCTAGTAAATGTATGAATATTTTCTTCCCAATTTTTCAGATGACTCAGTTCCCAATTTTACCTAAAGATTCTGAAAATATTGTTGTGGGAACGCTTAAGTCTTTACAGGCTTAAGTTCCCCACATTCGGCTCCATAGTTGAGGCGTGCTTTGCGTCATGGCTTTTCGTGAGAATTCACGGATTTCCATGGCCAGCGATAGAGATAGGTCCGTCGGAAGTTGGCGCTTGTTTATGTCTAAACGTGAAGCTTCAGTGTCGCGGGAGTGCACACGTTTTGACATAAAAAGATTCGGTGATCGCATGGGCGAGATCAGTCGCGAGGAATAGATTCCCGGATGGTCCGGTCAGTCCCCCCGTGAGAGGCCCGTCAAGTTATGGTATTGTCAGTTTTCAGAGTGTTTTGTTAATGTAAGATTTTACTGTGATTATTATATGTTATTCGAGAGTGATTTGTGGTCTGTGTCATTTTCCTGACCTCCCCGCAACAATATAAAGGAAAAATATTCATAACTTTCCTAAAAAATAAACATTTTATCAAAGGAAATTTGGCAAACTCTTGAATGTTCATACGGCGTTCTTCCTTAGCACGGCAGCGTGAGTGCATATTTCTCTTCAGTGCAGGGAGAAATGCGGAAAATCATGCGGAAGAAAAATTTAAAATGTGGAATGAAGTCACCGTGTTTATGCTTTACCGTACTTCACTCCTTTGGCCATTACAAACACCCGCTCCCACCAATAGGATCGCTCCATTCCCCCTTTTTCCTTATGTCTATCGACTTCAATAATCAGCCAGCATGGGAGTTACACTGCGACACAATTTAAAACATCAAGATTGGCGAGTAGTTGGACCGAGTCGAGTAGGCGAGTTTTCGCGTGCGGCTCCGATTGCGTGCCGGGCACGAACGTTACCATTCTCAGCAAAAACAACGCATCTTCACATAAGGATACCATTGCAGTTACGTGGTTCTTGCTCGACACAGAAGAGGGCGGGGCTCCCACCCGTCTCCAACGTTGCCTAATCGTGCTTGCTGACTCCCCTGAGCTCCACTTCGTCGCCCCTTAGACATAAAAGCGTATCTCTATTTACGCATGAGCCCTGGCGAGCATGGAGTTATACGGAGTACGGAGTTCACGTCGGCATTGAGGTAGGCGTTTACGTCGGAGGACCGTCGACCCGGGGGATTTCGCGATTTGACATCCGGCTGCCGCGGGTACACGTGTAGTTGTCAGTGCGGTTAAATTGAATCACCCCGAGTTTGAGAAACAATGAAAGCTCACATTACTCGCATCCGAAGTTGGGCTCACGTCCGACGCATACTACCGTGCTAAGGAGAAACGCCGTACGAACTCTCAGGCGTTGACAAATTTCCTTTGATAAAACGCAATGTGGTTGTCAGTGCGGTTAAATTGAATCACCTCGAGTTTAAGAAACAATGAAAGCTCTGAAAGCTCACATTACTCGCATCCGAAGTTGGGCTCACGTCCGATACATACTGCTGCGCTAAGGAAAAACGCCGTACGAGCCCTCAGGCGTTGACAAATTTCCATCGATGAAACGCAAATTTCCTGTTAAACCTATGGATATTTTTCTTCAAATTTTTCAGACAATTTGTTCACAATTTAATATAAAATAACTGAAAATTCCATCAAAAAACATGCATAACTTTTTTCAAAAATTAACATTTAATCAAAGGAAATATGACACCTCTCGAATGTTCATACGGCGTTCTTCCTTAGCACGGGAAAACGCAGTATGAGCCCTCGTGGCGTTGCCAAATTTCCTTTGATAAAATACAAATTTCTAGGTAACTTATGAATATTTTCCTTCCAATGTTTCAGATAATTGTGTCCGCAATTTTCCCTGAAGTTCCTGGATATTTAAAGGAAAAATATTCGTGACTTCCTTCAAAAATAAACCTTTTGTTGAAGGAAATTTGACAACTCTCGAATCTTTATAAGGCGTTCTTCCTTAGCATGGAAAAACGCTGTACGACACAAACTATGTTTTCAATGAATTTTCACATTGTGATCATAGAAAATGCTTTATTTTAGTAGGAGGCGATTAGATGAGAGTGCAGTAGGAAGGAACCATACCAAATTGCTGAAACAAGAGAGAGAAAATGGAGAGAGAGGCGCATTCTTTTATAAAATTGATACTAAAAATAGCATTCAACTCATAATCTTGAACTCACAATATTTTTTTTCCGGTCTTCGATTTTTCGAGGGAGAAAATGTGTCAATAGTTGCCCTCAAAAATACCTAAAAATATTTTCCCCCCAAACTTAAGCGTGAAAAGTTTAGCGTATATTAGGAAACCCTGGGATCAAGTTATGTGGTTCAATAGTCTTACGAAAATTTTCAACCCAGTCCAACAAAATGCGCCCTTCTAAATTGTTTTTCTCTGAAAACGACGAGTCAAACATCCCTATTGAATATCACGCAAACAATTATCTGTTTTCTCAAGGCTAATATGCCGTAACACCATCTGATGGCCTCAAACAAACTAAGGACCAATTATCAAACTTCCCGAATTTAATTGCCCGGCGGCGAATACGTTGGCTGGGTTAGGAGAGTGCGGCCTTAAACGCCGGGAAATGCATGCTATATAATTTATGGGTGCACTCTACCCGGGGAGCGAGCCTTATCTATTACTCGTGGTGCACATGTGTGGTGAAACTAATTCTCGGAAAAGCGTTGGGCTTACCTTGAGTTTTATATCGCACGGCTCTGCTTGTTGTGTTGTCAATGGCGGCGTGTCAGGTGTATAGACGCACGGTTGCCAATGTTGCACAACGGCACAAGCAGGGCCCTGCAAAATAAAACTGCATGTTTAACAATTGAAAACACCTCACAAAGGGGAAAAGGCACGGCTCACTGAGCGCTCGCGGAACCGTGGTTAGAGTATTCAATCAAGTTTCGACCTTAGACAATATCTTTGAGTTGGGAGTGACGACCGCACAAGTATTGATGGAATAAGTAAAAGTAACAGTGACGTGGCGTGCTTTGCGGTATATCGATTCAGCTGCCATTTGAACCGTGGAAAAAATCGATGGACGGGGTGTTCGCAACGAGCACCTTCATAATCGACCTTTTACCAAAGCTTCAAATGGGGCAATATCGTTATAATCGATCATTCACGCCTCGCTACTAGAAATTAAAGCTAAAGAAACTCGACTTCGACGTCTCAGTTCGTATAAATGCCAGGGGGCTGATTATTGAAACTGATAGATAAAGTTATAGACGAGGCAGACAAAGGAGTAATGAAGCGACCCTACTGGTTGAAACAGGTGGTTGCAATGAGAATAGAGGTGACTAGACCCTATACTTAGTCTATTATTTCCTCTTAGCCAATACCAACCACCTGTTTCAACCAATAGAATCTCTCTTTTCTCCCGTCTTCTTCTTTGTCTATTGTTTCGTGTATCAACTACAATAATCAGACCGCAGACGCGTTTCGGACAACGTCTCATCATCAGAGCGACAAAGTTGCTCTATGACAGGTCATTGCCCGTGGTGTGTGAAACATATTTTTTTTTTTCCCCCTTTTTTTTACGAAATTTGACATCAGAAGTGAGTTTCGATAGGTTTATTTTTACTTATTTCAACAATTTGACAATAAAGTCAAATTTTACAAACAAATTTACAATTGTAAATAAAATAAAATACATGTACAGAATTTTTCTGCGTAAAATGCCTTCGTTTTTCCTTTTTTATAGCGTTATGTATTCAGACTGTGTAGTTTTGTTGCATTATTTTCATAATAGTTAGGAATATGAATACATTAATTATAGAAATATGTACAGGTTTAAAGATTGTTACTTTAAAGTTTCCTTTGCTAAAATTCCTCTGGAAAGATTGAGACACCACCCCAACTTGTTGGATGATTTGGATTAAATTACTCGTAAGTTAAAGAGGAAATTTTGAATGACTTAGTGAGTAAACAATAAAATTAGCCAATATCCTTTTAGTGGAAATGTTCAATATGCTTGTCATGTTGTTCTTCGTGATCTTTGTATGAAGAAGCTTTCATTATGATTCTTAAGTTTGAAGCATGTCTTGTGTTTCTTTCCTCATCTGCGCTGTATATCTACGAAGCGGAAGATAAGACTAGCCATACTACCGTGTTTAAAGAAGAACATCGTACACAATTTACACATTGCCGACTAGTTTCCGATAGAATATGAATTTTCTGGAAAACATTTCAATTTTTTTATTAAAAAAATTGTGCCTAGAATTCTTGGATTTATTTTTACAACCTCAACACCATTTACAGAATTGTATCAACAATTTTCCTAATGTATCTGGCATATTGAGGAAAAAAGACGGAATCCCATTTGCGCACTAAATGGTGCTAAATGTTCTCTTTTTTCAGGCAACTGAGCAGAGTTTCACAACAGGATTTGAGTGAGCACATACAATTCAAAGCCTAAGAGAAATTCACATACATTTTTTTAGCATCGTGTTGTGTATTTTTTGTCGAAGGTCCCTCAGAAAAGATGAGAGAAAACCGAACTAAATTTTTCAGGAAGGAAGCTCTATCTCTGGGCATTTTCATAGCAACATATGTGCCTTTAGTTTCCTTCTGCAAAGAGGTACTTCTAGAGATGGCCCCGAAATACTGGCTCCTTATTGCGTAATGCAATCCGAAAATGGACCACTAGGTACGAAGTTAAGCATTCTGATACATGTTTTTTTAACAAACATCCTGTGTAGAACACAATTCGAGCGACGAAAATTACTGAAATTATCTCCTAACCAATATATTTTAAGTTTCTTGTTCTGACGCGAAATGCAGTTAGGTTGATTCCGGATAATGTCATCCAAGTTGTCAAAACTTTCTTCCAAATAAAATATTTAGTTTTGGGAAATTTGGCACGTTCCGGATGCTCATAGGGCGTTCTTAAACACGGCAGCATGGCGGCGGCGATGCTCGACTCATCTGCATCCGATCTCGGTGGCAAACTCGATTTCTAAAATGCAGCCCCCCCCTCCAGTCCCCCCTTTCCCCCAACACTCTTGTCGAGCCGTCTCGCTTCGAGGAAAAATACGGGCCGTCACGCGGGAAAGAAGCCATCTTGCCGATTGGGAAGGAAATCGCCTGGGGTTCATGCAAAACCCATCGGGAAAACTGCCGTGCTAAGGAAGAAGACCGTATAAGCATTCGAGAGTTGCCGAATAAGACATGTATTTTAGAAGAAAGTTTGGTTTAATTTTCCCCTGAAATTCTCAGATATTTCAGATTAAATAGAGGATTTGCAGGTGTCTTAAATTTTGTGAATTTCATCTTTAAAATGATACTGCAAGGAAAACTGAGTACGAGGATATCCTTGGTTTCTGAATTGGAAAATTATTGGAGTAAACGTGACAAAATAACCTAATCTGCTAAAAATACATGTGTTTAAATGGAAAATGCCACCAGGTGACGTCATTTTGTCACTTTTAAATCTATTTTTCTCCGACATCAATGTCAGAAAAAATTATGAAAAATATCGCGAACTTAGCTCATTAGGCACTCTCAGATGAAGCAATTAAATTTTTGTGTGCAAACTCTCCATCGCGAACAAAATTGTGTGAAAAATTTGAAGAAAAATATTCATCACTTTCCGAGTATATTCGTTCTTAATTGAGGGAGATACGGCAACGTCGGGAGGCTCATACGGCGGTCTTCCTTAGCACGGCAGAAAAGAGAAGATTTCGAGGGGGAACCGGCGGCGGGGGTGAAAAGTCAGCTCGCCACTTTCCTCGCCTAAAGTGTCTCGTAAGTGTGCGTTCGACGGGAACTTTGCACCCTGCGTTTTCGGATTCTTGAAAAAGTTGTAAAAGTCGTCCGCCGGTAAAATATGAATATTGAACTTGACTCGGTCTCCTCTAATATTCCTGAGTGCGACTTTTCCGATGGATAAACTGGGGAGGCTACATGCAATATCACCTACCCATACCTTTCACCGCCAAAAAATAAGCTGGGAGGTTAGGTGTCCTTGGTAAAAATAATGGCTTTTCTTCAAATGTTTAAACTGACGCGAAATTCAAGTAATTCTTTCTCAAAATACTCGGTACGTGTCGAGGTAAGTATTTTTTTAGTGTGGAGGATTGTCTTAAATGCGAGTATTGGGGGTTTAAGGAAACCAAGCTTCCAAGGCTATAAGCAAAGTCAGACATTTTTACTTGGGCCGGCTTCTAGTTGACAGAAGTTTTGTCATTATTTTACGCAATCCTAATGCTTTTAGGTATTTCATATTCAAAAGTGCGTATTTAATTGAAGTTTTTGTTTTTAAACACCGTTGCCCAAATTTTTGCCCGTAATTCTCATTTATGACACTCACCCGTTTGAGCAGTTTCCCCATAAGATGCCATGGATTTTGGTCTTTACCAAGGGTTCCTAACCTTTTTTTTTTTTTTTTTTTTTTTTTTTTTTGCTGAAGAGCATTGTGAAATTGTGTTGCTACATGACGACGAACGAGTGACGATGAGATGGACTGAATTTAACAGAGAGGAACCAAGTCACATCTTCAAGAAGAATCAGTTTTGGGTGCTTTTAAGCGCAATAATTACATGAGATTCTCCTTCCGAAAAACTAGAAACCAACAAAAATTTGTATTGATTTAAATGTAGACTCAGAAGTTCATTTTGTTCACTAATTGTTATAGAAGGACAAGAAGGTTATAAACTAATTTGAATTGGTTTTTTTCTGTTAAATGAAGTCTAAATTATGATGATGATGATGATGATGATGATGATGATGATGATGAAGATGATAATGATGATGATGAAGATGAACACGCCAAAGACGACGACGATGATAATAATGAAGATGACGCTGGAGAACATGACGATGTCTTCGCTGATGAAAATGATGACGATGATGATGACGATGATGTTGATGTTGATGCTGCTACAGCTTATGATGATGACGACGACGATGATGATGGCGATGATGAAGACGAAGATGACAATACTTATTGATGGAAGATTTTCAAATAATCAGTTTTCTGTAGAACAGGCTCATATAAAATACATTCTAAAAATTAGTGAAAATGGTAAAAAATGACTGCATTTTGCAATAGAGAATCACTTGTTACAGCTCAGTCTAGAAAGAGCATATCGATGGCTAAAGTGCGAGACCAAAGATCTCCATTGCGGTGTTTTATAATCTCTACTCCTATTTTATTTTTTCAAAAGGAAACAAGTCAACTACAATATAACTTGAAATCTCCGGAATATTCTGCCGATAAAGAGGGAAAGTCAAAAAAGTGTTCAAGAAATTAAGTTGACAAGATTTTCAATGAAAAATTAAAGTCTTGCAACGTTGCAAATAGAGATACGTCATTTCGCACCTTCGCTATCGATATGCGCCATTGATTTCCCTTTATGCATTAATATGTTTTATGGATAAACAAGAAACAGTTCCTATTCCAAAATTTAGTCAAAATCATCCATCACAACAACAATACTTGCTGTGGCAAGTATTGCTAAAAGCACACCATAATTTCTTCAAAGTTAATCTCCCCCAGACCAAATTGGAAAAAACCAAGAGGTGCACTACGACAAATGATGACGTCAATGACAGTATCTTTTAAAACGGCAACACCTCCATAATTATTGAACGTGGATAAACCTAATACTAAAACGGACACCATCATTCCTGGTCTGCGACGATTTCCGACCATCATAATACGACATCCAAACCAACTAAACGGACAATGACGGTAAAAAAAAACAACTTCAGACAATTGCGTTTTTGGACCGGGCAGTGAGATTGGACCTCGGTAAAAAGGCCCGAGTTTTTTCAGACGCAACCGGCTATTGAACCGCGACAGAATATCTGAAGAATACCTGCAGGGTTCAGGAGGGCGTTGGCAAATTATTATCGGGCACCATATGTTCGTAAAATTACTTTCTCAGTCGATACATATACAGCTGGGCATTTTATTGATTTATGTTGTCATTCCGAAGCGCTCGAAGTATTTTAGTATGAAGCTTCGGATACTGAAAAATCCGCCTCGCTCCACGCTAGAGTCCGAGGCGAGAATGATCGATTGTCGATATTTCCCCATTTGAAGCTATGGCAAAGAATCGATTTTTAAGATGTTTATTGCAAACACCCTGTTTATCGATACTTTTCCATAGGTTTACATGACAGAGCAATCGATACAGCGCACAGCACGAAAAGCAAGTGCTGACGTGCTGAGTAAAAACGCCGTATAAGCATTCGACTGTTGCAAAATTTCTACTTTGAAAATATTTATTTTTCAGGAAAGTTTTGATTATTTTTCCTTGAAATTTTTAGACTTTTTAGATCAAATCACGAACAAAATCCTATAAAAAATCGGAGGAAAAATATTCACAGATATTTCTGAAAATACGTGTTTGTCAACGCCTGGTGGCTCATACGGCGTTCTTACTTAGCACGGCAGACAGATCCAGGCTAAACTTGATTTAGCTTGGACTCAGATGTGCTTCGTTGGAACTTTCCCTCTTTTAGGGTGTGCGAATTTTTGCCTCCGAGTTGGACGCTCTAGATTACAGGAGATCTACCTCACTTGGGACTTGGGGGGGGGGGGGTGTTGGTAGCTTAGGATTGGTAACATGTGTAGGAATAGGAACACCCATTCGATTGAAAGCTAAAGTGGAAAATAGACTGCAAATGAGGAGAACACAGAAACCACTCGAGATTCCACTAAACGGCAGAGGCATTCAAGGGGTTTTTGTATCTCGTATAAGAATCGACTTGTTTCATACGATTCAAATTCTTACTAGGAATTTAGCGAAACTTGATAAATTTGTTAACATTTCCTCGACACGAGAACGTACCTGATTTGCAAAATTTTCACCGGAAATTTTTATTTTTCGAGAAAATTATTCGAAAATACCTAAAAATTTCACAAATTTTCCCTCTGACCACAGGTAAAAAGTAGGCAAATTACGAATGGATCAAATTAAGTTATGCGTAAGTGAAAAATTGCGATTGAGTCAAGTTTGCGTCCTCAAAATAAAGTTACGTTTCTTCCCCTGGGGTAATTAAAATATTTGCCAGGAATTTTGGGCAAACCTGGATTCATCCAAAGAAACCCCGGTATTAATGCCCATTTTGGAATTTGCCCAAAACTTTGGTGGTGATATGCGACACGCCCACATTTCAGCTTTTCTCCGTAACAGATATATCTAAGAATCAATCGGGCCAATTTCTATGATGAACAGGTAGCAATCAAGCGGGGTGATTATTGGAATGGATAGAAAAAGATATAGTAAAGGAACACGGGAAAATGGAGAGATCCTATGGGTTGAAACGGGTGGTTGTTATAGACTAAGAGGGAAATGATGCACTAACTGTAGGATCTCTCAGTGGTTGCCGTTAGCTAGTTTATTACCTCCTTCGTCCATTGCAACTACTGGCTTCCACCAATAGAATCGCTCCGTTTTCCCTTTGTCCTCTTTGTCTATCGTTTTGCCTATCAATTTTAATAATCAGCCAGCCAATATGAGTCCACCAATCTCAAATGTTCGAAGTACGACCGAGAAATTTTATTTCCACGAAGCGGCCTTTTCGTCACCCCTCTGAGTAAGGGCGTATGTAGATTTCTACGTGAGCACTGTAGTCCATATAACATCATGATTTTCGGGGCTAATGTGGAAATCGAGATACGCCCTTTCGTCAAAAGAACGACATTTTGAGGTCGCAGGACGCCCTACGCAGGATGAGCCACGTAGTGACCAGAAGGGGGACCCCTAGTTATAGATAACGAGGTGAAAGCCCTTTAATTTAGAGTAAATAACCAGATAGAGGGTGATTCATATTTAATGTGAGAGAGTTGGCTCATTAATAGATTTGACATTTTTGACGCTACGCGCGGCAATAATCCAGCAACAGACATAACTACAACAAAATGCACCGATAAATCATCCAATTTACTGTTTAAGTCGTTAAATTGGCAAAATTACAGCACTCGGCTGGCCTCTAACCGGGGCCAGATTCAACAACGCTTTATTTGTCTTGCACAGCTGTTATTTAAATGCATTGACCAGCATTCGAGGGTTGCCAGTTTTGATTATTTACGGACTATTGAGCGAAAATTGATGTAACTGCATTGTAACTTTGGAAAATTCCTCTTTTAGTTTTTTTCAAAACCCATCTACGTGCTATCATTGACATCAAATAATACCTACACGCGTTTATAACCTGAGAAAATGAGCTAGCAATCAGTGGATTCAAGAAGTTTCAAAGAGGTGTACTGCCGTCCTATGGAGAAACGTCGTATGAACATTCGAGAGTTGCCAAATTGCCTTTGATAAAACATGTATTTTCTACAACATTTATGCACATTTTACCTTGAAATTGTCAAATATTTTAGATTAAATTGCGTACAAAATTGTCTGAAAATTGTGGAAAATAATATCCACAATTTTCCCATTAAATTTAGGTTTTATCCGAGAAAACTTGGCAACGTCTGAAGGCTCATAAGGCGTTTTTCCTTAGCACGACAGTTAGGAGGCTTCGTGTCGTCGTATCTCTCACAAAAAAACGTAGCTACATTTCGATGCTGCCAGATTTTTCTAGAAAAATTGCATTTTCAACCGGGAAAATTGTCAGAATTTCTAACCGGAAATTTCACTAATTTTTTTCCGAATCTCATACAAAAACCAGACTGATTTTCGACGAAACATTATGTGAGTTTACTCTCGTATAAAATTGAACTCTTTGAGTCAATTTTGCAACCTTGGAATGAAGTTACATCCTTCGTGAGGTAAACGACTATACGCCTGATAAAAAGCAGGGTCATTATTACTCTCATCTGGGATTTTGCTCAAAACGTCGCTCCTCTGACGTAAGGGCGTATCTCGATTTTCACATGATCCCCAGGAAGCATGGATTTATATGTGAAACAGGGCTCACGTGGGAATTGAGATACGCCCTTACGTCAGAGGGGCGACGATAATTGGCTCATAATTAAAGCGCACTGATCCCTGATTTGGCAGGAAAACCGAGCAATAATCAAGACCAATAATGAGGCGCTCATAATTTGCCGGACATCGATTATGTGAGACTAATTCATTATCCCTCGAAAAATTATGCGTTAATCGACGTAGGGCATAAATTTCTCCCGCGGGCGTTTCCGTTCCTCTCTTGAATCCCATAGATTCGAGTGTCGGTAACTCAGTGGCGCGGCGTGCTCCGCGATATATCGATTGATCTGCAATTTAGACCAATGGAAAAGGATCTGTAGGCAGAGTGTTCGCATCTAACACCTTAATAATCTTTTTTTATTTTGTTTGCGCCTTCAAATAGCCCACAAGGGCTAATCTTGCGCTTTACTCCCTTCCCCTTCCGACCCTAACAACCAGTCCCAGGCAACCACTGTTTGAGATCATCAAAGTCGGGTCGCCTGGCCGGGGATCGAACTCGGGAACTCCCGATCATAGATTTATCCTATATCAGGAAAAAACTATGAAAAATACTACGAACGCAGCTCAATAAGTACTCTCAGATGCAGCAATAAAACCTTTTCATGCAAATTCTCCATTCATAAAGATTACACGCCATGCGGGGACTCCCAGAGATTTTACAGAGCTCGATCCCTGGAACATTTCCATCGCGCTAAGGAAGAACGCCGTATGAGCCTTCAGACGTTGCCATATTTCATTCGACAAACGTGAATTTTCTGGGAAAATTATTAATATGTTCCTTCAAATTTTTCAGATAATAATGTTCACAATTCAATCTAAAATGTCTGAAAATTTCAAGGAAAAATGAGCATAACTTTCTTCAATAGTACGTGTTTTATCTAGGTAAATTTGGCAACTGTCGAATGTTCATACGGCGTTCTTCCTTAACACGGCAGATTAACGTTCAACTCTTTTTTATCCTCCGGTTAGGGGCTTTCGAATCAGCGGCAGCTCGAACGAGAGACGAGCGAGAAAAAACAAGTGAAGATTGAAGGGGGAGAAAGAAAGGAGAAAAAAGGAGAAAAAAGAGAGAAAAATCGGCTGTGAGTACAGAGCCGGAAGAGGGGCCGGGATCGGCGTGGCGGGAAACAATGGAGGATGCGATCGGGATTTGGATCGGGGTCCCGGCTGGAATTAATCACAGCTGAAACAAAATGATAGAACTAATGGGCGGTCGATTCACCCACCGACGGCTCCGGCCCCGGGCTCGAGACCCGAATCCCGATTCCGTTGCCCCAAGATTTAATTACGCGCCATTCTTTAAATCGCCGACACACCTGCCAGATCGACCCCCGCCCCCCGCACTTCGCCATCGCCGAAAAGCGGGGCAAGCGCGTTGGTCTCACGTGCTGCGTTTGCATCCTCACATACCGTTCCGTTTCGAAACGAGAGTAAAACGGCGCTTGGATGCGACTATTCGTACTCAAGGGATGTCCGTGTTGCGTCTTGGAAATTGAAGGCACTCCGGCTTACACTTGCCGGAGGCCTCCGCGATTGGTCACTGCATCGTCACATACAGTTCCGTATCGGAACAAGAATTGAGTGAGGTCCCAACCGACGGCAGCGTTGATGAGAACGTTTGAATGCAACTATTCATATTTTAAAACCTTGAGGTTTTTATTTAAAATTCTAAAAGTACCAGATAAGTAGATTACGTGGTAATTTATTGCGTATTTTTGGAGCCAAGATCCCACACAAGCCTTCTTGCAAAAAGTTCAAAGACTCGGGGGCATTGGAAACGCATCGAAATGGAGGAAAAATGATGGAATTTATGTACTGCGGCAGTCAAATTGCTGTCTTTTCTTATTTTTCACATATGGTTGTTAACATAACAAGTATTTCAATGAGGAATATTGCTTGTTTACTACAGATATCATAAAAGAGATTCGATTCTTTGATTCTGGAGATATTTCTTAGAAATGTCTATCGTTTTCACATAGTGTAGAAAACCGTTTGACGGAAGTCGTAAAAACCCGCGCTCACTTCTGATCGGTGCCTGATAACATCATGCGGTCGGCGCGAAACCGAGGCGTTTTAAACTTGCAGAAAAGGTGGGCTTCGTCAGCTACGAATTTCTCGGTTTCTGAGTTACTTTTCCCCATTTTTAATGAACGCATCGTTTCTACGCGTCATTTACCTTTGGAAAAGTGTATTTGCAAGTCAAAATTCGTTCATGGTTTGGTGACCCATTGACGGCGCTCTGATTTACTATACCTGAAGCCTCCCTCCCACTACGTTTTATTAAGCGGTACGTAATTTTTACACGCTTTAATCTGGCAACCTCGTGTATATCCGCTGCTATTCTTTCACGGAAAACTGCCCTGCTAAACAAAAGCAGCGTAACTGCGAAAAAACTTCAATAGATATATGCGATTTAGGCCCAGCACGGCGTGGAGGCGGGAATAATACCCCTAATCGCGGCGGATATTCCAGCTTCCAGTCGTGTATTTTAATTGACTCCGTAAATCCAACCGTGCTTTCTGAAAGCCCGAAGAACTAATAAACGTATTCATATAGAGCGTGATCCTTCATATACAAGACCCGTGGTATTTTGTGCACGGTGGCCGATGGTAGTACAAGTATATACTGATCGAATTAGTGTAACAAGTTCATATAAAAAGAAAAGAAAAAACAAGGAAAATACATAAAAGAAATAAAGGATTATTTAAAGGAAAGGAAGAAGAAGAAAAATTGAAGTTTCCGAGGGTACACAATTACAAAATGGAGATTTTTTGCTTGATGAGAAGAATTAAATAATTTTATTTTTCCGTCTTTTTAATCGTTTGATTGTAGTTTGTCTTTAATTAAAGTCATGCCGAGGCAACGAAGAGGAGAAGCTTGAATGATTGCTGCACTAGTGATTGCCATTCGAGTACGCTCGAGGGTATTTTCAAATATGATTGCCTTCAATTACGATTCTTTTAAGGTGGCAACATTGGTCCCATTTAAATGCATGCAAAAAATCGGAGTAAGCTGCGCCTCGCCTAGAATCGAATACTTAAAATTAATTTAAATGTAGGAAAAAGTGTCGCCATCTTCCAAGATTTGCTTTCATTTCACCAAAAGGCAAAATGAGCCTCCTCGTATCAAAAAAATTGGTATCAGTGAATCAGTGAAACGCCATGAAAATAATATTCTGTTTCAGGTTTTTCAAAACCGAGCATTGCGATTTCAAAATTTCCTCGTATTGTACAAGATTCATTTATTCATTTCTCCCTGTTTTTTTATCATTACACTGGAAAAAAAAACACATTGGATCTTGAGTCCAGACTCTTGAAAACATTGACAAGAAAAAATGCTCTTGGTTCAATCGGATTTTTGCTTGAATCAAAACGAACTCCGCTTAAATTAAGAGGCTCGGTTCTTGATTTAAGCTAGATTCTGATTGAATCAAAAGTACTTTTTCTTGTCGATGTTTTTAAGAGTCTGGACTCTAGATCCAATGTGTTTTTTTTTTTCCATTGTATGATACTGGGGAGATCAAAGCAACATTATGACTGAAAATATTTTTAGTGTCACTATGGGCCTTGTCTCCACGAGTCGTTTAATGGGATTTGTGACAGGGAAAACTTTCACTTGCGAAGTTGAGAAACATTTTGAGTTGGCCAATACTAATCACAGTACCAACTAACAGTATGAGTCCTTGTGGAACTCCAGGAACGATTTCAAAAGAAGAGGATGAAATTTTGTTGTGTTTTTGAACAGGGAAAAAGCCCAGAAGTTTCATTCCTGCGATTCGAACTTGGGAAAAATCCCGTGAAACGTCCCGCGGAGACAAGGCGTTAGAATGGTGATGAATATCAGGGATCTTAAAATTTACTATTAGTCCATAGGCGCCTGGTAGCTAAAAATGAGGCTACCTGGAATTTTGGGTACACAGCGATTTTTTTGGCTTACTTTATGTTTTTTGGGTCGCTGAATCCGAATCTGAAGTTTCCGCACGCGTATCTGGTGAGCATTTTCCGCTATTTTGAAAAAATGGCCTAAAAAGGCCTTTTTTGCGGTTTTTTTGATATAGCGGCTACGGATGAGGAAAAGTCCCGGATTTAGCTAATGTTTTGAATAGCTGACAAAATTTGGAAGAAAATGGTATATAAATATGCTAGGTTTGCTCAAAAATTGAGGAACCTCGGATTTCGGAACTTTAGAACGCTTCGGAACTTGGCTGACCGCGGCGAGCCGGATCGCGCGTTGACGGGTGCGCCGCGAAAAAGTGAATAGGCGCGATGTTCACGATGCTGTATCTTCCTCAATTTTTAAGCAAACCTAACATATGTATACACCATTTTCTTCCAAATTATGTCAGCTATTCAAAACATTAGCTAAATCCGGGACTTTTCCTCATCCGTAGCCGCTATATCAAAAAAACCGCAAAAAAAGGCCTTTTTAGGCCATTTTTTCAAAATAGCGGAAAATGCTCACCAGATACGCGTGCGGAAACTTCAGATTCGGATTCAGCGACCCAAAAAACATAAAGTAGGCCAAAAAAATCGCTGTGTACCCAAAATTCCAGGTAGACTTACCAGGCGCCTGGACTATATCGCCTGTCGCTCGCTCAAAAAAGCTCGAGTGCTACGAATAGTATTGACTTTTCAGATTCGTTTTCCAATATTTGTATACTCTCACGGCTTACGTATGGACGTATATGTTGCGGATTTTTGGCGATTATTAGCGGAGATTTTGCGAGGGGAACGTGCTCTTGCTGCAAATGTTCGTCGAACTAAAAGGATTGCAAACGATACGGTCCACGATATCAAAACCGAGTGATTGATTTGATGCGGAAATATGCGGAGCAGTGGCGTGGCGTGAAGGATCGATTATCGATATCTCGCCATTTGAGGCTATGGTAAAGAATCGATTACTAACGAGTTCGCTGCGAACACCCTGATAATCGATCTTTTTTTATGGGTTTGAGTGGCGAATCAATCGATAAATCGCAAAGCACGTCACGCCACTGATGCGGAGGATGACAAATGATCGATTGCCTAAACAATTGTCCAATTGGATTTTTATCCTCTGAAAGGAGTCGGCGTGGACGCCTGGAGCAAGGTCATGGGCATGGGGTAAAGGTAGAGATTTCAAAGGGTCATTTCGTTGCTCCTCTGGCTTAGGGGCGTATCTCGATTTTCGCTTGAGCCCCAGAAAGCATGAATTTATATGTAAAACAGGGCTCATGTAGAAATTGAGATGACCCCTTACGTTGGAGGAGCGACGATTTGCCTAATGATCTGCGAGGAAAGGCTGCGATGACAACTGAGCTTCGCACAGTGACTAATTTAGTGACTTAAAATTTCAATTTTCATACGGACGTATTAATGCTAGAAGAAACTTACTGCAATGAGAGACGAAAAGTGTAATTTCACGTCTTAATATTTCATTGAAGCCCTCATAAATTTAAAAAAAAATATGAAACCCCACTTTTTTGGATAATTTTCAGGTAATAAATATTGGTCAATTTTGATCAATTTTAGGGGCTTCTCTGGGTGTTTTGAAACTTTGTCTCCTTCTTCACAACAACCTTTGTCGTCCTGAGAAATGGCTGAAATGGCATCCTTGAGAAAAATTGCACGAAATTTTGTCAAAACACGACGATCAGTTTTCCATCAAAAATGTGAAATAACATCAAAATATGTGCAGCGTCGCAAACTAGAATTTCAGACTCGAGAGTTACCTACAGCAAATTGAAATCGCACAAAATGTTAAGTTTTTTCCAGACATACAGCCGCCTTTGTCTCTCAACAAACTATTTTGCAAGAAAAATACACTAAAAAACATGACTCGAACACTATATAACAAGGTGGTAAAATAGAGCTGGTGGTAAAAATTGTTGAATTTCTTCGGTCCTATTTTCCCCGGAAAATAATGTGGACCCAGCACTACTTTACCACTTTGTTATTTGCTTTAGGTAGTGTGCGCAATGGAAATTTCGCGAGAAAACGTAAAGAGTAACTGTCGGTGAAAAAAATTAATTCAAGCGCACATTACCACGTTACGTTTCAACACTTTCAAAATATATCTTAAGTTAAGCGCACTCCATATACCGAGGGCGGAAAAAAGCAACCCCTGTTACCCTGTAACACCCTGAGTGGTTATTTAGGCGACGCGACGGTTCCGCAGCGAAAGGGTTTTCGGCATCAATGTTGATTGTTCCTCATCTGAGGGAACTCATCATTGAAGTTACTAACCAACTTCCGAAGTTGGCAAATTCAATTCCAATCTTGAGTGGCACGTTTAGAAGACTCTCCGAAGTTGAGATTGCCCGGAATGAGAATCAGACGGTCGGTACCCGAACCGAGGAGTAGGATCCGAATTGTTAATCGGAAGGTGTGAAAAGAGGACCTCCTCTTTCATCAGGGATTATTCCTTACTAGGAGTCCCCCTTGCTGCTACGCGACCCGACCCTCATCGAGCGTGTCATGACCTAAGAGGGCCGCTAAGGGATTAAAGTTTCTCAGAAAAGTCAAGTGATTGTAAAGGGATAGGGAGTTTCCAGGTTTGGGGGAACTTTCCAGGTAGATCTTCAAGGTGTGAGTAATTACCGTGTATTTTGATGGTCAAAGTCTGCAAACCGATTTTTGAGATTAAGTCGATACTGCCACGGGGAAAAAGAGAAAGGGGTTTAAGCCCGGGACATTTCCAATTAATTGTGGATGTACCCTAATAAAGTAGGTTACTAACCTAAATGTTGCGGTACTACCCCAACTTGAGTTACGATACTACCACAAAAAATTGGAAACGCTAACACTTTTTTTTCTGTGAACCGTACTCTCGGTTCTTAGAACCGTACTTTGACCCGTGTGTGATCCTCTGTCAGAGTTTCCAGCAAGCTGATTGTTGAAATCGGTAGACACAGCGATAGACAAAGAAGACAAAAGGAAAATGGAAGGCTCATGTTGGTGGCCGCGGGTGGTTGCAATGGACGAAGGAGGTAGGTTATAGACTGACTAACAGCAACCCAAGAGAGACCCTAGAGTTAGTCCATCAGTATCTACCTTAGTCTACAGGAAACACCCATGACAACCAACAGGATCGCTCCATACTCCCTGTGTCTTATTTGTCAATAGTTTTGTCTACATCAACTTCAACGGTCATCCCGCAGGGAAAGTAGATTTTGGCAGAATATTCTCAGGAGTTTATCCATTTTGGGTCGAGTGAGAGGATGGTATTGCTCAGTTGGCTGAGTTGTAATTCCCTTGCGTGCAACAGGTCATTTTAAGGATGTTCAAGTAAATTTGGAAAATTGTCAAGGATTTCATAAATACCTAAAAACTTGAAAAGTGGAGAAAAAATTCGAGTACCCTCGATAAACGAGGCGTCAGGAACCCTTCAACTCCTAAAGATTCCGTTTCGACACGGAGTAGACTCTGAGAACCACTGTCCTAACTACCGCGGCGGCGGGCAGCTCTTGGGAAATGTCGATATTTCTATCTTTAATGAAGCTTAAAAGAGTGGAGTCGTCGCTCGGATCTGGACGGAGAGGCGGCTCTTAATCAATTACATACGTTTGATTTTAAAAGGACGTGGAAAATAGCGGTGATTGGGAGACGGGCAACAGAAGCGAGTCCCATGGAACCCCGTCCCGCTCATATTACGCAAGGGCGTCATCGATTCCTCAGATGAGCCCTGTTGTTCCTTCAGCTTTACGGTCTTCAGGGCTCACGCGAGGGTGGAGTTACGCGCTTAGGTCGGAAAAGCGACGTTTCGAAGGGAGGAAAACATTAATACAAATACGTGGGGGACGGCGAAGGGGTTGCTAGCCGGAGGGGAGGGGGGAGGAGGGGGAGGGACAGACTGGGAAGGCGCGAAAACTGGTGGGAACAGAAACAGTCGGCCAGGTGTCCGACTCCGTCTCAATGCGCAAGCAAGAACACCGTATGAGCAACCCCTTGTTGCCAAACTTCTTTCCATTACATTTTTAATTAAGAAAAACGAAGTGCTAAATTTCCGTGAAATTTTCTTACGAATTTCGATTAAAAGATGAAATTCTTCTTCAGCCAAATTTCTAAAATAAATTGTGGTTCGTAGTAAGAGAATGGGTCAGTAAACCTCGTGTTTTTTAATATTTTGAAAGTGTCAGGTGAGTAGATTACGAGGAGGACATTGCGTATTTTTGGAGCCAAAATCCCGCACAAGCCACGTTTTGAGAAATCCGAAGACCGGAGGGAATTCCAAACGAGTCGTAATGACAGGAAAATTATGAACATGATGTTGTACAGCAATCAAATTGCTATCTTCTCTCATTTTTCACTGATGGTTGTTAAAATGAACGTATTTTGAAGTGCAATTGTTGCTTGCTAACTACAAATAACATTAATGAGATCCGATTCTTTGCTTCTGAAGATAAAGTTTCGACTTTCCTATTTTTTTCATATACGAGGAATAGTAAGACATTTATCGTAGAGTACCTATATAGCGACAGTATAGACGAATGAGAAACTCCGAAAATCCATGGGGCCCTCACCGATACCTCCGCGAACAAAGCTAGGGCCCAGAAATGCAGCCAACCTATTTTCAATTATCCAGAGCGATTCACTAGTACAATTACTAGGAACTGTCGATTATAAGGCACGTAACTGACTTAGTTTTTGCATAAATTGACTAATTTTTGCGGAAGAACGCTCATTTATGGACATTCTTGAACATCTAGGTTAGAATTGAAATCTGCAGACTCTGCAGACTAGCAGAGAAAGAGCGACGCCAAAAACGACCGTTTTTTGGCACAATTTGGGCCAGAAGGGATTTTTCTGAAACCGGGCCCAAACGATACCTTATGATACCCTAAAACTCTGGTTAAAATTTTAGCTTGAGTATACGCACGGTTTTTGAGAAATGAGGGGGCAAAGTTGCCAAATCGCCATCATTCTGGACAGCATTTCTACAGCAAAAAGACGGGAAAAATGGACGAAAAAGTTACACCTTTGATGGGTTTCGGCTGTAAATGTTCTTATTGAGCCCCCAAGCATTTAACTGTGTTCAGTTTTAAAAATTTTGATCGCACAGTGGTCCAAAATGGGGAGAAATCGTCGACAAATCAGGATTCTTTGTCAAATTTTTAGAAATGGATGTAAAATTGTCGGTCTGCTGCAGTTTTCATGGCTAACAATGTTCTTATCGGTCCTCGATGCATGAAATTGTGTTCAGTTTAACAAATTTACTTCGCACAGTGGTCAAAAATGAGGGAATTAGTGGACAAATTAAGATCCTCTCTGAAACTTTTTAAAAATGAAGTGAAACTGTTGGTCCCCAGTAGAGTTTAGATCCTGAAAAAATTCATTAAATTATTTTTTGGACTGTTTAAATAATTTTTTAATTTTTTCTCTCCATTTTTCCTTCTTTTTTTAAATTTCTGAAAGTTTGCATATTTTATCGAGATAATGCTACAAAGTCTATTCTATAACAACGTTCTATAGACAATACGGTCTGACATGCAGTAATAATTAAGGAAATTAAATACATGAATTTTTCCGGGATCTAAACTCTACTGGGGACCAACAGTTTCACTTCATTTTTAAAAAGTTTCACAGAGGATCTTAATTTGTCCACTAATTCCCTCATTTTTGACCACTATATGATGTAAATTTTTGAAGCTGAACACAATTTCATGCATTGAGGACCGATAAGAACATTGCTAGCCATGAAAACTGCAGCAGACCGACAATTTTACATCCATTTCTAAAAATTTGACAAAGAATCCTGATTTGTCGACGATTTCTCCCCATTTTGGACCACTGTGCGATCAAAACTTTTGAAACTGAACACAGTTAAATGCTTAGGGGCCCAATAAGAACATTTACAGCCGAAACCCATCAAAGGTGTAACTTTTTCGTCCATTTTTCCCGTCTTTTTGCTGTAGAAATGCTGTCCAGAATGATGGCGATTTGGCAACTTTGCCCCCTCATTTCTCAAAAACCGTGCGTATACTCAAGCTAAAATTTTAACCAGAGTTTTAGGATATCACAAGGTATCGTTTCGGCCCGGTTTCAGAAAAATCCCTTCTGGCCCAAATTGTGCCATTCTTGGCGTCGCTCTTTTGTGTGTAAGAAGTTGGTTAGAAGAATGGCTCCACTTTCGGGCCCTAAGCCCTCCATGAAGGGATCTGTCCATACTCTCGCGATATAAGTTCTCTAATTTAACAGAGGTTATAGAAACCCATGCGCGTACTCAATTTTGATTGGTGCCAGATGACATCATGCGGCTCGGTTCGGTGCGAAACCGGAGCGATTTAAATTTGCGGAAAATTGCGCATTTTGAACCGCGTATTCCTCGGTTTCTGACTTTTTTCCCGCATTTTTGATGTGCGCATTTTGCTCTGCGCGTCATTTACCTACAGAAGAATGCATTCGCCAGTCAAACCTCGTTCATGGTATAGTGACCCATTTGGCGACGTTCGAGCTTTGGCGCGGTGCTTTAAATTTAAATTTGCGGAAAATGTGCGCATTTTGAACTGCGTATTCCTCGGTTTCTGAGTTTTTTCCGCATTTCGTTCTGCGCGTCATTTACCTTCAGCAGAATGCATTCGCCAGTCAAACCTCGTTCATGGTATAGTGACCCATTTGGCGACGTTCGAGCTTTGGCGCGGTGCTTATCCCCGGCACAGCGGTGCGGAAAGCGCTGGGTCGGAATTAGGCACTGAGTGTGCCGGCTGAAGCATACGCGAGGCAAGGCTCAAAAGAATGCAATAACTAGTTTAAATCCACAAGTTTTTATTGAGCTTTAAATCTCGTTTGGCCATTAGGCGTAATGCGCACCGCCATTGTATTTTCGTCTTTCTCACTCTTTTTTATCTTCTCAGCACTTTGGGACGTGTTTTTTGAGCGTCTTTACAAAAGCACCGAAGTTTTGAAATCTTCCGGAATTCTTCAGCCGAGAACTGATGCTCTCGCTTGCACAAGAATAGCTGCAGTGGAGGTTCCGCATACAGCAAGGATCTTTCGTCTGTTTGTCTCTTGATGATATTTGCGAAAAAGAGAGTTCGATTTTCCTCAATATTAACTCTTGAACTCAAATAAAAGGTACTTGAGGCATTAACAACATCTCATGCCGAAAAGTGATTGAAGGAAAACAGCTTCAAACGAAAATCTGCTTCATACTACAATAGTTCATAGGAGTCTAGCGTGCTGCGATGGCAAACTAAAACGCCTTCAATGAATTGAGTAGGCACACCGAGTTCCTAGGAGGTCGAATAGTGGTATCACGCCCAACAGTACATAACATTGAATCGGCTCGAGCGGAAACGTCCGTTACAGGGCTTCATAATTGCAGTGGTTTCTTTGGCCTTACGTCACTAATAAGTAAGATCCATCAGTTTAGTAAACATTTAATTATATTAAGGAGATTTTTTATAAAAGTTTCCTACATTCGTAACGCCTTAAACCTTGTTGTGTCTGAAAGTTGGGACGAAATCGTCTACTCAAGTTCTGAAACACTGTGTTGGACAGCGGACGTTCCGGACGTGTTTGCATGCGCCAGTTCATTCAAAAATTGTGTAGCTTCATGGCTGATTATTTTGCGAGTAAAAAAACTACTTAAAGATGAATAATTTTGAATATTTTCCTTCCAGATATCGAGATGAAATTATGAGTAAAATTGTCCGTAAATTTTACAAACAAAACATTAGTTTTCAGGAAATGCGAAATTTCTTCCAGAAAATGTGAAAACGTGATTGTCCTCCACAACATATTTGAAGCTCATGACCTGTCACCTTTGGGCCCCGGATAAAATCTGAGGTGAAACGCCCGAAAACGAGAATTTTCCGTGATTTTGGGCTCAGGAGTCATGTTTAGGCCCCTATTTCAAAGCCGAAAAATGTGAGCATCGAGAAAACCCGACTATTTCTGTAAAATATGCATCGTCAATTGCCAAACATCCAAAAATGTCTCGAATCCGTGGAGGGGCCAAATCGCAACCTCACCTTTTATATTACTCTTTTGTTCTCCTTTTAAACATAATCACAAAAATGTTAAAAAGGGAATTAGGACAAGTTTTTCTTAAAAAAAAAAAAAAAAAAAAAAAAAAAAAAAAAAAAAAAAAAAGATATTCACGATTTTTAAATGCAGGAATGTCTGAGCAAGGTAGATACACGTTTTCAACCTCAGCGATCTAGATTATTCAAAACGTGAGTCCCAAATTTGAGCGCATCCCATTCCCGGGACGATGAGAAGATGGGGCGAGGAATGATAAGGGGGGGGGGCAGGGTCATCGCGATATTTTTCGCCTGCGGATTATGCAATATATCGACGTCGGGCAATCGCGCAACGGCGTTGAAATTAAGCAGTGGGACCCCCGGGAAGGGACCACTGCCCCGCCGAACAGAACCGCGTAAGTCCAGTTCAACCCCTCCCTCAGATGCGCGGTTCTCGCCGGGCACCACAGGTAATAATATACGAGGTTCTCGCTCGCGCCACCTGCGCTCGGCGGGACCTGAGCCAGGCACAGTTGGTTAGACGAGAACGGGCCAAATATGAGCATTAACCGTCAAACGTGCATTAGGAGCCTCGCGCCTTGAAACGACGCACGTCCGGGCTAATTCAAGCTGAAAATACGCTGTTTTAGGATATGGCTTCATTTGGAAGCGAGAGGTGCACTGAGGACTGGAAATGACCGCGCTGGGGCCTGGCTTGGCTATTCACTTTTTCGCTTCATATTCAGCGTGCGCGGACGGGTATAAAAAGGACTCGGCGCCGCATTAATATGTATATCAAGCCGGAGCCAACGTCGAGTTCAGTTCGCTGTTTCTCGACCGCGAAAAGAGGTCCGCTAAGGCCGGACGCTGTGAAACCTAATCTATTCATCTGCATAAAATACACTTGGGGTTTGTCGCCATTTTTCTGAAGAGTCACGTTCTACCTATTGGCGGATTCAGAACATTGGCAACATTGACTTTTCTCCATTTAAACCTACACTGGAAAAGAAAAAAATACATTGGATCTAGAGTGCGGACTCTTGAAAACATTGAAAAGAAAAAGGACTCTTGATTCAATCAGATTAAGCTTAAATCAAAAGGAAATCAGCTCCAATTAAGAGGCTTGGTTCTTGATTTAAGCTTAAATCTGATTGAATCAAAAGTTCTTTTTCTTTTCAATGTTTTCAAGAGTCTGGACTCTAGATCCAATGTGTTTTTTCTCCCCCAGTGTATGAAAGTGTATCGATTTCCGGGTGTTTACTAGAACAGGCTGGCAAAAAATCAGTACTTTTTCAGTTCATTCCCAATATTTTCAGTACCTCCTCAACAATAAAAATTCAGTCCATCTTCAGTACCTCCCATTAACGAAATCCGAAAATTTTCAAAAGTTTGAATTCCTCACTCAAATTGCGACAAAAATGACAACAAATTAAAACCAATTTCCGGATCTTCTTGCGGAATACACGCACTCTTTTAGTACTTCCGGACCGCCCAAAAAAATCAGCACTATTTCCGGACTTTCCGGAAATTCCGGTTTTATAGACACCATGCCGATTCTTGGAGGGGCCAGGTGCTCCGACAAGAATGGATTATTTAGCATAGGTTTAAATGGAGGAAATCCAGTGTTGCCAAATTGCTGGATCCGCCTCTGATTTTACCGTGCCTGTCAAATAGAGCAGGAACAACTCGATTTTCAAAATCCAGGTTCCTTCAGAATGGAGCTCTTGCGTATGTCAGGAATTTACGATTTAAGTACTGATTCTCATGTAAAATTTCGCAAGAAACACGGTGGTGTCACTGATTTTCTCTGAAATCAACTCCGAAGCTGACAATATAACTAGCTAATTTAGCTGAAAAAGCAATATTCGTCTTATGGATAAAAAAACTTGTATTATCAGGTAGTAGCTAGAGAGCAAAAATTGACGTCATTCCAGGCAAAACAGCATTAAGTTCACTTTATTCCGTCAAAAAGCTGTACCTCCCTACAGCAATTTTCCAATAAAAAAAAAAAAACGGGACCCTCTTCTGCGGATTTTTAACGTTAAAATTTCTCTCTCCTAATTTCTTATCTTTTAAACAACGCTGCTGCGCCAACTATTTCTCCTGTTTCAAGTCTTTAATTGGGACAATGCGATGTCGATCGAGTTGGGACTTCTGCGAAAAAGAACTGCGCCGAGCTTTTTCTACAGAAGAAAAAGGACGGAATCAAACTTCCAAGAATCGTCTCTCGTTACACAGAACGGGATATGTACGTTTTAGAGACTTCGGATGGAAACACAAGTTTGAAAAACATTAATTAAACGTCTCTGTTTCTTGGGTTCGGCGTATTTATGAGATAGAATTTTGAAATTTGTTCAAGAGAATCTAATTTTGTGAACAGTGGTGAGAGGAGACAAACAAAAAATGCAGGGTTCTTGGAGCAGAGATTGACCTAGCGGAACTCCGTATTTTGTTAATAACAACCGACTAACGAAATTCAAGGAGCGAAGAGGTTAAAATCGAAAAGTTTCAAGAGCCAGAGAGTTAAGTCTGGATTATGTCGAAATCTCACTGTTTTTAAAAGAATGCAAGGAAAAGGGTCTTATTATGAACTGATTCTAGGTAACTATTAAACAACGTCAAACGTATACGTTACTTTCTGCGAATATACAAAGACATGCAGTACTCTCTGAAATGATGTATACACGGATTCAAAACGTTGACATTCACTTCCGTGAAATTTTGTGATACCTCATTAATTCGTATTTTCTCAGACGAAAGAAACGTAAAACCATGCCGAGAATGCAAAATTGACAAAAATAATTCAAAATTTTGTAAAAATATGTCAGTGCGTTTTCTGGCTAAAATGTTACTGATTTTTGTCAGTAATTAGAAGAGGAGTCGCCTCAACATTCTCAACAGTTTCATGGTGAAAATACAATATTGACGAAGGGAAATTTAGCGGCGTTGAAATGATTCACGAATTCGTTCAGGGAACGACGAATTGTTTGAATGTGTGTGTTTGGAATGTGTTTTAAGCTTCTTCGGCAAATTCATGCATATATTTAAAAACTATTTTGAGTTTATTGAGGTCAAATTAATCTCGGTCGCGAGCCTTTCGGTTTTTAACAATGCATTTCTGTATGAATATCATGCAGGGAGTTAGCTCAATGACTCAATCCCCAGGAGGACCAGTGTTTGAGTTTCGATTAGAGTAAATTATAATTTGATACGGAGAAATTCCCGATTTTTAGCATACATTTTCCGAAAAATCTACCGATTTTCTTGAGTAATTCGAAAGCCACGGTTTCTAAAACAGCTTTTTTTGAGTTTGGGAGGTAGTTTCAAGATTTTTTAACAGCACCATCGTTACTTTCATGAAATTTGTCATTGGAATCGGCTATCAATTCGCAAATTCCTGCAACTTGCAATTAGCCTATTTCATAAATTCCGGAATCATAGAACGGAGAATTTCACTTTCCATCTCAGTTTATACACGAGTGCATGGCTCTTTTGAAAAATCTACCAATTTTCTTGGATGGTTCGAAAGTCATAATTTTGAATGGGTCGGTTTCTAAAACAGCTCTATTTGAGTTTGGGAGGTAGTTTCAAGATTTTTTAACAGCGCCATCGTTATTTTCATGAAATTTGTCATTGGAATCGGCTATCACTTCGCAAATCCTCGCAACTTGCAACAGGCCTATTTCATTTTTTCCGGAATCATAGGACGGAGAATTTCACTTTCCATCTCAGTTTGTACACGAGTGCACGGCTCTTTTGAAAAAAAAGGCAGCGCAGCATTAATGCGAAAATAGAATGAAAGGAGGCCGACTGGAAAAATTACAAGTGCCCATCAAGAAGTTTCGCAGTGCAAAAGAAAACAGGGAGCGGCGTTGAATGTGCTCTGGAGCAGGTCAAGAGGTCGCGCGACTTAGCAGCTTAAACGATTTTTTTCAACAAGTTGCAGCTCAAAGCATCGCACATGGGTTTGAAGCCCGTGCCTCGCTCCGCTACGAGAGGTGAATTGTCATCACTTCGTTTACCCGGGCTTCATTCTCGACGAGAGATTTTTTTTTCAACCGATGGTACTCGACCGGGGCAAGCAAAATAACCCGCCCCTCCCACCGTCTCTCTTCCCTTTAGGATTCGAAAAAAATCAACGAGACTAATTCCAACCGTTCACAGGAAAAGGAGCTTCAGTCCATGGTGGAAACATTTTCGGTGGACACTGGAAAAAAGAAACACATTGGATCTAGAGTCCAGACTCTTGAAAACATTGACAAGGAAAAATACTCTTGAATCAATCGGATTTTTGCTTGAATCAAAACGAAATCCGCTTAAATTAAGAAACTTGGTTCTTGATTTAAGCTAGATTCTGATTGAATCAAGAGTACTTTTTCTTGTCGATGTTTTTCAGAGTCTGGACTGTAGATCCAATTTGTTTTTTTTTTTCCCAGTATGATTTTTTGTCATATTGGTATAAAAAGCCGAATAGGATGACAAGTTTTCTTGTTTTCAAAAATCCATAAATCATAGGAACTTTGAACACGAAAAAAGTGGTAAAATAGTGGTACACTGGAAGAAAAAAACACATTGGATCTAGAGTCCAGACCCTTGAAAACATTGACAAGGAAAAATACTCTTGATTCAATCGGATTTTTGCTTGAATCAAATCGAAATCCGCTTAAATTAAGAGGCTTGGTTCTTGATTTAAGCTAGATTCTGATTGAATCAAGAGTACTTTTTCTTGTCGATGTTTTTAAGAGTCTGAACTCTAGATCCAATGTGTTTTTTTTCCAAATGTGATTTTTTTGTCATATTGGTATAAAAAGTCGAACAGGATGACAAGTTTTCTTGTTTTCCAAAATTTCTTAAATCACGGGATCTTTGAACACGAAAAAAGGGGTACAATAGTGGTAAGTCCACACTATTTTGCAAGGAGAACAAGGCTAAAATGTTAAAAAATTCCAATTAGAGTCGAACAATTCAATTTGTAATGAGTACCAGTGCAAGATTGAGGGTGGATGGGGTGTTCAGCTCAGGCAACTTGCATTAGAATATTGAGTTGAGGTCACGTCGAGAGATCTATAAACGTTACTCCAACTTAATATAATTTGGCTCTCACCTTAATATTCCAAAGCAAGCTGTCTGAGCTTAACTCTTCCCCCCTTGGTCTTGTACTAATACTCACGGGTGCTTAAAATGTTTGACACTTATTGAAACTTTTGAACTTTTGGCCTTGTTATTCTCGCAAAATAGTGTGGACCCATCACTACTTGACCACCTTGTTGCGTATACAGTTCGGGCTACGTTTTTAGAGCTTTTTCTCGTGTGAACATATAATTCCCTGACTTTTCCAGTTCTTTCTTCAATCGATGAAAACTCATTGAAAGAAATTCCTAAGTCTCCCGAAAAATACTTGGGTATATTTTACCACGGCATCCCATGGTATACGTAAAATATTACGACTGAAGAAATTGCTTATCAGCTAAAAACTATGTACATGCACTGCTGCAAAGTTTTCACAGTACGCATTCTCCGTATTGTGGATTTTAAAATTTGCAAGAGGCTCTGCAAAATCTCACGTTGCATTTTTCCTTGTCACGGCGTAGTATGGCCAATGACCAGTTGCATTTATAACACGCATGAACACTGTTTTTTGTAACTTTCAAAGACACTGCGTATATATATATAGAGTCGCTTTATAACGCACTCTGGCGTTCTACGACACCCAAACGCCACATATGCCTGTCTTCCCAGAGGTTATCGGGCAACTGACACCGCAACATCTCTTCGTCAACGCCCTGCCGCCAACCCTTTACGGGACGTCCCCGTCGCCTCTTCCCAGGTGGTACCCAATCCAAAACTTGTTTGGGCAACCTCTCCTCCGACATTCTTTGCACATGTCCATACCAGCATAACTGCCTGGACATGACGTCGTGCACGATATCTTTCTCAACCTTCATCACCTGGCGAATTCTCTCATTACGGACACGGTCCCGTCTCGAAATGCCGGCAGATCGCCGCCAAAAATCCATTTCAGTTGCCCTCAACATTTCTTGCGTTCTTTTCGTCAAAGGCCACACTTCACTACCATAGAGCAAGATACTTTTAACGATGGCATCATATATCCGGTGCTTGTTTGCCTTTGAGATGCTTTGATCCCAGAGCACCCCGTTCAGCATCGCGATGGCTCTCCTGCCCTGGATGATCCTGTCCTTAATTGCTCTATCCATCCTTCCATCCTGATCGAGCCAAACACCGAGATACTTATACTCGTCACACTCTTCGATGCGCCGTCCATCCTCAAGCTCTATGCTTTGCCGTTGATGCGCTGCTCCCACGACCAGCTTCTCTGTCTTGGACACACTAACATCCATGCCCCATTTCCGATATTCTTCGACCAACTTCCGCGTCATGTAATCTGCATCTTCCTCATCTTGAGCTACAACGATCTGGTCATCGGCAAAGCATAGAGTATAAAGGGTCTGCCCATCAACGAGTGGAACGCCCATTCCCGCAACCTTATTTTTCCATTCCTTTAAAACGTGCTCTAGGTATACCTTAAATAGTGTTGGTGACAAGCAGCAGCCTTGTTTTAGCCCTTTTGTGACGAAAAAACCTCCGGACAACTCTCCACGACATTTAATTCTTGCTATCGTCCCGTTATAAAATGATTTAATTGCCCCCACAAGTCCTTTGCTAAAACCCCTTTTTTCCAAGGCTTCCCAAAGCTTCACTAACGGCACGCTGTCATAAGCTTTCTGAAGATCCACAAACACCAAGTGCAGCTCCTGGCTGACCGCCCTTTTCTTCTCGATGACCTGGGTAATGGTGAACAGATGGTCGACGGTAGACCTACCGGCTCTAAAACCAGCCTGTTCTTCGGCTTCCTGGCCGCTCCAAAACTCTTCGACCTTTGCCTTGAGAATTTTACCATAGACCTTGCTCAAGGTTCCTGTGACCGATATACCTCTGTAATTATCGCAATCTTGTTTACTACCTTTCTTATGACTGGGAGTAATCCAAGATTCCTTCCAATCCTTTGGTATTTCGGAACCATGCAAACAGTCTTGCATGAGTTTCCTCAGATGTTCAAATAGTTTACCGGTGCCACATTTTATCAACTCCGCCGGTATACCCCCAGGTCCAGGAGCTCTGCGAGTTTTCAGCTCCCTCACAGCCTTCACTACATCTTGGAGCTGGATCTCCACGTTGGAATCTTCTTTAGTGCTTATGACTCCGCCTTGAAACTCGGGTCGCCTCTCCGTTAATAAATCTTTAAAATAGTCCTCCATCTTGTCAATTGGTATCGGAGATATGATGTCGCGCATTTTATTTCGTCGCAACCCTTTGATCACTTTCCAGCCTTCCGTACTTTTCCGGCCTCCAAGGTAGGTATTTATCTTCATACAGCTTTCTTCCCAAGCCTCATTCTTCTTCCGAGTGATGACCCGACGGACCCTTGCTTGAGCCTGTTTGTACATGATTTTATCATCCAACTTTTGAGAAGAGAGAAACTGATGATACCTATTCCTTTTCACATTTATTTCCTCCTCTACCTCCGCATCCCACCAGTACGGTTTTTGATTATCATTTTTTGGATCAGAAACCCCCAGGGCCTCCGCTGCCGCCGAGTGAACGCAATTCTTGATAAACTCATACCGCTCTTCCGTACTGCCATCGCACGCATCTCCTAACTTTTCATCCAGGCGCTTTGCGTACAGAGCCTTGACACTCGGGTGCTTTAGGCTATCGATGTTATACTGAACTTGATGTACGCGTTGTCGCTCCGGTTGTTGATTGTCGCCTTGATCGTTCTGCGACACACGAGCGGGAAAGGCTACATCCGCTCTGAGGAAATAGTGGTCACTACCGCAGGAGAGTCCTCTACATACTCTCACCTGCTGGATCTTAAGGTTTGTTACCTGTTTAACGAGCACGTAGTCAATGATGGATCTTAAGCCGCGAGTAGGTTGGACCCAAGTATATTTGTGAATATCCTTGTGTTGGTAGAACCCGTTCAACACTTTTAGTTCCCTCTGCTCGCAAACGTCGATAATGCGGCTTCCGTTGTCGTTCACCGTAACTTCACCGAACGGGCCGACGACTTTACTGTTCACCCGGGATCCCGTTCTACCGTTTAGATCTCCCAACACAAGGACTTCCCTCCCAGGTCCTACCTTCACTACCTCCTCGTCTAGTTCTTCAAAAAACTGATCCTTAAGTGCAATGGTAGCATCATCATTGACCCCGTATACTCCCAAAACAGTGACTCTGTGACCGTGCAATGTTAGGTTCATCTTAATCATGCGAGCGTTGATGGCCTCCCAGTTCTTAATATTTTTTCGAAATTTTTTGCGGATCAGAATTGCGACACCCTGTTGTGCACGCTGATGTTTCGGCACTCCACTGTAGAATAAATCGTAGTCCCCAAGGCTCTCTGATCCGTGGCCTTTTTTCTTTGTTTCCGTTATTACCGCCACGTCGATCCCGTTGTTCTTTATCTCCGATACCGCTTCCGTCAGTTTCTTGGAAATGCCTTGCACATTCCAAGTACCAAAAGCGAGTGTCGTTTTCCGTAATCTAAGTCGAAGAGTCCGTTTGTTTCCATGATTACCGAGGCATATGTTATTGGGTTTTTTGACATTGTACATTTTTTCCAAGGATCGGGGAGTCAGCCCGATGCCCCAACCCCCAACCTGGAGGACCAGGGTTTGATTTCGGAGTTTCCTCTCCTAGACAGGTTGCTTTCACCACAGCTAAGAGCCCTGTCTACCCACCCCCTTTGAGGCAGGGGCTACCAGCTGGGGTCCGCAGGATTGCTAAACCTGTGGGATCTGTCCAAAATGGAGGGGATATCCCACACTATCCTGAGAGTCCACCTCTACATCAAGACAAACTCTCCAAGCAAAGATATAGGGAGCAAATACATTAGCAGTGATGCCGTGTTTTCATTTTTCGAATCCTCAAATAAAGTGGCAGCCCTGTCAATTTATTTTCTCCCTATCTTTGCATGGAGAGTTTGTCTTGATGTAGACGTGGACTCTCAGGGTAGCGTGGGATATCCCCTCCATTTTGGCCTCAACTTGAGAGCTTTTTTTGAGCTTAGGAGTTGATTTCAGAGAAAACCAGTGGCACCATCGTGTTTCTCACGAACTTTTACAAAAGAATCAACAGTCAAACCGCAAATTCCTCACACATGCAACATCTCCATTTCATAATCACCCCGAAGAGGAGGTTTGGCAAACTTCCCATTCTCATAGGTCGTTTATCCTCACGACGGCATTGTACGGTCAGTGGCCGGTCGCATTTCAGCGCTTTGTGACGCGAGGGGTCGCTTCATGAATTCGATACCCCACGCGTGGCGGGGGGACCGGAGGGGGGAGGGTCGGGGGCGGACAAAACCGCAGCCGCGGACCCGCGCAAAACGTCGCGCCCCGACCGCAGAACTAGAGCAGGCACACCTCGGCCTCGCACGGTTATTTTTTGACAGCGTTAGCAGGTTTTAATTATTTATTCCCGTAGCTTGTCTCCGTGTCTTGCGGCCGCCGCCGCGCCGGGGCCGGGGTCGCGGGGGAAGGGAGACCGAAATCTATGTACACCGGGAATTAATTAAATTTTCAAAAGCGGAACTAAAAGGTTCGCGAGCTTGGCGCCCGCCGCGAGGGTGGCGTGGGGCGCCGCGCCGTGGGCGGGGTGGAGTGGGAGGCCTGCGGGGGTGCGGGGGGGGGGGGGAGGATAGTTGCGGATCAATAGCCGACGAACAGGTGGGTCGTGCGCCAAAAATATGTCGACTGCATGTGCCACGTTGAGCGTGAGCGACGGGGTCAGCTCCGCACGGTGGGCACGAGTTCCTCGAAGACCTCTGACACACAGTAAAAGAAATAATTGATTTATCGCATTTTACATGTTAGTTCACTGAAATAAATTGAAAAAGAAAGTCTTGCTTGAAAGGCTATGCTGGCTTTGCTGGTATTTCACTTTGTAATTGGACCGCGTTTAACAGAAAGGAATACCAAGCCACATCGGAATCGGACTGAGAAAAAGAGGTTTAAAGTTTGGCTCTTGCATAAGACTCAATGTAAAGATAAACTTCAAGTTCAATTTCTACAAAATTTGCTCTAACAAGAACTTTGAATTTTTGGCGATAGATAGTAGAGCAGTGGTTGAGTTCAAAACCACTCATAACTCAATTTTTCCCAAAATGTGGGTTGGTTCCTTTCTACTTAACTCAGTCCAATTGTGTGATTAAGTGGTGAGGATGGACTTTACATCCGAAATGTAAATCTACCGCGAAAACTTGTAATAAACAACATAGCGTGTAAAGGCAAGACTTTCATTTCAATTTAAAAGAAATAGTTCCATCGGAGGGGTCGTATTCATACTTTTTCCTTACACAGCTACTCTTCTTAATGAGGTCCTTCTTGATTTACACTATGACTAAGGGAGATTTTAAGTACAAAATCACATGGAGAAAGTGCTGAAGGAGCGACTTGTACGGGAGGGTGTGCCATTATTATGAGCCCCTAATAGCTTCATGATAATTTACATAGGCTGATGGTCGTATTATAGTTCTTCCTTAACCAGCTCCTTTCTAGTACAAAATAAGGAAGAACAAATTCTATAATTTTGACAAACTTTAAGGTAGGTGCAAACCTGCCTTAAAGTTTACAAAACTCGCGGTATACTTTCTCTGTATTTTGTACGGTATGTGGTGTACATCGTAATTCCTTACAAATGTCAATTTCCAAAGTTATGCTGCTGAATTTTGCTGGAGGTCGACAAAATTACCCTTTTTATGATGAACTGTTTGATAGCTTCATTAAACTTCCCTTAATGGCAATGCAAATCATGGAGCCTCCTAAAGAAAGGAGCTGGTAAAGGAAGGACTATGATTACGACCATCAGCCTATTCATCATGAGGCTATTAGGGCAGTGGCGTGACGTGCTTTGCGATGTATCGATTGTTATGCATTTAAACCTACGGTAAAGAATCGATTACTAAGGTGTTCGCTGCGAACACCCTGATTATAGATCCTTTTCCATAGGTTTAAATGCATAACAATCGATATATCGCAAAGCACGCCATGCCACTGTATTAGGGGCTCGTAATAATGGCACACCTTCCTGTGCAAGTCGCTTCTTCAACGCATTCTCCATGTGATTTTGAAACTTTAAACACTTATTTCTGGAAAAAGCAAGAACTGCAGTTATGTTTTTTGTCCTCCAACCCCTCAACTCTTCAAAGTTCAAAGCTGGTTTGGAAACCAAAGTTTAAAAGCTTTGGATTTTGGAGGCATATGCGCTTTTTGTAAGTTTAGTTACATTCGGCTTCATCTATTTGAAAACGTAGTGAAACCTGATCATGACGGAACCTGTGCATTTAGGAGAAAATAGCTCTTTTGGTGTCTTTAAGCAATGCGTGCGTAGCTGAGTGGTCTATTATTTACGGTTTCCTACATGCACTGTGCGGCGGTTTATTTATTCTGCCTTGCTGTAACTTCAAATCCATGAGTTTGTTTATGTTGTTTGAAACTTGGGTAAAATTTCTCCTCAGAGTTTACTTTTCCTATCCGAAATAAATATCTGCGGGCAATTTTACATCACTATATGTAATATTGTATTAATTTTGTTGTGTTCGACAAATAATGTTGGTTTAGAGATCGACATTTATTCAATATTGCGGCCAAAAGCTTGTTTAAAAAGCTCAGAAAAAAAGCATGAGTTGATGCAGTTATCTTTAGAAATTTGTCTGATAACTTAGATGGGTTTATTTAGAATCAAAGAAACTTCAACAGCCTAAGTTTAGTTTCCTTTTCCATTTCATTTCAACAAAAAAGTAAGCGATTAGACTAGACATTTTTTCACTATTCGTTAAATCTAGAAAACATTTACTGTGATGCTAAAGGCGGTATGCTGTCGCGTTTTCTTTGAAAAATAGGCATGAGAATGAATCAGGAGTTAGACTGATTATTGTATAATTTGTATGATTACGGTTTGACAAATATTGGAATAATTTTCAAATAATTTTGAAGTTGACAGAAATATTTAAGAGAGCGATTATCACAGACTAATATTTGGATTATAAAAATATTCAATTTTATCCAATAGGTTAAACACATCGAGACCCGGAAATCTCTTAGAAAAAGAGAGGTGTATAATATCTTGTTTTGCAATACTTTTGAGCCTTTTCTACAACATCGAAAAATAATCTTAAGCCAGCCCATAGGCCCGATTATTGAAACGATGTCGGCGTGACAAAGACAAAAAGCGAGGGGCTTGGAGAACAAGGCGCTTAAGTCCACTTTTGTGAAAAAATGTATTTATTTACGATTTCAAGTAAAACTAGTCTTTTTGCATGCTACGTGAAAAATTCTTTCCCAAATTCCAATTTTTAAGCATCAAAAGTCAAATTGAACTTTTTCTCCGCCATGAGGATCCACATAATTTCGAAACTTCAAAAACGTAATTTTCGAAATAGCAAAAACAGTACTTATGCGCCTCGTCCTCCAAGCTCCTCAAATAACTCTCTCTCAATCATGCTATACACCGCATTTCGATGTCGGCTGTTTGTTGAACATAGCAAACTTAGTAAGATTATACACCACAGACGCGGATCCATCAATTTGGCCACACCGGCTTTTCTCCATTGAAACCTATGCCGAAAAATCGATTCATGTCGGATCACCTGGCCCTCCAAGAATCGATACATTTCCATAGGTGTAAATGGAGAGAGGACGATGTTGCCAATTTGCTAAATCCGCCATTGTCAATAGAAATGAAAGATGACCTTAGGTAATTCCCGGCCCCACCATGTAGAGCTCAGGTTTTAGCGTTTTTCTTTTAAAATTTTTTATTGTTTCCGACTGAAAATGACTCAGTGTTGAGTCGAAACGTCTCGGGTTTCATAATTGTGTATTTTTAGCCTTGTTTCCCGTTTTTTTTCATCTTTGTTGTTCCACTGGTAATTTTACCTAGAGTCCCTTTGTACTGAGAGTCAAGATAACACCCCCTCATGGAGTCACAAACGGGAATAAAGATTACACAAATTGACAGTTTTTTGTAATCTTTGATCGGTTCATTCTCAAATTCCTTTCTCCGTTCCTTCTCTCATTCCGTTTGTTCCTTGCCGAACCCGTTATTCCACGGTCCATTCTACATTATAATCATTGCAATCGGTGAAAATGTAATCTTTATTCCCGTTTGTGACACTGTGGAGGCCTAAAATATGGGGAATCAGAAATGGATTCACATTGTCTTGACTCTCAGTATTAAGGGACTCTAATTTTACCGATTATGCTATCGAGAAATGATTCTACTGTGCGCTGCCTCGCAGCGCCCCGATTGCGGTTTCCTCAACCACATGCACAGTAATTAAATTCCCTAAGTTCTCGGCTTCAAATCATTAAATCGAACTCAAACACGACCGGGGAGCGAGTTTTTTCTTTTTTATCAAATAGGTTCATATCCCACTTGTAGCACGATCCGGAGACTTCATCTCCAGCGCAGATCAAAAGCTGAAATCTAACGTATGCAGTAATCCTCGGTAGTTTATTCTCTATGCGAATGAGACTATATCTCCATTCAAAGAGAACCCCCGTCGACTGCGTTCGTTGCTCCTCCGACGGAAGGTCGTAACCGCATTCGGGAATGAGCCCTGGCGTCCGTATAACTCGATGCTTTTCGGGGCTCAAGCGAGTATGGAGATGCGCCCGTCGGAGGAGTGACATTTGTCCGACTCGATTGCGCCGTCGTTTAAAAGAGATGGGGCACCGTTCTTTTTAGTGTCTCTCGCAGCTGTCCATTATTCCTTTTTGCCTCTTGTTGCGTTTTTCCAGCTCGGGACCGGTGGAACTTTCAAAGCTTCTGTGTTCGCCCGGATTGAGACGGGATTGCATCCGTCACAGAGTGGATAAAACCCGAGCATATCGATTGCGATAGTGTGCTGGTATGCGTCTCTGTTTCTTGTTTTAAAATGTATCCGCATTTTTAGTTTTTCGAGATTTTATTCAGTTCTCGCGTGCAGCAGAAAAATCAGGTCGAATCAATTTTGTTTTTAGCAGAGGCATGATGCCCTCCGCTGGTATCTCGGCAATGGTGGAAGCTTTTACTTTCGGGTATCCAACAATCAACTGTTGACCTACCCACTAGGTTGGAATTTTTTAGCTAATTATGAATTTAAAAGAAAATTCGAGTTTTGAAAATAAAAGAGAGAGAGAGAGAGAGGAATAATTTTAAGGGAATGTATAATATTTACATATGACAAAATACACCTATATTTTCCCAAAAATTGCAGAAGTACGCTACATTATTGAGAATAAACCTTTTTGCAATATTATACACGTTACTGGGAAAATTTGTATTTCATCAGAAGAAATATGGCAACGTCTAATTATCCGTAAGCTTTTTTTCGCAGCATTGCTGCCTGTAATGGACTGAAAGAGACGAGAAGCCTAGAAAGCCCTATTGTTAAAAGCTGCAGGAATAGTGTGTACAAATTCAGGAATGGGGCGCCTTCAATTCGAGTGATACTTCCAGCATATCCGAGAAGTTAGTTTAGTTGCGTGACCTAACTTAACCTAACCTGACTCCTCTGCGATCAGTTCCCGAGCTTTGTGACCGACCAGAGTGATGAAACTCGGGCATATTTAAGCACGGCAAAGACAAAATTTGTTCTAACGTTCGGGCATTACCTTTTATCAATTACTTCCTTACGAGGTAACTCAACACGCGTTAAACACCTCATTTGTCTTACCTGTATCTTACGCGATTTTGAAGCTTCCTGGATTGTGTGAAAACGGCCTTATCGTTGTGCGGTTCGCGCGAGATTTTTGTGACTTTCGAACGAATCAACACTAGGACGTTATGTCTTACGCGATTTTGAAGCTTCCTGGGTTGTGCAAAGACGGTAATCCCGTTGTGCAGTTCGCGCGATATTTTTTGTGACTTTCGAACGACTCAACGCTAGGACGCAGTTAATTACGCGATTTTGAAGCCTGGGCAGTGTGAAAACGGCGATTTCGTTATGCGCTTTCCCCGATATTTCTTGTGACTTTCATACGACTCAATGCTAGGACGCTATGTCTTACGCGATTTTGAAGCTTCCTGGGTTGTGCGAAAACGGTTATCCCGTTGTGCGGTTTGCGCGATATTTTTGAGACTTTCGAACGACTCCACGCTAAGACGCTGTGTCCTACGCGATTTTTAAGCTTCCTAGGTTATGCGAAAACGGCAATACCGTTGTGTGGTTCGCGCAATTTTTTTGTGACTTTCATACGACCTACTGCTAGGAAGCTGTGTCTTGCGCGATTTTGAAACTTCCTGGGTTGTGCGAAAACGGCAACATCGTTGTGTGGTTCGCGCGATATTTGTGTGTTTTTCGACTGAATCAACGCTAGGAGGCTGTGTCTTACGCGATGTTGAGGCTTCTGGGGTTGTGCGAAAACAGCAATATCGTTGTGTGGTTCGCGCGATATTTGTGTGACTTTCGACTGAATCTTACGCGATTTTGAAGCTTTTGGGGTTGTGCAAAAACCGTAATCCCGTTGTGCGGTTCGCGCGATATTTCTTGTGACTTTCGAACGACTCCACGCTAAGACGCTGTGTCTTACGCGATTGTGAAACTTCCTGGGTTGTGCGAAAACGGCAATACCGTTGTGTGGTTCGCGCGATATTTTTGTGACTTTCATACGACCTACTGCTAGGACACTATGTTTTACGCGATTTTGAAGCTTCCTGGGTTGTGCGAAAACGCCAATAACGTTGTGTGGTTCGCGCGATATTTTTGTGTCTTTTCGACTGAATCAATGCTAGGACGCTGTGTCTTACGCGATTTTGAAGCTTCCTGGATTTTGCGAAAACGGTAATCCCGTTGTGCGCATCGCGCGATATTTTTGTGACTTTTGAACGACTCAACGCTAGGACGCTGTGTCTTGCGCGATTTTGAAGCTTCCTGGGTTGTGCGAAAACCGTAATCTCGTTGTGTGGTTCGCGCGATATTTGTGTGACTTTCGACTGAATCAACGCTAGGAGGCTGTGTCTTACGCAATTTTGAAGCTTCTGGAGTTGTGCAAAAACCGTAATCCCATTGTGCGGTTCGCGCGATATTTCTTGTGACTTTCGAACGACTCCACTCTAAGACGCTGTGTCTTACGCGATTTTGAAGCTTCCTGGGTTGTGCGGTTCGCGCGATATTCGCTAGGACCCTTTTTCAACGGGATTTTGAAGATTCCTAGGGGTGCGAAAACGGCAATCCGGGTGTGCGCTTTCCGCGATATTTTTCTTTACTTTCATACGACTCAAGGCTAGGACGCTGTTATTTTCCGTGATTTTGACGAGTCTTAGGGGTGAAATTTTCTGAAAGTTTCAAGGAATAATTTTTTTCTTTCTATTTTTATTTATTTTTTTTTTAAAAGGAATTTGATTTAAATACAACGTAACTACTTCAAGCATTTCTATGTATCTATCCACACGATTAAAACTAAATAAACTAAACAAATTGCATAATACGATGATTAGATATATATTCATAACTTTCCAAAGAAATTCACATTTCTTCAGAGGAAATTTGGCAACTCTCGAATGTTCATACGGCGTTCTTCCTTGACAGGGCAGTGTGGTAGTTGCGTTATTTTTAAATCAAATTTTTTAAGAAAAAAAGAGGGAAAAATATATTACAAGTCATCAAAAACTATCGGTTCCAATAAGGTTCTACCCACTTTTTTCCTTCAAAGTAAGGTGGTTTTGGACGGGGCGGATTCAATTAAGATCGTCACTTGGCTGAAGCGCGCTGTGATTGGGAAGCGTATCGGACCCGAAGCTGTAAATATTGGCTACGGCGTGAAAACGCGGCGGCGGCGGCGATTTCGCATGAGTTTCCGCGGACAAAAGCGGCGGGGCGATCCGACAAAAGCGTCGAGAATTCCCTGAGCGCTTCATTCAAAAATTGACGACTCGTTTGTCAGCACTTGAAAAGTTGCACGCGAGTCTATTGACGCAATTTGTAACCTTTCATGCATCGAGTGCCGCGACGGAAGTTGCGCTCGAAAATCCCTCGCCGAATGGACACCGATTCTGGCCGAAGCGGCTTCGCCGGGATTCATTCCCTCGCCGCGTCGCACAATGGGACGCGTCAGTGAGAAATGGGTCAGATGCGCTAATTACAGAATTGCATTTTGATACTTGATTCTTGTAGCTCAGCAAAAAATAACAAGATCTTTCCAAACAGCAACTCTCTACGTTCAGTATTAACCGAGATATCGCCCTTTGAAAAGCCAGGTTTTTGACGTTATCCACCGTGGTGGTGGCACCCTTGGTTTCTTCCACCTTGCTCCTGAGCCGTGCTCACCTGAAACGGGTCAGTTGTGCTGGTTACATAATCGCGTTTTGATACATAATTCTTGTGGATCAGCTAAAAATAATAAGATCTGTCCAAACAGCAACTCTCTACGTTCAGTATTAACCGAGATATCGCCCTTTGAAAAGTAAGGTTTTTGACGTTATCCACCGCGGTAGTGACACCGACAGTGACAACGAATGGGATCACTTTCAAGATCTCCGTGTTTTGTAATAATGGAGTTAGGAACTTTTGAAGTTTCCAAATTTGGTCCGAATGGGTCAGTTCCGCTAGTCACAGAATCATGTTTTCATGCTTGATTCTTGTAGATCAGGTAAAATAATAAGATCCGTCCAAGCAGCAACTCTTTACGTTCAGTATTAACCGAGATATCGCCCTTTGAAAAGTAAGGTTTTTGACGTTATCAACCGCGGTGGTGACACCAACAGTGACAACGAATTGGATCACTTTCAAGATCTCCGTGTTTTGCAATAATGGAGTTAGGAGCTTTTGAAGTTTCCAAATTTGGTCCGAATGGGTCAGTTGCGCTGGTCACAGAATCATGTTTTAATGCTTGATTCTTGTAGATTAGCTAAAGACAATACGATCCGTCCAAACAGCAACTCTCTACGTTCAGTGTTAACCGAGATATCGCCTCCTGGAAAAGTCAGCTTTTTGACGTCATCCACCGCGGTAGTGACACCCTGGTTTCTTCCACCTTGCTTTCATCAGTCAGTGTGACGCACATTTGCACTGGCTACTCTACGTGAAACTTGAATGAAAGAAAGGTAGAGGAAACCAATTAAGGGTGTCACTATACCACGAAGGATGACGTCAAAAACCCGACTTTTCAAAGGGCGATATCTCTACTAATACTGAGCGTAGAAAGATGCTGGTGGGACAGATTATATTGTTTTTAGCTAATCTACAAGAATCAAGCATTAAAATACGATTCTGTGACCAGCGTAACTGACCCATTCGGACCAAATTTGGAAACTTCAAAAGCTCCTAACTCGAGTATTACTAAACACGGAGATGTTGAAAGTGCTCCCATTCGTTTTTTCGTAAAATTTACTTCAGAAGGCACCCATTGAAATTTAAAATTGGACGAAATAAACATCAAAATTCGCAATTTTGGTAGAATCATTCATGACCGACCTCTCTCATTGAATTGGACCACTGTACGTCGTTTGTCGAACGCTATCGAACCTCGCGTAGTTCCCACCTCGCGCTATCTTCCATCGAGTGATTCTCGCCGTTGCCTCGCCATTTACATTCGAGCGCGGAGTAATAACATCGGTTGTACAAGACGTAAAGTTTGGGGGCGTTTTCCGCGGGCTGATTTTTGAAATCGATAGACAAAGAGGATAAAAGGAGAATGAAGCGATTTTATGGGTGAAAGTGGGTGGTTGCGATGGTAAAAGGACGTAAATGATAAACTAACTAACGGCAACTCACAAGGAACTCTACGGTTTGTCCTTTCTCCATTGGTCTAAAACAACCACCCGTTTCAACCAATAGGATAGGTAATTTAATTTTCCCGTCGTGCTCTTGGTCTACCGTTTTGTCTATCAATTTTAATAATCAGCCCACTGTGGTCAATAAATTTCTACTTTGCTGAGTAATTCGACTGCTATACGATAGGTTTGTCTTTCAGATTGAATATTCAGCCAGCGGAGTCCTTAGTCACGGAAATCAATAAAGCGTAACCCTAAACATATCTGCATAGAACTTTTAGTGAATATGTGAAAAAAATTAAGAAAACCACGGTAACCATAGTTGAGTAAGGAATATCAAAAGAAAATCTATATCGTATGAAGTGAGGTTTCGCATAGTTAGTATTAAATTGCTTCAATCGCGTCTCATTGCCATCGAATGCTGGCGCGAGTGGCAGCGTTCCGTGGCGTGGGTGATGGTAAGAGAAGCGAAAACGCCTTCAATTTTCACGCAACACGGACATCCACTGAGCACGAATAGTTGCATTCGGGCGCTGCGTCACATTTGAGAAGTTTGATTCAGCTGGCGCATGCACTCTTGACGTGATTACTGAGCCCTACTTATGCCTGGATTCTTTTTCCGTTATTTCTATGGAGTTGCTCATAGCAAGGTCACTAGGAAATGGAGTGCCTTCTCATTAATGTGAGATTTAACTGGATCGAGGAACAGCCGGCGGAACAAGATGCTTAAATTGTCATATCTTCGATAAGATTCGCCACTTTTTCTCCCGGAAGAACTACAACTGGATCGAGGAAGTTCATTGAGAAATGTCTCGTTTCAAAAATTCTCGCTCGTATAAAATCACAGCAGAATAGTAAATTAATTTTATAATATTAAAGAAGAAGCACCCGAATATGATGGACTACAAATTAGTGATCCAAAACACGAAACGGTGTTTTATATTCGAGTGAATTTTCTTCCATTTGCGCAAATTTACTTACTGCACCGAAAAAAAGTGAAGTTGATTTAACATTCTCGATGTAAAACAAGTGTGTGAGAACTCACAAAATGCTAAATTACCCGCTACAGCAGTTAATTTCACATCTTGGCATTGCCAAAAAAGTGCAGAAGCGGTTAATGCAGCATTTTGCAAGTTCTCGCAATCTTCTTAGACATTCAGAATGTTAAATTGACGCCACTTTGTTTTCGGTGTGGATTATCCAAATTGTGTTTCACACGAATTCCGAAGTATAGGAAATATTGTTCTCATAACTACCTAGTTCAATTTCCTTCAACGGTGCAAGTTTGGAGAAAAAACCTTTATCTGACAGAAAGTCCGATATATTTTGACCAATATAAAGCATTCTTGCAGTCTGACCGCTCAATCCTGGGACAATCTAGGTTGCTTTTTCGAAGAATACTCCTTCCGTTGTGATTTTGTTTGGCGCGGAGCTCCGTGCAAATGGAACATCGTCATTATAGGGCGAGACGGTGCAAATTATTCGAGCACACAGATGTCACAATCGGTTGACAACCGCCAATATTCTACACGGGACACCGGGCGTGAGCGCCGTAATTGCGGCGAAACCCAGCTGACTCGACGGGGCGGCCAATCATCGCATTCCATATCCGCGGGCCAATTTTATCGCGCTGCCGTTAAATTGAAATTAAGTCACGGTGCAGTTCGCAGCCCAAGCGTCATCAGCCTTCGGACATCAAACTCAATTTGGACGTATTTCTGTCAAACGGAACTGTGTGCATTATGAGGTGAGCCCTGTTGTGCGTATATTCTTATGGGTCTCAGGGCTCATGTCTGAATGCACATAGTTCCGTTTAGCAGAAACACATCCAATTTATCATCGGACCGGACTCCTGATCTGCAGTGCTGAGCAATAACGCCAAATGAACCTTAGGAGATCCCCCCTCCAAAAAAACATGCATTTTCCCGGAGCCTAGTGAATTTTCTTAATTGAGCTTTTACGAGAATATTATTCGCAATTTAATCGAGAGTTTGTAGAGATATCAAGCAAAACTGCACATAACTATTCTTAAAATTGGATAATTTATTGAGAGACAAGGCAACATTCAACGGGATTTATGTCGTTTCTCCTTAGCATTGCAATGCTGGGAAGTACCACTCACTCAGGGAAACCTCACGGCTAAGGTAGACTTGATGAGCCAATATGCTGAGCTGATCGAATTAAACTAGTGATATTTGCTAATCAGGACTACCAGCAGCCCCGCCCCCTTTGCCACACTTTAAGGTCAATCCGAGAACCAGAGGCAAGCTGACAAGACCGGGCTATATCCATTTAAATGCACGTAAAATAATCGATAGATCGTAATAGCGACGGTTGCAAAACACATATTTCGATTTGCGTTGTTTGAAGATTCCTCGTCAAATTTTCTTTTTCCAAAGAAATCGACGAAAATTATTACAAACATTTTAAAAATAAACGCTCCTTGGTTTTTACTTGAATCAAATAAAACAACAACAGAGATTTTGAAACTTTCCGATCTAGATACGTGTTTTGCGACCTTCACCATCGATATGCGTAACCGGCATCAGTTTTACAAATCTTTATCGGTAAGACGCCCAAAATTGTCGCCTAATTAGAATTAGCTATGATGATTCGAAGTTAAAAGTCGAACTGCGTTCTTTTAGGAAGAGAATCTGATGCTTCCTAGTTGGCGACAGCGAGTTTACTCCATTTAAAGCCATAAGAAATATCGATTATGAGCGAGGCAGCTTCAGCTTGCCTCATTTACAATCGATTGTTTCACATACGTTTAAATGGAGAAGAAGCAAAGTTGCCATCTTTCAATAATCGCCGCTGTTTGAGATATTGCCTGACGCAGTTTCAAAAAACGGGAAAAGAAAAAAGGAAAAAACAAACGACAGAAAAGAAGATACTTTCTCTTATCCAACACGAACATTCCCTTACTTCCCAAATTACTTAGATAAGGGAAAGTTTCTTTTTCCTTTTCTTTTTATTTGGAGCACTGCATTAAACGATTACGACAACTGTGGGTTTTGCGAGGCATCATTAAATCGGGGTGACTCATCTGTATCAAATCGTCTCCCTTTTTACGTGAGGGCGTACCTCAATTTCTACGTGAGCCATGTTTTGCATATAAATCCATGCTTTCTGGAGCTTATCCGGAAATCGAGATACGCCCTTACGCTAGAGGAGGAACAAAATAAACTCTTACCGCAGTAAATTTTGAGAGGCGGAAGCTGGAAGCTCAAAAAAGCGTCAAAATTTCGAAGTTAAAAGAGAGCTTTCGACCCTGCTCGTCCGCCCATCGTCATTCAACAAGAATTCTTCGCGATACAAACCCATCGTTTTGGTCTGGTAACAGGCTCATAGAAGTATTTTCAGTGACAGATATGAGACGTAATTCCGTTTGGTGACAGATTTATGAGAGCTCCTCCATTACATTTTGATGAGCTGCGTGATATACTGCCCGAGTTCTCCCCCAAATCCCGACTCCTCCCATTAATCCACCCCATTAACTTGATAACGTTGGAAACTGGGCCGCAAAGAATTCGGTGCAGCGGCACTTAAGCCGCCGTCTAAAGGCAAAACGGCCTATGAACATTTGGATGTTGCCGTAGTTCTCCCTGCAGAATTAGCAGATTTAACTGCAATTCACCTTAACTATATCAAGTGTTGTCTAATTTTCTCTGGCGTTTTATTATTTCATGGAAAACTAACTTGATGGGAGTAGACTCTTCGAAATCTAGGGCGATTTCACAGAAATTTAAAGGCGTTGAAGAGATCACTTTTTGTTTAAAAAAGAAGAAAAAAAGAAGATTTTGGCCAGGTTTTTCGGTCAAATACCACAGTGTGCGCCGGGTCAGGCACGCGGCATGCAGCAGCGTGACACGCGCATTGGCGCCTACAAACCTAACAGGGATACTTCACGCATTGCGCAATGCGTGAAGTATCCCTGTTAGGTTTGTAGGCGCCACTGCGCATTGCGCGCTGGCTGCATACTGCGTGCCGCTCCGCTCCGTGTTTGGCTCAATAATATTCAAACTCGTTAAGTCAGGGAACGAGGTTACGTTCCATCGTCCGGGAAGCTACAAAATGTGGCAACAATGCAACGCTCCCTGGACATTTTTCCGGACAATATTTTACGACAATACCCTCAAGAGGCGTGAAAAGAAGGATCTGTACTTACGTCGAGGGTGGCTCCGTTGTCGAGGTTGTGCGGGTAGATCTTGAAGGGGGGGTTGCGGCCGCGGACGAACTGGAAGATCTTCTTGTTGTTCTTGAGCCACTCGACTTTGTGGAGGGCCTCGATGGCGACGTCGTACTCGCAGTAGAGCGGAGCGCGGTCGCCGAAGAGCACGTAGCGCGGCGCCCGGAACGTGACGTTCACGTTCATGCCCATCCCGGCCGCGTCTGAAACAAATCACCAAAGCCGCCCTGTAAACATATCTGTGGCCATCGCCGTCACGCCTTTCGGCTCGCCCTCCCTCACCCACACCCCCGCCGAAAATGTGCACTGAAAAAAAAACTCCGGCCGTGGGAGCCGCAATTACGGGCTATATAGACATACCGTCCGTTCCGGGCTCAAAGGCCGAAAATTCCGGCTGCTGGAACCGTAGCTTCGGCCTCTGAACCCGGAGCGATCGAGGCTACGGCTCCAGCAGCCGGAATTTTCGGCCTTTGAGCCCGGAACGGACGGTATGTCTATATGGACTGAATTTTGCAATTTGGAACTATAAATTCGATCTGGCTCATCTGAGAAAATACTTATGTGCTTGGGGGAACTAATGGCTCATACGTTGTTTTTAAACCGGGCCAGAATTTATAGTTCCAAATTGCAAAATGCAGTCTACATAGTCCGTAATTGCGGCTCCCATGGCCGGAGTTTTTTTTCAGTGTGGCATGACCCCATATAGTAGCATCTACTACTAAAAAATACTTTTAAAAACTCATAAATTTCAATGTGGAAAACCTCGGAGTGTTTTGACGATAACGGGAATACACTCACTGAAAAAACATTATGGTATATATAGACATACTGTCCGTTCCGAGCTTAGAGACCGAAAGTTCCGGGTGCTGAAGCCGTAGCTTCGATTGCTACGGGTGCTGCGCCTGGAACTTCCGGCCTCTGGGCCCGGTACGGTATGTCTATATTGCCCGTAAGTACGGAAGCCACGGCCAGAGTTTTTTTTTTTTTTTTCAGTGTATTAAAAATCGAGGAGTGAAAGAAGCCGGTTGCAAAACTTCAGCTACAGCAAAAAGAAAATTGGCTTTTGTAAAAAATGGCTCAAAATTACGATAAGCGCGCCGAAAAAGTCTAAAATATGCCCTTCACTCCGCAATTAGTGTAAGAAATGTGCATTATTTGCCTTCCCGCTTCAATACACTACCACAGCATGGGTGAACATATCGTAAGAGGAGTCTTTTCGTTCAACCCTGTCGGACAAGGATGCTACGCAATATTCAGCATGGCCGCAGCCAACCTACCAAAATACACATGACGAGATGGGATTTTATCAACCGTCGTGTTTACATTTAAAGTTTCCTTGCGTTGATAAAGACCATGGTGCTTTTTCACGATTTCCGCGCGGAAGCGGGAGCCATGTTAAAAATCGCGCAGCATCCTCGTGCGCAAGGGTTGAATGGAACGGCTTCTCTCACGAAAAGTTTAAACCTGTGCCGTGGTATCGTTTTTGAAGCGGAAAACTTTAAAAAACGCATATTTCTTACGCAGATTGTGAAGTCAGGAGTCAATTTCAGACTTTCCCGATGCGTTCATCGTGATTTTTGAGTCACATTCTAAAAGAAATAACTCTTATTTTTGCTCTAGCTGAAGTTTGCAACAGGTTCATTTGGTGCCAGATTCTATACAGCGCCTAGAAGCCCCGAGTGATATGAATTTATTGAAATTTTACGAGTTTTTAATTTTTCACTTATTATAAATTTTGATAACAATTTTACGCGTAATTTTAATTCTGTATGTTCTGTCGGTCAAAGTTTACTTTGCGTTTTGTATCGATGTACAATATTTTTCAGATATGCACTGGTAAGAGTTCAAATGCATGTACTTCGACTGTGACGCTGCAAAATTCACAAATCTATTCAATTTTTACAAACCAAAATAGTCCAAATGTCAGAAATTTTGCTGCGTCGCAATTTGAGATACGTGTCAATTGCCAACGCGAGCTGTTGCCCTGCGTTATTGCTAAAATATATGCTTATGGGCCATCGTTTAAATGCCAAGGAAAGCGCAAATTACTAGGCGTTAGTTCCAAGAAATACAGTTGATTCGCGAAAATTTCCAACTTTAATTTATTTATCCAGGAAATGCTGGGCCATACGCGCGGTAAGCGGGCGCGCCTTGCCCCGCAGTTGCATGCAGTTTCTTGGAAGCAAAGTTTCGCAATGAATGATGCAGAGGTGGCAGCTTCCGTTAACACTTGGTTCAGGAACATGGAGAAAGAGCTTTGAAAAGAGGGTATGATGAAGTTGTTGCATCAGTATGAAAAATTCAAGAACCTGGCGGGTGACTTCGTGGAAGAAATAGGCAAGGTACCCCAAAGAAATCTAAAACCCTTTTCAATTATCCTATAACTCCATTATACTTTTCTGAAGTTTCGAATTTTTATCAGAAACACAATGGTGCCTCTGGCCTGTTTAGAATCACCCGCTGCCAAGCTCAGAAAGCTCTTAAAATGAGTCTATTGCACACAAGAAATGCAGTCAGGTAGGGGGTCTTTTTACAGGTAAAATTTCTCGAAAATCACTGAGGATAAGTCGCAGGCTGTCAGCAATCGCCGGCAGTTTGCAAACGGCATGCGTGTTTTCTCGTCAAATTGCAATAATTCGCATCGACAAAGTGAAGGTTTCATTGTACAAAACTTCAAGACTATCATCTCGGCTTCAAGCGCCTTCAAACCTCTATGATGCTCTCCGATTCACCAGGCAGTTAGTTTAGTTGCCTATTCGAACCAAACCCAACTTAGGTCACTGATTTAATGAGCACACGCAGTTAGTTGAGTCATGATTGTGTTAGCTGGTACCATGCATTCATCGGTACTTTCTCTCTTGTTTCTTTATACTTCTGAATTTTAAATTCTTTTATTCAACAGGGATAAATTGCAATTAGCCGGCGAGTGCTAATTGCCTGCAACAGATACATAAAGAAGCCTGAAATCAACTCGCGAAATTTAAGTAGTTTATATCACGCTTTTCCGAATTTCCCGCATTCGCGGATGGAAACTCCCCCCTTTCTGCATCCCAACCCTTGGAAATCGTCGACATTTAAGAGCATCCAACATGCTTGCGTCAATTGAATTAATTTTTTTTATCTTTTTTTTTATTTTTCAGAATATTATACAACCACCTTTTACAAAGTGTTAATTATCTCCTTTTTACAAATATAATAACTTATAAATTGGCTAACGTAAAATTTTCATTTTTAGCTTTAACTTGTATAACCCATTCACGCACAACACCCAGACTACATACAAAAATTGAATTAAAGAAAGCGTTGATTAGTAACACCATTTCATCACTGTATGATGAGTTGAACCTAACACCTCTGCTATTTATACAGTGCTTCAGTTAATTTCGTCATGAAAAATTACCAAGTATTAGACGACCTTCCTTCTCTCTTTCTTCCCTTGAATTTTTTCGGGAGAACAGGGAGATGGAGGATGGGGCCTGGATCCGCCTCTGTGATTGATCCAGGAAAAATAATGAAGACGTAGAAAATGTGCAATCCATGCACCCGTTGTTTCACGCGGTGGATAGCGAGGAAACAACGAGGAACACGTAAGTATTTCGCGAAGCCACGAAGACGTGTTTCGGGAACGAAGCCGGGCACGTTTCGGCGGAAACGAAGTAGGAACGGAGACGAGTTAATGTTTCGGGAACGACAGACCCGGGCCCGCGCCGCGCCCTCTCCTCACCTTGGCCCCGAAATCAATTACCCTCCCTTTCGCTCGTGATTAATTGAAGTTGATCAAGTCTGCTCACATGTTAATGTTCCTCATTCATGATGCTTTGCGAACATCTATAGCACCCCGACCTCCCCCCCCACCCCCTCGCCTCCCTCCCACGTGCTCGCCCGTTAACAAAACCGACTCCTCGCGCCTCGCCCCCGGGGAGGGGGTGGGGTTCCCCTGGGGGGATGAAATTACCCGAATTTGTTTACGGAACGCCTGCGGTGGAGTTTTACCCACGCTTCGACACACGAGCAACACCAGGTATTTATTTCCAGGTTCATTGATAGTGGGGGTTTAGGGAACACGTCGCAACTAAAGTCCGTGCAAATACATTAGACACGGTTTTTGAAAGGGCATTTGCTCGCTCACTGTAAGTGGCGATGTTTAGACGTAATTAAACGGGTTCTTTACCGGAGAGCGTGAAACCAACATTTCAGAAACGGGTCAGTTGTGCTAGTCACAGAATCGTGTTTTGGTGTTTGATTCTTGTAGATCGGCTAAAAATAAGAAGATCCGTTGAAACAGCAACTTTCTACATTTATATAACCGAGATATCGAGCTTTGAAAAGTTCTGTTGACGTCATCCACCGTGGTGGTGACGCCCTTGGTTTCTTTCACCATTCGTTGATCCGAATTTCACGTTGAATCATGGATTGACCAAAGTGAGGTCAGAGAGACCAATGGTTTCACTACCACGGTGAATGACGTCATAAACCGAAGTTTTCTTCGAAGTTCGTCATAAACCGAAGTTGTGATATCACGGATAATATTGAACGTAGAGAGTTGCAGTTTGGACGAATCTTATTATTTTTAGCTAGTTTACAAGCATTAAGCATCAAAACACGATTCTGTGACCAGCGCACCTGACCCATTGAGTTTTTGACGGAATAAAGGAGGATCTTACTACCGAACGGTTTAACAGAATTGTTCTTTAAACATCTCATTTTAACACTCGAACATCTGATTTAGGGGGATAGGCGAAAGTTTCGAGACACCTTTTCCTGCGCAGGGTACTTCCTAATGATAAACGCCGTGATTAAGGGCAGAAAATATGATTTATACTGTCATTCAACATTCATGCTACTTGATTTTCATGGTGCCGTGAGCAATTTTTTGAGAGAAGGACGTACTTACAAAAAGTTTTAAAAAAAGCGAAGATTTATTTCCGACGTTATTCTATTAAATTTTATTCTAAATTTCTAAAAATTGTCCTTTTAATGAGACTTTGTTAAGAATCTGATTAGATCTCTCTTAAAATTAGTCACGATATGAATCACGAGGCTTCACTTGCGCATGTTAGAATTTCCTAAAATCTCATTGATTTTCTCTGTTCATCAAGGGGAATAAAATGAAAACAAATCCCACAGTATTAACGCGAAAATTTCTCGAATTTTCAATGAAATTAAATTATTTGTATAATTCACAATTAGACGACGACGTGATCCTATTTCCGACGCTTCCCTCGGAATAAAAAATTCCCCGACTTTACCGGGTTTTTTTTTCAATAAATATTTTCTGACGGTTCTTGATTTTTTTCGGGCAGTCGCAACCCTGTTTACATATGTATGACAACGAATGCACGGGAAAATCAGCATTCCGCGCGCGTTTCAACGGTCCTGGTTGGTGGAAAATCTGTTCGACCGGCAACCTTCATCCTCTATCCTCCATCCGGGATGCATTAATTATTTGCAAATATTTATCGCCCATACGTGGAGGCTCCCTCTCCTGCGCCAAGGTACGCTGCTGGAGTTATGAGCTGAAATTTCGAAATTAATTTTAGCGTCGGGAATATATCACTCCGGGACACTGGAGTGAACCTCCCTGTATCTTCGGTGCATTGCATCAGTTGTGATTTCGTTGTATTTTTAGCATAGCGTTGGGATGGTGACTCGGTTGGACTGGTTACCTAACAGCAAAAAAAGAAAGAAGAAGAAGAAAAAATGGGGGGGAAAATCGGTCGCTCGGTATCAAATGGACCGAGTTCACCAGGGAGGAACCAGCCTACATTAAGATGAAACTGAGGAAAAGAGGAAACGTAGAAGAGGAACCAACCCACATAAAGATAAAACTGAGGAAAAGAGGAAAAGGAGAGGAGGAACCAACCCACATTAAGATGAAACTGAGGAAAAGAGAAAATGAGAGGAGGAATCAACTCACATAAAGATGAAACTGAGGAAAAGAGAGAAAGGAGAGGAGGAACCAACCCACATGAAGATGAAACTGAGGAAAAGAGGAAAAGGAGAGGAGGAACTGACCCACATAAAGATGAAACTGAGGAAAAGAGGAAAAGGAGAGGAGGAACCAACCCGCATAAACATGAAACGGAGGAAAAGAGGAAAAGGAGAGGAGGAACCAACCCACATTAAGATGAAACTGAGGGAAAAAGGTTTGAAGTTTTATTCCTGCATTATACTCAATATAAAAAATAAACTTCGACTCTTCCCTTCATAAACCAATTTCTTTCATCAACAATCAGTTTTTGGCAGGAGATAATGTACAACTAGAGGAACTCAAAATCATTCTTAACTCATTTTTTTCGAAAAGGTGGGTTGGTGCCTTTCTAAAAAACTCGGTTTATGTGTACGGATGAGGCTAGGCTAATGTGTCACACAAGACAGCCGTAAGTGCAAACAAGCAGTAAGCTCCAACGCATTCGCGTCGGAAAGCGGCTCTGGCGACGGTAGTTGTAGTCAAGAATGAGGGCCTAGACACATTTTGTCATTGATGTACAATCCGACAACTGTCGATTCATGTTTTGTAACTTAGCAGATTTACAAAGCCGGTGTATAAATGTGTATTGGCCCTTGATATGCAGAATGCATGGCACTATCACTTGTTGTATACTTTTAATTTTGAAGGCTCTAGTGATCATCTTCTTTTTTTGTCAAATAACTAGTTTGTGCAACAATAAGACTGAAACTGACTCTAACTGAAATTTTGTCTTTTTAGATATTTGGTTATTTTGCATTTATTAGATTGTATATTTTCACAGCCCTGTGATAAGAAACTTTGGAATGCATGGTTGATAAGTCGTTTAGCGAGGCTGCAAAAAATCTGCATTTTTATATCTGAAACTGTAGGTAATGAATTTTTATATAATTGTAAGTCATGTGTTTGTACACATGCACCACTACAGCTTACATATTTATTACATGAATAATAACAAGTACCGTTTACCACACACACAACGAAGAACGAGGCGCTACAGACGAGTCCGTCCAGGACAAGTTAAAAAAATTCCCATGAGCCTAGTGACGTAGGTTAAGGGGCCCGTTCGCCAAAACTAATCGGAACTTTATGAATAAATTGCTCCATTTAAAAATCAAAACAATATCGAATTGCGATATATTACACGGATAAGATAGGGCTATGTCCTGTCGTAAGCGGCGACATAGAGTCGATGTCATTTCAATAATCGCCCCGATGGCCACGATAGTTGTTCAACGTTTACGGTTTCCTTGGTAACCTTTGTTTGCTATCAGCTGATATCGAGTAATATGCCTAGGAAGCTCCAACCACTGCATTCTTCCAAAAAACCGCGAAAACTTTAAAATTCAAAATTTCAAATTTTGAACGTAAAGTACATTTTTTCCATCACGAGATTAAAGCACAGACAAGTTTTGAATTATTGACTGTATCACCATGATTCCAAAAATACACTACACAACATAGCATTGGCTAACAATAAAACAATATGCAATAAAATAAAGTCATGACAAGGTACATAGTCGAAAATGGCGCCGATTCCCATCAACCAACGCGCGGTCTCTCCAATGTAACATGGTCCATTGATCAACGCCATTGATACTCCTCAGCTGGGACCGTCCGGAATAGCAGCTCTAGTGCAAGCAACAGAGCCGCTAAAATGAAGTTTTGAGGAAACGGGTTCAGTAGCGTCTGAGCAACTTTTATTGAAAGAAGCCTCCGTGGTTTGTCACCCAAGGCCGCTCGTAAATTATCATACCAAAACGGGTTAAGGCGATTTGTAATTCGCAGCCTCCCTCATTTGAGCTACGAAAATGACGGATGAAGATACAATTTGCTCGCCTTAACCGCTCGACATTATCTCTTTAAAACATTGAAACATTGAAAAGAGTAATCTGTTGAAATGTCAATACCAATTTTTCATCCCTGATCAAAAAAATTGCTCCTTTAAAAATGTTGCCACCATGATCTAAGGTCCCTTTTTTGGAGCTTGGTTAAATATTTTATTTTACCTACCTATTTAACACGAAGAAGTTTCTCGAGCATTGAAATATTTGCAACTTCCATTTTTGGTCAAATAAGGGTGCAACAAGATTAGTTTGCCGATTAAACTGGCACCTATGCTGACGGATATGACATAAAATTTTATTCTTGTTGTTGTTGTGGTAGTGGGTGGTTTTATGCCAAGATTTGATGGATTAATCTGTGTTTTTTCCTCATGCGCATTTACGATTCTGACGAAAGAGTGGAAACCAACAAAATCCGTTAGAAATGAGATTGCTCTAAAATTATACTTGGACTTAAAAATTTATGTGTTTTTTCATTTCATTCGTTGAAGATTAATCTCTGGTCGTCATGACGGCCTAACTGCATTAAGTAAGTGAATTCTGAGAAACGATTCACACAATTAAATTGCAAAAATAAAAGTTTTGATTGCATCATTTCTGAGAGGTCGATTTAAAAAGGCACTGTTGTCAGATAGTGTTCGATTATATTGGGGAAAATTGCCAATATTTGACTGCGAGCAAGGTTGCATATTTTCTTATAAGTTTATATACACTTTTCGATTCATCCCCATTTTATATTTTATCCGAGAAAATTTAAAACCATCCAAATGTATCCCGTATGTATTAGAAAAGCGCACAAAATTAGTTACGGTGAAACATGAGTCACACAAAAACATTTAAGGAATATGTTTATTTTTCAGACGTAAACCAAAAATAAAAATATTTTTTCAACATTTAAAAGAGGTTTTCCAGAACTACGTATTTCCAAGTTGTTTCTCATACTTTTGAAATTTTATATTTCCTAAAAAAGTTCTTTCAGACAAAAAAAAGTAGGTTTTAAAACCAACTTGCTTCTTGGTGTGCTATTAGTGTGAATCGAATGTTTTGCGTCGATACTGCAACTCGTGAATCACTCTTGAGCGCTGTCGATAAAATACGTGACGCCAAAAAAAAATTTCTGTGCGGAAAAATTTCTCACTGCGCAAGGCTGCAGATCCATTTTAAAAAAGAAAACCTAGAAGAAGTCGCGTCGCACGGTGGATCAAATCCTTGGAAGAAGTCGGGCATGGAATTTTTGGCAAAAATGGTCAACTTTTTCGTTACTATCGTCACAATTTTAATTGTGAGAGGTGCCTTTCACAGAAAATTTCACGAGAAAACCAATGAAACCCCTTTAAGAACCTTAAAGATTTGTATAATTGGAATTATAAGCTTTTAAAGATTCCAAAGTTTATCCGACTCCCCCCAAAGACTCATTCCATTGTGCGTCGGTCCAATCGCCAGAGTTGCCACAAAATTTGGAAAATGAAATTCCCTGACATTTCCCCGACCTATTTTGGTAAAAATTCCAGACATCTGAAGATATGACAGATGGTTAAGAGGACATAATTTAAAACGCAGGTTTCAGGCAAAATTTGTCGTTCGAAACCTCAAACACATTCTAGAAAGCAAACAAAGGTGATTTAACATTTTCCCTGACATTTCCCGGTTTTCTCTGACTTTATAAATTTCCCTGACATTTCTCGGTATTACCTGACTGTGACAACTCTGAATCGCGGCTATTTTTACCTGCGTCTCCTCCCGCTCCGTGGGACGATTGCGGCGCCAACTGATTCCGGAAAGACCTAAACTCATCCCTGCGGGTCGATTGTTGAATCGTAATCAGATGAGTTTGATCGATAACTCCCTATCTTCACAATGCTATTAATCGATCAAGGTCATTCGATAACGATTCAACAATCGACCCGCTGGTCGCGGAAAGGGACGCGCGGGCGGACAGCGTAAAGACGTCAGAGGCGTGGGAGGGCGCTGCGGTCGGCGTCTCGGCTCAAAGCGAGGGCTCTCCAGACGGGCCCGTCAAAGGGACGCTTAAAAAAATCCCCGCGCCTTATACCGTCCCGCCCGATCCCGGCCTCGCAGAATCCCCTCGACCCTTGCGTTCGACGGCTCCGTCAGCTCGTATTTACATGATTTTTACGCCGAACCCGAGGAAACATGAAACCAAGACCCTGAAACTGACCTCGTCCAGGGATTCCGAACGTCCCGCAGGTGACTTCTATTCGCTTTGCGCTCGAGTTTATGCTTCATGTTCGGAATGCTTGATTATTTCGATTCCCTCTTAACCGCGGAGGAATTTTCTGATTAGGAAGACAAGTGAGGGGCATGAAGAACAGGGCGCAAAAGGGCATCTCGTAGACTAAGATAGATAAAGACAGTCTGTAAGAGCCTTGAAAATTCATTATTTTTAACTTCCTCAAAATGGGACGAAAAGTTTATTTGACAAAAAAATTGGACCAAACGTCCTGTAACCCTTCTCGACTCTCTCGTGAAAAGCGACGGGCAGATTTCAGCAGTGCGATGAGTGAACGAGTCGGAGAGGGTGCTCAGCTCTTTTAAATGGATTGCGTTAAGCAGAAAGAAACCAAGCCACATCGGTTATTGCCAAATTTAATTTGACACTCTAATTTTTTACATTAAAACGGCTGTGTGGATATTTGTGTAAATTTCAGTGAATTTTCTGCATAATACAAGACAAATCCCTTTAAACCTAAAGGAATCATCACGAACATTCTCTTGAGAAAAATTAAATTACCCAAATTTTGGCGATAGCTGATGCGGCTTGGTTCCTTTCTGCTGAACGCGGTCCAAATAAGGATATGTATACGTAAAATGGAATGAGAAGAAGTCTTCGAACTGAGAAATGGAGGTGAGGGAGATGAACGAAGGGAGAGAGGAAAGTTACTGTGTTCGGATAGACTTCCTGTTCAAGAATTTATGGCGGGCTTAAAGTTTGAGTAAAGTTTTTGAAAAATCGTTTCACGCTCTGACATAAACTTTCAAATTGGCCTTTCGCTGAGAATACCAAACGATGAGGTGGATAATGTATCGCAGCTTGTAACTTTTTTCGTTTCACAAAACGGAAAGATGCCGAAGATACAAATATATAATCATTGCTGTGATGATAAGTATATCTCTGTAAAGACGTTAATAGCCTGAGTCGCTGAATGTCTCAAAATTATAATAACTAACTAACTAAATCTGACAAACGCTACTCACCAGTTATGAATTGGCACAGCAAGAAGAAGAATCTCAATTTTCCACCCTTGCTCCTCAGATGGAACCTCAAAATATCCCTGAAACAGATGTAAAAAATGTTCGGATGAGTTTTGAAAAGAAATAATAAATAAATTAACATATGATCAAGGAAGAGGACCTGGAAGCGAAATGTTCAGGTTCTCTAGGTCAATAGGTCCCGGGTTCGAATCCCGGTGGTGGCGACAAATTTTCATGGAACTGACGAGTGGATCTGTAAGCAGAATTCGCTCGGCCTTAATCCGTGAAAATTTGTAAGCCCGAGCATGGATGTCTACCAAACTCCCTGATGTCTTCGGACAATAAATAGTGCCTATAGATGGCTGTAGATTCCTAAAGGAATAGAAGCCACTAAACTCTCAATAAAAAAAAAAAAAAAAAAAAAAAAATGTTCAGGTTATGATTCCTCTTTGCGTCTCGATCACTTGAAATTAGTAATCAAATTTCCAAGGGGATGACCTTATTTGCAACCAGATTGGAGAGCTTCGAGTTTGATTCTAAAATTTTGGTTCATGTAACCCCTGTCGATTTTTTTCGATTTTGGACGGGAAAAAAATTTCGAGATTACAGCCGATTCCTACTTAGTTTGAGGCGTAGAGATGAGATTTCCATCGTTTGAGCCTCCAAAAAATCGTGCTGCCATTTCCTGGGATTAATTTGACATTCAAAATTTTATTAATTTTAAATTTCTGAAGTACTGCAATTCCCGGAGCATCCAGCTATTTTCGTAAAATGCCCGGAATTTAAGGGTTTTTCGTCAGTTTGACCGATTATTTTATCGAATATGATGATCTTCCGAGCGAAATCCGGGCGTTTTTTCCCGGAACTTTTGGAAATCGGTATTATTTCCGGGAACCTCGAACGATTAGCAAAATAAAAAATATTGCATTTTGCTTTTTTCCAGGAGCATTCAAATGTCACTAGGGTTGTGCAACTTTGTTTACCTTGCGAATGTAAATTGATCATCTGAACAAGTGTTATCAATACTCCCATTAACTTTAAATTCAAGACGAAAATTACCCTTGTGAATATAATTTTTTGCACAGTTGCAGTAAATTTATTGCGAAGAATGCAAGTCGCACAATTCTAGCACCGTTGGAATGCTCGTAGTTCCTTTTAACAAAATGCAATCCAAGTGGCGCTGGCCGAAACTTGAGTCCCTTTATGCTGAGACTCAAGACAATCTGAATCCATTTCTGATGGGTTCCCGTATTTTAGGCCTCCACAGTGTCACAAACGGGAACAAAGATTTTATTTTCACCAATTGCAAATATTATAATCTGGAGTGGACCCGAGGGGAATTACGGGTTCGGCAAGGAACAAACGGAATGGGAGAAGGAACGGAGAAAGGAATTTGAGAATGGGCCGATCAAAGTTTACGAAAAACTTTCGATTAGTGTAATCTTTATTCCCGCTTGTAACTCCATGAGGGAGTGTTGTCTTGACTCTCAGTATAAAGGGACTCTAGAGGGGACCCGCGGGGAATTACGGGTTCGGCAAGGAACAGACGGAATGAGAGAAGGAACGGAGAAAGGAATTTGAGAATGGGCCGATCAAAGATTACGAAAATTTTACGATTTGTGTAATCTTTATTCCCGTTTGAGACTTTATGAGGGGGGGAGCTGTCTTAAGTCTCAGTGGTATAAAAGGACTCTAGCCGAAACGATAGAAATCGCCCAGCGTGACCTGGGTCAGTGGCGTGGCGTGAAATGCGATATATCGATTGTTATGCCGTTCAAACCTACGGTAATGAATCGATTATTAAGGTGTTCGCTGCGAACACCTTGTTTATCGATCCATTTCCATAGGTTTAAACGGCATAACAATCGATATATCGCAAAGCACGCCACGCCACTACTGGGTATTTGTTGCGCGATTTTAATTTCCGAGAAGTTTCGTCTCGGCGAAAAGGCAAATACTCGGAGGGGAGTTTTGAGTAAACAGCGAAGACGCCGGCGCATTCGGTCTAATTTGTTTGGGGGCGTGCGTCGCGTCGGGCGTTGCAAGTCGAGTGACTCTCAGCCCGAGCCGGGGCCCCGCAAATTAGCACGGAGATAAACTCGAGCCCAAGTTTGAAGCGCCAGTCTGACAAGTTTCGGGAAGAAGAAAACTCGCCGCAGGGCGAAATCTGAGCGCGACGCAGACCGTCCCCCCGTCGCACAGAGAACCGAGGGATTCGGAGAAGTCGGACTCGAATATTTTACTCAAACTGAAAAGTAAGGGTATCCTGCCGCGCTAAGGAAAAACGCCGTACGAACCTTCAGGCGTTGCTAAATTTCCTTCGATAAATCACGAATTTCCTGGTAGACTTATGAATATTTTCCTTCCCATTTCTCAGGTAATTTTGTTCGCAATTTCATCTGAAGTTCCTAAAAATGTCGAGGAAAAACATTCAAAACTTTCCTCATGAATAAACGTTTTATCGAAGGAAGTCTGGCAACTCTCGAATGTTCATACGCCGTTCTTCCTCAGCACGGCAGTATCGTTAAGGGCTGTTTTTGGGCCCTTTTCTGAATCACCTCAACTTTCGGACTTCCTCGACGTCGAAGGTTTCCATTTTAGGGAATGAGTCATGATTTTGTCATTTTTTGTCTCTTTTCAGGTCGACTACTGGCCGTAAGTATGGGCCTGAAAGCCGATTTTGGCGAAAATCTGCATTAGGGAATGCGTCTTGATTTTGTCATTTTAATATTTCACTGAAATTGAAAAGGAAGGGTACCGTTAAGGGCTGTTTTTGGGCCTGTTTCTGAATCTTCTCAACTTTCCTACTTCCTTGTCATCGAAGGTTTCCATTTGGACGTATTTCTATCAAACAGAACTAGGCGGAGGTGGAAAAGATGGGGTCTGCTCGTTGATGCTCGGGCCATAAGAATGAATGGGAAATATAAAGCGCCAGTGACGAGGCCGTCGTCGCTGCTCCTCGTAGTGGGCATTAACTCATGAGCCCAGTTCACAATACTCTAGACACATGCCCATGGCTCATACACTTTGCATATAGTTCCAATTGACAGAATGTAAAATCCCGCTTTTCCGATTCAGCGAACGGAATTTTGAGCCAACTGAGTGCGGCACCCATAAGCCAAATTTCAATTAAAAATTTCACGTTGGACCTCAACGGCTTTTTCACAGCGCTCCACGACACTGACATGGACTACATTTTTCGATTAGGAACTACAATCTCTGGCTCAGTTTAGAAACAACACACGCGCCATTAGTTTCCCCATGCAGACAAGTGTTTTTATGTATGAGCTATGTATTGTAGCTTCTTATGTAATGTGCAGTCCACTTTTCAGTTTCGCTCGACGCTCCCGAGCTTCACCGCGTAGGGAAAAACGACGTATGATCTATTCAAAGTTGCCAAATCTCCGAAATAGTTCAATTAACAGACTAGGAACACTGACAGTAACAGCCACGCTGCCTATTCCCGTGTAACAAACATAAGAAAGCATGATACAACTATTCGTGTTCGGGTGTCACATTGTAGTATAACCGATGATTTGAAGGCGTTCTGCGAGCGACTGCAGAAAAGGATGAGCAAGCATTAACAGGGCCGCTTCCGTAGGCAGGATTTGAATTCCAGAGTGAAGGATAAACGTTTACGGGAAGGGGGCCTCCACGTCTACGATTCAACCCCGAAGGAAAGAGGGTTTTCCAAAGGCTTTTGCCGAGGAATAGTTCAAATTTTAACCTGCTAGAAAGTAAGTTGACTCATTATTTATTTAAATACCTGCGGAGAGTAAGAGATATATGAAACGCAATTTTAAAGCATTATCATTCCAACTGACACGTAAGGTTTTGAGGAAATGACTTCATTAATTCACGTGATGAAACGAGAAGATAAAACCAACCACGTTTACAAAAATAAATCGGTGGAGGGAAAAGAGCATGGTAATTATAACTGGACTTAAAATGAACTCAACAGAGAAAAACTTGGCCACATGCTCGGGAAAAAAAAGCTGGGAGTGGGTTTGGGCTAAGCTACCCACAAATTGTTTCCACTCAAGAAAATATATTTTGAAAGTGAGAATAGGCGTTGAATACTATATCTTCCTTTATGTCGTATGAAGGACTAAAATTCCAAATCTTTTTTTTTTATTCGATCATGATGCAGTGCTGTCATTTTCCAGAGTTGATTCCGAAAATTGGAACTTTTGCAGTCTCTTGCATCTTTACAAGGAATCTTCAAAAACCTTGGAATTTCCTGCAATTTTTAAAGTTTCCCCTGAATTTCGCGGTTTTTGCCAGTTTGACGGATTATTTTATCAAATTTAATGATACTTCCATCTTTGACGATTATCGGACTAATTCGGGCATATTCCGGAACTTTTTCCCGGAACTGTTGAGGAGATCGCAGATGGGAGTTTTTCTCGGATCTTTTGGAAACCGGAATCAATTCCGAGAACCCCAGAATCTTTGATAAAATAAAGTGGCAGCACTGAAATGATTTGACTTTGGTTTTTTACGTTAAACTCAATCCAATTCGGTCACTATTTATCCGGGCAAACGGGCTACTCCCCATCCTCCCCGCGTTCATGTCAGCTTCAGTTACAGTTCAGTAAGGATTGAACACACATAGGAATGAGATGAGGGGGTTTATCCTCGGTATTCACGTGGGCCCTGGGCCGCCCACTCAACTTGGAAACGCTTCCGTGCTCCATTTGAAGCACTTAACAAGCATTTCGAGGATCATTGTCCGATGACTTTCAACGAGGAGATCCTCTTTGATCGTGTCGACGTAGCTCGTACCCCGTTTTACCGTCCTAAGAGAGAACGCCGTATGAACGTTTGAATTTTTTCCAAGTCCTCCAATACACTGGGAAAAAAAACAAAAAAAAAAACACATTCGATCTAGAATCCAGACTCTTGAAAACATTGACAAGAAAAAATACTCTTAATTCAATCAGATTTAAGCTTAAATCAAAAGGAAATCCGCTCAAATTAAGAGGCTTGGTTCTTGATTTAAGCAAAAATCCAATTGGATTAAGAGTATTTTTTCTTGTCGATGTTTTTAAGAGTCTGGACTCTAGATCCAATGTATTTCTTTCCAGTGTACGAAATTTATTTTTGAGGCGAGTTATGAATATTTATCTTCGGAATTTTCAGGCTCTTCAAGTTTAGATGAGAGTGAGATTCTATGAAATTCTGGGAGGAACATATTCACAAATTTTATATTAAATTCGTATTTTATGATGGTAAATTTGGCAATGTCGTGGCTGCTCGCACGACGTTACTGCTTAGCGCGACGGCGGAAGCTGTTCTTGTGACCGACGAGAGGCATCCGTAAATTTGAATCCCTTAGATCGAGAAGGAGCACGGGGCTTTGGTAGGTTCCATCTCCAGTAATGCCACGTCGAGGAAAATTCTGTGCACTGCGTACGGAGATGATATATCGACGGTGTAAGTTCGCAACCACGTATCTCATTTACGGTGTTTGAAAATCTCCGCTCCTACTTTGTTTTTTTAAGGAGGAACAAATCAACAACATTGTTCGAAATTTTCAAAGAATTTTCCTCGCACGGAGAAGAAAAATCACTGCAGTTTTTAATCCAAGAGACTTGTTTTTTTCCAGTGTTCTGGTGGAATTTTAGTTCTTCGGTAACTTTTTCGGTACTTCCGGACCGCCCTTAAAAACTCAGTTATATTCCCGGACTAACAGACACCGCCCTTAAAAACTCAGTTCTAGTTCCGGACTTTTAGGAAATTCAGTTTTTAATCCAAGAGACTTGTTTTTTCCAGTGTTCTGGTGGAATTTTAGTTCTTCGGTAACTTTTTCAGTACTTCCGGGCTGCCCTTAAAAACTCAGTTATATTCCCGGACTAACAGACACCGCCCTTAAAAACTCAGTTCTAGTTCCGGACTTTTAGGAAATTCAGTTTTTATTCCAAGAGACTTGTTTTTTCCAGTGTTCTAGTGGAATTTTAGTTCTTCGGTAACTTTTTCAGTACTTCCGGACCGCCCTTAAAAACTCAGTTCTATTTCCGGACTATCGACACCGCCTTTTAAACTCAGTTCTATTTCCAAAATTTCGGAAATTCCGGACTAATCGACACCTCCTTTAAAAACTCAGTTCTATTTCCGGACTATCGACACCGCCCTTTAAACTCAGTTCTACTTCCGGACTTTTTGGAAATTCCGGACTAATATACACCATCCTCACAAACTCAGCTCTATTTCCGGACTAATAGACGCCCTGACCACGGCGCTTAATTCCCTCCCGTGTCCAGTTGTCTACTCAGTAGGATTCTTGCAAGCCGCGTCCGTGGATCTTCCGGTCCTCCGTGGGGGGAATTTATTCGGGAGCTCTGTCAGTCTGTCAGAAGGAAAATAAACTCGAGAGTCGAGGATAGGACGCTTCCCGCCCCTCCCGCGGCTAGGAGTCTGTTATCTGTCGCTCGGGGCTCGACTGCCCCGGTTCGCACCCCCGGGCGCCCCCCCCCCCCTGCTGCCCCGGGCCCCGGCTAAATCCATTTCCCCGTTTCCCAGCTTGATAACAGCGACGCGACAAATTCCCAGGATTCCCGTAGCGCTGCACAGTGGATCCGACCCGGCCTTTAACCGGACGCTTCCTAGACTTCTTTTATTCTGCCGTGCTCAGGAAGAACGCCGTATGAAACTTCAGACAGTGCCAAATGGACGTATTTCTCACAAACCAATGGAGATGTTGCATGTGTGAAGAATTTGCAATTTGACTATTGAATCTTATGTAAAAGTTCGCGAGAAACACGATGGTGCCACTGGTTTTCTCTGAAATCCACTCCCAAGCTCAAAAAAAGCTCTCAAGTTGAGACCAAAATGGAGGGATATCCCAAGCTATCCTGAGAGACCACCTCTACATCAGGACAAACTCTCTATGCAAAGATAGGGAGCAAATACATTGACAGGACTGCCACTTTATTTGGGGACTCCAAAACTGAAAACACGGCAACCCTGCTAAATTATTTGCTCCCTATCTTTGCATGGATAGTTTGTCTTGCTGTAGAGGTGGACTCTCAGGATAGCGTGGGATATCCCCTCCATTTTGGTCTCAACTTGAGAGCTTTTTATGAGCTTGGGAGTTGATTTCAGAGAAAAGCAGTGGCACCATCGTGTTTCTCGCGAACTTTACATAAGAATCAATAGTCAAATCGCAAAGTTCTCACACATGCAACATCTCCATTGCGGTAGACGCACGGGTTGTAAGACAGTATGTTGGACTTTTTTAGCCAACGTGTGTTAAAAATCAGCGTAAAACAGAAAATCTCAATCTATGATCGTTACTAGTGTTGCACCAAACAGCGTATCTCTTGAGGGAAAATTGTGCTCATATGAGCTTTTTCCCTCTATATTGAGATTTTCAGCCTTATGCTGATTTTTAACGCACGTTGGCTGAAAAATTCCAACATACGGACGTATCTTTCTGCCAAACGGACCTAAAACGAGTAGAGGATGCGCTGTAGAAAGCCGCATAAGACGCCCTGTTAAAATGGGCGTGATTCCCTTTGGAGCGATGGAAAAGCGGGATTTTACATTCTGTCAAACGGAACTATGTGCCGAATGAATGCGGCATTCATGAGCCGTGGGCATGTGACAAAAGCGTTGTGGACAGGGCTCATGAGTTAAAGACTCGGGTCGACTTCTCCGAGGTCGCCGCCGACGTCACTGGCGCTTTATAATTCCCATTCATTCTTGCGGCCCTCGACTATCGAGCAGACCCCTTCTTTCTCACCTGTCTCCGGTTCCGCTTGACAGAAATACGTCCAAATATCCTTCGATGAAACATGAATGTACTAGGAAACTTACGAATGTTGTCGTCTAACGTTTCAAACAATATCGTGATTTAATCTAAAATACTTGAAAATTTAATGGGAAAATATCCATTACTTTCCCCCAAAAATTCACTTATCATCGCGGGAATTTTGGCAACACTCGAATTTCACACAGCAAAAAGAAAGAGTAAAACAAGGAAAGAAAGAAATACAGGAAGGGACGGAGGAGAAAAGAAGGAAGGACGCTTATATATGGTACTTATTCGTGAAAAAATTGACTCAAATTGAATGGACCACTAGACAAAGTACGAATTTCAGCATTATGATACATGTTTCTTCACCAAAATTTCACGTAAAACACGATGCGCACTACGAAAATTACCGAAATCAACTCCCTCCGAAGATATTTAATGATTCTTGGCGCTTGAATTCAAACCACCCGCTCATGAAAACTCAATGCTCTACGTGATTCACATCGCGCGCTAAACGTTATCATGAACGTCTCTGCGATATAAAATCTGGCAATCTAAATCTTGACGCTTTGGTTCAGCTATAGCAAATTACTTACAGTTTGAAAAATACATGGTGGGAAATGAACATTGCTCGATTGAGAAGCTTGCTGAAACCGTTGTATAGTGCGTGATTTGGCTCACGTAGAGCTTTGAGTTTCTTGTGAGCGGGCAGTTTAAATTCCTGGTAACCAATATGAAATAAAAATGTTAATATCTCCGTTAAGAGTTGGTTTCAGTAATTTTCGTTGCGCGACTCGTGTTTTACGTGAAATTCTGGTTAAGAAACATGTATCAGATTGCTTAAATTCGTACCTTGTCTAGTGGTCAATTTTCAATGCTTTAAAATTCCAAAACTTTTCCAGGAAAGCCCCCCAAAGCCCCTTTACACCCCCCTCCTCCGTTCAAGGTGTGTGGATCCGCCAATGTAAGAGCAACTCCTCACTGTCTGCGGGGCATATGAAAAAATTGACCCAAATTGAATTTTCAATGCTTTAAAATTCCGAAAATTTTCCGGGAAACCCCCCAAACCCCCCTCCCCCTCGAGGTGTGTAGATCCGCCAATGTAAGGGCAACTCCTCACTATCCAGGGGGCATCCTGGAAAAACCAGCTCTCGATAAAGGCGCGGATGCCTCGTTGTCGTTGAAATATTACAAACCCATTTCTCGTGAGCCCCGAGTCCCATAAGAACGCCTATATCCGAGGGTTCATGAGCTTGCGGATACCTTCAATTTTTCGGCTGCGAAGCGACAAGCGAGGAGTCGCCGACGCGTTTAAAAAGCGAGCCGTCATTAGAAATCGATTTCAAGCTCTTTTGCACCCGGCGAGCAGGTTGCGCCGGGAAAGGTCAGCTCGCGGAACGAGAAAAAAATGAGATGATCCCGTTTGTGGGAGCGAGCTGATAAAGGAGGAGAGAATGGAAAGGAGGAGGAGAGAATCGAAGGGAGGAGGTTCTCTATTCTCCGAATCGGGGCCGGGCCGGATAGAGAGACATGCAGGCCAACAAATTGCCGCCTTGATCGCTATTGTCAGATGGTAGATCCAAAGCTCACCGGGTTCCGACCTAATCTGCCGTGCTAAAGAAAAACGCCGTATGAACTTTCAGGCGTTGCCAAATTTCCTTTCGTTAAATACGAAATTCCTGGAAATCCTGTGGACATTTATCTACAATTTTTTCCCTGGATTTCAATCACAGTTTAATCTATAGTAGGTGAAAATTTCGAGGGAAAACATTCAAATTCTCCTGAAAAATTAACATATTACTGGAGGAAATTTGGCAACTCTCGAATGTTCATACGGCGTTCTTCCTTGGCACGGCAGTAATGTTCACGAGCTTTTCACTGGGCCATCCACCAAACTGGACCCTACTCTTCCAGCGCATTCGCAGGGTTTCCATATAATTTCTTAATTTCCCATCTCCCTATCTATTTTCTATTGGACGTATTTATGATAACAGGACTATAGAGATGTGTGGAAGATATAGGGTGTGCTCGTAAAAGTTGCATGAGAAACAATGATGTAAAGGTGGGCGTGATTCCATTTCGGAAAATGGAAAGGTGGGGTTTGATATTTAATCGAAAGGAGCTAAGCGCCAACATACGCTAACTCATGAGCCGTGGGTGTGTTACGAGAGCGCTGTGGACAGGGCTCATGAGTTAAAGATTCCTGACGTCGAGGTCCTAGCCCCCGTCGTCGACGTCATGGGCGCTTTATAATTCCCATTCATTCTTACGGCCCTCAACTAACGAGCACACTCCTTCTTTCCCACCAGTCTCTGGTTCCTTTTAGCCTAAATAAATCGGCGAGAACGAAAGCACACCAACTCGAAAACATGAAAATAATCAAGGCACACACAAAACTGCACAGAAGATGAAGAAGTTGGTCTCGGAAAAAGCTGTTTGGTGCCGAAAGACAAGTACTTAAGGACACTTTAAAGGCCCAAGTTGGACCAGATGCGCTTACTTCAATGACCTTTTTGAAACTGGCTGTCTTCAATGAAAATTGAGCATTTTCGAGTTACCGAGTAGATGTGTTTTCGTTCTCACTGATTCAAATGCGTCCTATTTTCCCGACCTTCGACCGAAACTTACACATAATGTTATTTCTTATAATTACGCTGACCTGCAAAACTCTAGTCGAAAGGGGGGGGGGGGGATATCGATAAGTCCGTGTTTGGGCCAACCCTGATAACACGGAAAAAAACAAGGTAGTCAGGAGTACCAGAAATGGGCACTCCCTACTAGCGTGCGGTAGCGAAAAACGCGCCAGCTACCCTGCTGGTTGTCTAAACTGCCGTGCGCCGGTAGACCCAAGGTAGTCATCTCAACCACCGTGGCAGTAGCTTCAACTACCGGAAAATAGTTGAGACAACTACCGTGGTGGCCACCGTGACTGCCACGGTAGTTGTCTCAACTACTTTCCGGTGGTTGAGACGACTACCTTGGGTCTACAGGCGCACGGCAGTTTAGAAAACCAGCAGGGTAGCTGGCGCGTTTTTCGCTACCGCACGCTAGTAGGGAGTGCCCATTTTTGGTACTCCTGACTGCCGTGTTTTTTCTCGTGGGGGGGGGGGGGGGGGGCTAGGGTGCCCATTAATACATAATGTCGAGATATTTAATGAAAGGGGAGGGGGAGAGATGATTCCAAATTTCCCTCAATAGAGGAAAAGATCCTAAGTACCCTCTGGAAGAGATGCAAAAATCCCCGTTGGTCCTGCTAAGACCAACACGGATTTTTGCATCCCTCCCAGAGGGTACATGGGATATTGTCTTCTATTGAGGGGAATTTGGAATCATCTCTCCCCCACCCCCCCTTTCATTAAATCTCTCGACTTCATGTATTAATTTGCAATAATAAAGTCACATTGTTTATTTTAATATCTGAGAGAAATTTAAATGAAAAATGAAGAGACCTCCCTCGGTCACTATTTGAGGCTAAAAAAGACATTCGGACCTTCAAAAGCGGGGCTCTTGTGTCATAATTTTGAAAATATTTAGTCAGACAGCACAGCAAATTTTAATCAAAATCGATGCCATGAAGCCTAAAATTTAATTTGGAAAATGATCTGGTGTTAGGCATGAAAAACAGTGCAGGGAGAGAAAAAGCTGGTTATTAATTTTTCCTAATTTTCCTTGAATTCATTTTTTTTTTTAAATTCCCAAGTAACTTCAGTTCCTCCCAATTTTGAATCGCTGATCGGTCGTTGTAGGTGCATATGTTGAAGGCAAATAGTCAAATCAGGCATTTGGTTGAATGCCTAGGCAAATGGTCAAATATTTTCACTTAGACTGAAATTCTGATTATTTTACTAACTGTAGACAAAATAATGCTCTGATCATGTGGGAAGGAATTCTCTGTAGAAATTTGCTTCATACAATGATAAATACCTGAGTTATTTCTAGTCCTAGATTGCACATTTATCTCAAAATACACAGCATTTAATAAAATAAACTTATTTCACAATTTGGACAGCTGAAGAAATGTGAGGAGCATTTTTGAATAGGAAAGGCAATAACAGTCTGTACTTTAATGGATTTTCACACTTTAAATATTGGAAATTCGAGAGGTCTCTGTGAAAACATAAGAAACCTCGCAACATCTGAAAATTTGACTATCTGCCTAGGTATTTGATAAAATGCCTAATTTGACTATTTGCCTTTGACACATACACATCTCTCTAAACAAGAATTAAGCACGATTGAAAAATAAAAAAAATACCTCATTAGGTCTAGGAGCAATGATTGGTTCATGCAAGGAACAGTATCTCTATTCAAGTCAGTGAGAAAACTTGCTTGAAGAGAACTGATTAAAGATCACTCTCATGAAATACAAATACAAATTCTGCATACACCATTTTAAAACTTAAGTATCAAGAAAGGTTTACAGAACTGCACAACTTATTATAATATCTAGTTCTTGTTAGAATATGAAGTTGGATGAGCATAAGACATTCAATGTAGGTATGCTAAAACTAATTCTCTCTGCGAAGAGCACTAGAGTCGTTAATAAAATAAAATGTGAGAACATCCTGATCGGTCACAATTGCAGAGAACATGGATAGTGTTGAAGCGGAGAATAAAATAAAACACTGACTCACCAGACAATTTTTGCGATTGAATCAGAAGGTATGAAGTTTCTGCAGAGTTGGATGTGAATCTCTTGAGTACACTACACTTTCTGGTTTTTTTTTTTTTCATTCGCCTTTCATTAAATAATAGATGCACCACTGATTTTCATTTCAAAAATTATAAGATGAAAGTCCATATGTAGAGGTAACATGCATTTAAGCAACAACTCACTGTGCGCGCACCTGACAATAATTGCACAATCTTTAAGGTAAGAGCGTAAGCTTAAGCAGTGAGGCTGCAACTATTGGGTGAAATAGATGAATCAACACTGCTAAATTTTCAAACAAATACTGAGACTGCAAGATGCAATCAGCTGAGTAATTTGTTTAAAAAGTCATACAGCTATCAATTACTTTTTAAGGAGGAAGATGTTTTGAGGTTATACCGATGGGCTCATGTACCTCTCTGAATCAGACTCCTATTAAATTCAGGAGAGCAGGTTCATCAAACAAGAAAACTAACTGAAAAGAACAAAGGGGATTACTGAAAACTGTAGGTGGGTACCTGAGAAACATATGTACTTCAATTGTTAGACAAAATCATTGGAACGAGACAAGCTGGATCTGTGACGTTCGGTTACGTGAGAAAAGCACACTCTGTAGAACTGATTCGGAAGAAGATAGTCTCCTTTTTGTATAGATACGTTAACATTCTCACTTCGTTACCATGGCTTTGGAAGAAATAGAAATCACAAATTACAACGAGTGTCGAACTTGATCCTGGAGGCACAAGGTTGATGAAACAAAGAGGTGCCTAAATGGACGTTCCTGAGTACTTTAAGTAACTGATAAGCTATGAGACACACAATTCGGAGTTTCAAATACAAAAACTCAGCACTGTTTTTTAATTATTCAGGGATATTAGAGTTGATTTGAGATAAAATGAAGCATTCGACACTGCACATGCACAAGCGTGGCTGATAACAAAGGAGGATGATCACAGAGAACAGAATTGATAGACGGTGCACATTTCTCACTCACCCAGCTCCAGCTGTCCAAATGTTGCCGGCTCGGACCACACGCGGCAAATTCAAATATCATTATACTTATATGCACTTGTGATTGAAATTATTCACTCCATTTCCACGATCGGATTCAAAGCCCACGCCATTCTCACGCGTGGAAAGCTGGCCGTACCCGACGCCATTTTAATATGAACTAAATTGTAACGGAAATTTTGAAGGAGGGCAGCACACGCGAGGTAGTTATTACAACAAGCCGACAGCAGACAACCCAGGAAAACGTATTAGCCACCGCACGGTAGTTATGTTTACCTGAGCGGGTTCGTCACCTGCACTGGCACTCTGGTAGTAGCACCCAGCACGTCGGTTGCAATTACCATTTCGCCAACTACAACCGTGAACTGTCCCCCTAACAACCTTTTTTTTTTCCGTGAAGATGCATCATAATTCGGTCACTTTCGGTCTCCTTCCGGGTATCATATTGGCTTAAATATGGGGGAGGGGGGTGCAATATTCGCGGAAAATGCTCGTTTTGAGAGTTTGCTGTCGAATTTTGAAAACCCGCATTTTTTCAAAACCAAAATCGGTTCTCAGGCCCATATTTAGGCCAGTAATAGACCAGAAAAGAGACTGGAAATGACCAAATCAAGATGCATTTTGTGAAATATAGACCTCCAATGAGCGAAAAATTATGGATTCGAGGAAATTCGGACCCAAAAACGGTCATCGATACTCTTCCTTTCCATTTTAAAAATTCATATTATGGAGAAAGGCATTTAAAAGTTGTTTGCGCACTCTCGGGCGGCAATGGCGGGCCGATTATTGAAATTGAGAGACAAAGCGATAGAGAAACAGACAAGAGGTAAACGGAGCGATCTTATTGGTTGGAGCGGGCGATTGTTAAAGACTAGGGAGAAAATAATGGTCTAATCACGGGCTCTCTCTTGGGTTGCCATTGGTTGGAACCTTCTTTGCCCATTGCAACCACCTGCTTCCTCCGATAGAATTCCTTCATCTCCCCAAGTCTAGAACTTTGTCTATCAATGTCAATAATCAGCCTGCCACTTAAGTTACCGTGTCGACGCATGATTCTCAAAATTAGCTGACTTTACGAAATCTTCATCTGTGCCATTTTTGAAGCGGAAAGCTTAAAAAACCCATACTTCTTACGCGGATTTTTAAGTTAAGAGTGAATTTCAGACTTTCCCGATGCGCTCATCGCGATTTTTGAGCCATTTTCTGTAGTGAAACAACACATCTTTCAACTCCTGCCAAAGTTTGCAAGGCCCATTGACCGAAGAAATAAGATCGTTGATCTGAGCCTCCGGTTCAATCCGCGCCGAGGGTAGATTCCGTAAACCGAGGGGGTTGCTTCACGCGCCTTTTGATCTTTTCCTATGCTTTGAAATTGATTTCGACAGACCCATCACCATTCTACCGAGCAAAGGAAGAACGCCGTATGAACATTCAAGAGTTGCCAAATTTCCTTTGATAGGACTTGTATTTTTGACGACATTCGTGCACATTTTCCTTTGAAATTTTCAGATATTTTAGATTAAGGTGCGCACGAGATTGTCTGAAAAATTCGGAAAAATATTCAAAATACTTCCCCCAAATTTTATTTAAATATTTATTTATTATATTTACGTACATGAAAGCCCCATTATTGGAGCTATGGCACAAGTCAAAAAACACTAGGGATTACAATATACAATAATTAACAATATAAATTATAATTGTAAAATGTTAAATTAAGTGGTGGTTGGTAAAATGTTATTCAACAGCTGAAGTCAGAAATTCGTTTATATCATAAAATGCCTTGGTTAAGAGGAGATTTCGAAGTAAATTGAAGAATTTCTTTACTTCACCATTGCGGAGTTGTTGTTTGATGTTCCGGTTTTATTCGAAATTCGGTATAATCTATGGAAATTTGGCAACGCCTGAGGACTCATACGGCGTTCTTCCTGAGCGCGGCAGCATAGTGCTTCCATGGGGAAATTTTTACGACACGATGGATGATTAAATCGCGAAACCACGACTATCGTAGGAATTCCATATTGAGAAGAAGCGGTAGGGAAAAGGCCAACAAAGGACTGCTGACGAGGTCGCGTCGCGGGACCCGGTTCCCGAGGGAGTCGAAGCCACTCCACCACTTAAAGTAATCGTGATCACGAATTTCATAAAAATGGAATTATTCTGGAGGTAGCTTAGGCTCGGTAATACCGGAGGTTTATTAAGGTAAAAGGGCAGTCTCCTCGCGAATTCTTCGATATTTTCATACCCGGAGCAGCAGACATTACTGCTAGTGCCTCGCAAATGGCAGAATTCACCAAGAAAGTATTATAACGCTGTTTTATAGTACACTTTGTAAGATAGGAACACGGCGCATGAAGGAGTTAACTTGCGAATTACCTGGGTACTTTTGTCTAATTTTAAAAAATAAAAATAATGTGAAAAAATAAAAAACATTAATCTGTTCCAAATTCGCAGGAGAGACAGAAATTCAACGTATGATAGAATTTTTTACACTTTCCTGAGGCATTTGACAAAATGCCTGATTGGATTATTTGATAATTTCTAAATCTCTCTCCTCCAATCTCTGTGTCTTCCAATATTTTCCTTCTCTCTTTTCCAATCTCTTCTTTCTCTCTCTTACAACCTCTTCCTTATGTATCTCTTTCAATCTCTTTCAATCTCTTCCTTCTCTTTTTTCCAATCTCTTCCTTCTCTCTTTTCCAATCTCTTCCTTCTCTCTTTTCCAATCTCTTTCTTCTCTCTTTTCCAATCTCTTCCTTCTCTTTTTTCCAATCTCTTCCTTTTCTCTTTTCCAATCTTTTTCGCCTCTCTCTTTCAATCTCTGCCTTCTCTCTCTTTTAATCTCTTCCTTCCTTTTTTCAAATCTCGTCCTTCTCTCTCTTCCAATCTCTTCTCTCTTTTCCAATCTCTTCCTCCTCTCTCTTTCAATCTCCTCCTCCTCTCTTTCCCGCTTTCTCTCGTACCTCGTTGTGATGCGGGTCCAGACTCCAATGGATTGGAGTATGAGCACTCTCATTTTTGATACCACCATATGTGGGACACAACCCCCTCTCCCCCAAAGAAATCCTTTCCCGGTTTTCGACATCTCGACGCAGAGCGGTGTTCGACGTTAAGGTTCCGGGTTTAACAGCGGAGACACCGTAGCTTCAGTTTCGATCAGGGCCGGTAAGTGCGTGAAAACCTGAAAGTGCAAAGGCTTGTCTTGATCTTTGTCCCTCGTGCCCTTCAGCCCCCCTCCGGCCCTCCGTGCTCCCGCGCTCCACCAGCGCGCGGATTTCCTGAAAACTTTTACAGGGACGTTCTCTCGACCCGACCCAGCTCTTCTCCACCCGTTGCCAAGCAGACCGACTCCTCAGAGAAAGTCTCTCGTAAAAGTTTTATATCCGCACCCTACGCCGTCATCGACTGATTTGGATTACATTTTGCAATAAGGACCCACTATGTCTGGCTTTCCTATAAAAGCACATATCTGCATAGGGAAACCAATGGCACGTATGTTGTTTCTAAAATGGGCCAGAAATAGTGGTTCCTTATTGCAAAATATAATCCATTTAGTGACTACGCCATTCAATATATCTAATTCTTGGTTCAAACCAAAAATAGTGTTTCTTTCCTTCGGAAAATACACGAAAAACTGACATCCAACTAACAAACAAGTCGCTCTTATAGCGCTTCTGTGCGCTCTGTGACACCCAACCGCCACTGATAGCGATCCTGCCGGAACTCCTCCGGCAGATCGCATCTCCTCATTTCCTGCCTTATACCCTCAATCCATGATTTGACAGGGCGTCCTCTACGCTTTCTGCCAGAGGGGGGGGGGGGGGGGCCAATCCAGAACCTTCTAAACTGAACACCTACTCGACCTTAATCCCTGAAAATTTGAAAGCCGGAGCATGAATGTGCCAAAATCCGCTTGCTGTCTGACAATAAAATAATCTCTATGTTAAAACTCATGTCTATAGATGGCTGTAGATTCCTAAGATACTTAATAAACAGGAATAGAAGCAAAAAAAAAAAAAATAACATGACCTCATGTATGAATTCTTCATGAGTTAATTGAGTTAATTGAAATTTAGTCATTGACCGGTCATAACTCAATTGAAGGCTCATTTTAAATACCAGAACTTTAGATCGTACGAAACACTTAGAAGCATCTTATCACCATAGCACAAATTGCGCAAATCTGAAACAAGGTTCTGTGTTTGTTTACACTGGAACCAAGGATTCGATATTATATCGAATCATCGAATAACGCAGCCACTTAATCAGTCTATTATCGATGAATCTGCTGGAGGAATAAGTTTAGAAATGATGCGTTTTGCCTTCTCATCATTAACATAAGCTCTATGACCCTTTGAATTTTCATTTTTTGTCACAGTTCATTCTACCGTTATGCTTCCACAGTGTCTAAAATTCTTGACATGCTCATTCCAGGGTTGCCATAATTTCTTCATCTGCAGATTCCCGGCCATTCCCCGATAATTCCTGATAATTCCCAAATTTTCCTGATTTTCAGAAGCTCATTCCCTGTTGAGACACCTAAGTTTCTCCACATCTCCCTGGGATTTTCTTGCAAATGACCATGATACCCCGGAGTTCAAGATATGAATATCGAATTTTTCCATCTTTCAGCCGTTTGGTGCACACATACATGTTTAATTCCAAAAACGTTCCTGGTGTCCAAATCATGCGTTCAATAATAGCGGTTTGGATGCAAGTTTTAACATTTCGAGATGACACATAGCGACATTTTGATTGCAAGGAACTTTCAGACGCATTATACTTAACACTACGGCGCAAAGATGACAAGGTTATGGGTTTGTTTGATGGAACCATCAAACTTCTATTGCATGAAACTATTACGCAGCCGCTAAGTATGAGCTAATGGCGTGTTGGAGAGACGGCGTTGGCGAAAGGGCCTGAAGTAATTTTCCTCTCAGTTTCCAATGTTTAAGTTGAGAGTCGCCGTGCGTTCTTTCTAAAGTTAAACACGCATTTAGTGAGGATTGATATCCACATATCATCGCATCGCTGACGAAAGGGCGCCCCTCAAAATTAACATAAGCCCTGTTCTACATATGAATCTATGCTTTCTGGGGCTCAAGCGTAAATCAAGATACGCTCTTCCGTCAGAGAGCGACGGTACGAGGACGGCGGTTAAGCCCTCCGTTTAAAAATATTGGAGTTCCTCGTAGCACTCTACTTTTATCCGTTACAGGACAGTGCTATCCTGCTACTCCGTTATTACACCAACGTAAAACCCTTAAATCCTCTAGGTGAGCTCCAACAATGACCTCTAAAATATTCATAAACATGTTCATATGTCCTATTTTCCAGCAGCGCGGTAAGTGGGTGGTACGTTCGGTGTAATGGTCACGACATCAGAGGATATAAGGAAAAAAGTATCAAATGGGGAGCTCGACAAGGTAGTAACTTAAGCGCTCTTTCACGTTTTTCTCCACTAAATTCTACGAGGAAAATTATTTACACCGCGAGAAGTTCAGAAATTAAATTTTGAATGTGGTAGAAAATAGAATGGTGATGTTGCATGAGTGAGGGATTTGCGATTTGACCATTGATTCTTATGTAAAAGTTCGCGAAAAACACGATGCACGGAGAAAAAAAAACACGGTTATTCGACGGTTACCACGGTAATAATGTCACACGGAATTCCACGGTAGTGGAACCGTGGATTTTGGTAATACTATTGATGAGCACAATAGCATAACCATGTCCATACTATTATGGCAGTGGCTACAGTAATATTACGGTGAACACGGTCATATCACCGTACTCATCGTTACAAGAAACAAACTCCACGGTTCTACTACCGTGGAATCCCGTGTGACATTACTACCGTTGTAAAGGTAGAATAACTGTGTTTCTTTTCTTAGTGTGGTGACACTAGTTTTCTCTGAAATTATCTCCCAAGCTCAAAAAAAGCTCTCAAAGTGAGGCCAAAACGGAGGGAATATCCCACCCTACCCTGAGAGTCCACCTCTACATCAAAACAAACTCTCCATGCAAAGATAGGGAGAAAATACATTAGCAGGGTTGTCACTTTATTTGGGGACTCTAAATCGAAAACACGGCATCCCTGCTAATGTATTTGCTCCCTATTTTTGCATGGAGAGTTTGTTCTGATAAAGAGGTGGACTCTTAGGATAGCGTGGGATATCCCTTCCATTTTGGCCTCAACTTGAGAGCTTTTTTTGAGCTTGGGAGTTGATTTCAGAGAAAACCAGTGGCACCATCGTGTTTTTCGCGAACTTTTACATAAGAATCAATGGTCAAATCGCAAATCTTTCACACATGCAACATCTTCATTGAATTGAGTTAAACGAAATGGTCACATCCAAGTTGCAACATTTCAAAATCGAAAATCCTCTTTTTTTAGGAAGGAAACCAACGGACATCCCCATTAAAAAATTGGAACAATTTTTCTTGCTTGTGATATGAGGATTATTTCTACAAAATTTCAAGCAAAAAAATTTGTTGGTTTCCTTCCAAAATATTAAAATAGGACATATGATTTTGAAACGCTGGAGTGTAAATGTGATGGTTCACTAAACTCTATCCAAGTATTCAACGTGATACTGTACTGTGTACCTCCTTTGGTAACGGGGCCTTTAACGTAGAGTTTTGTAATGGCGAGTTTAGTAACTGCTTTGAGTATACTACAGCGGTGTGATTTACTCTTATTGTTGGTTCAAACGGGACCTACTTTGACAAAGGTAATTACCAAAATGTTGAATCCAAAATCCAGCATGGTACCATCTGCTCCATTTAGAATACATCCAACACATGAAATTCATCGGACGAGATAAAAATGTGGACCCCCGAAATGATATTTTCCCTCCCCTGTTTACATCGCGTGGAGGTCTCTAAAATATTTTGTCTCTAACTGAGCTGGCTTTTTACATCGACCACGGTTCATATATTTGTGGAATAGCCAGGAAAAAATGCGAGTCAAAACACGCATGCACGATGCCGTCAAATCGCACGTGAATTACTCATCATTCCATCATTACTCATCATCAACATCAGAGTTTCAGCGAAACTCTTCAACATTATTCAATAAAATAATGATATGCCAAAAGTGCTTACTTTGATGTATTATAACTGCTGATGGATTTCGCCCGTTCGGGCATTGTCAGAGCTGTTGTGAATATACATACTTTATAAATATTTAAAAAAAGTTTAAACCTATTAAAATTTTTCAAAGTTTAACTTTGTAAAAGTTTAAAGTTAAAGTTTTAACCTTCAAAAAAGTTTTATGAAGTATTCATATTCACAACAGCTCTGAAGATGCCCAAACGGGCGAAATGCATTAGCAGTTAGAACACGTTAAAGTAAGCACCTTTGGCATAATCATGATCTTTTTGAATTGTATTACAAGGTGTAATATGCATATTAAGCTTGATTCTTTAACATATTTTCCACGAGCCCGCAACGGCATTCAAGAATATTTTTGATTGAAAATTTGAAGTGGATCAGTGGCGTGGCGTACTTTGCGATTCATCGATTGATCTACCATTTAAACCTATGGAAAAAGATCAATAAACAGGGTGTTCGCCACGAACACCTCAATAATCGATTCGTCACTACACCTTTAAATGGAGAGATATCGATAATCAATCATTCACGCCTCGGCACCGATGTGGATATTTCTTTCACCGTGTCGTCATTACAAACAAATTTCACGAGACCCAAATCGGTAAGAAAGGAAAAAGAAAGTAAATAGATGAGGGTATAAGCCACAGAGGCTGAATAAGGCAATTATTTATAGGAATTATTTTTTGAATGTACTGATAAAAATATTTGTGTTCTTGTATAACTTGTGGTTGATGTAGGGTGTGAGGCAAAAACCTACACAAGTTTTGTGTCGATTTTGGTACAGTTTGCGGTGAATTCAGCGCAGAAAACAATGAAGACATCAGGAAAATGCATTCCTCCGATAAAGACGCTGGTATTCACCTTCCCGTATTAACCGGACTTTCGTGTTGAAACTCTCTGTGTAGCAAAACAGATAAAATCCGCAAAGATTGATATTATTCGATTCTCGCTCTTTTTTGTGCTGTCGAACGATTAGTCCGTTCGTCGTATTTCAAAAATAATAAAGACAAAGTTAGGAGTTCTACATACAGCAAAAATGCAGATAATTCAATAGAGATTAATAACAATGGAAAGCGACACATTCGACTTTTTTAAACGAGAAGAGGAGACTTAACAACAATTATTTTCAAAACGATGGCTTTGGCAACCGTTGTGAATGTAGCAAAACGAATATTTAAATTTGTGATCAACGAACAACGATCAAAAAACGGAAGGAACATATTGCAAAGAATTTTTATCCATTTCGTAAAATATAGCGTATATTTTTGTTTCCGTATGCTGGACTAGCAGCTAAATTCCGAGAGTTTCTGGTATACACTGAAAAAAAATTAGCTTGGATCAAGCATGACAATTCTTGAATTTGCGGCCAAGAATTTTTTTTATCTTGCTTTAAGCTGACTTTTTCATGATTCAAGAAAAATAATGCTTGGGTTAAGCAAAAAAGTAGCTTATATTAACCAGCAAAATTCTTGATTTAAGAAGAAATGCTTCTTGGCGGCAAATTTAAGATTCTTTTTTTTCAGTGTAAGCTCTGTGCAACGTGATATACCCGCCGCCTCGATGAATGGTATTTTATGCGCGGAGAAAGACCCGAGGGGGGGGGGGGGGCTGACGAAAAAAGAAATGGGATGGAGAACGTCACAAAAAATGGGTTTCGGTATCAAGCAACAAAATATAAACCAAGGAACGGTACGGTACGCTTTGCGGTCATTCAAAGGAGGTGTTCTTTGAAACACGACTCTCTTCTCGGGCTACGACGATTGAGGCTAAGATAGAGGTTTCAGGAGGATTTCCAGACTACTGCTTCACTTTTATTCAGCTGCAGTTCTCACTGTGAAATACCCGCATACCCACCGAATCTGTGCTCTGGGGTTGCTGCCCATGAATTCGTTTTTTCTCAGGAGCAAGAAGAGATGGCAAAGGAAAACAAAGAATATTACGGACCATAGCCAAAGCAGAAACATCCAACAGAAACTTTGAAATTTTGAGTCGAGATTCAAGTTTCCGTCGAAGAAATGTCACTTCTAACCAAGTTTCAAAAAAGTGTCACTTCCGACCAAGCTTCAAAAAAACCGATCGAACAAGAGCCGTATATTCTGGGATGAGTGCTGCCGTGATAAGGCAAAACGCCGTATGAGTCTAAGGACGTTGCAAAATTTCCTTTGACAAATTAGGAATTTTCGGAAAAAATTGTAGATATTTTTCCCCCAATTTTTTAGAGAATTTCGTTCGTGATTTGATCTGAATAGTCTGAAAATTCCAAAAAATATATCTAAAGCTTTCTTTTGAAATTAATGCTTTCTAATAGGAAAGTTGGCAACATTCGGATGCTCATGCGGCGTTTTCCCTTAGCACAACAGAGTAGGACTCGACAAAGCGATAAACGATACCAGTGCGCCAGTCGTCACGTCAGTGCGCCTTCATTTTCGTCTGATACTGTGCAATACTTCCATGGTGGAATAGTAGCCCAGAGCGCCTCCATTTTCGACTGATACTGTGCATTGTGCAATACTTCCATGGTGGAACAGTTGCTCAGTGCGTCTTCATTTTCGTCTGATACTGTGCAATACTTCTATGGTGAAATAGTTGCTCAGAGCGCCTTCAACGCTATCGCTTTTACTTGATGGCAGAGGATCAAGATTACCGCTGACATTACACACTAGCACGTGCGCAAGCAGGTACACGTTTTCCCATCACCGATGGTGGGGATAAAATTATTCATACCTAATTTGTGATGTTGTAAGTTCTTTACTGCCTGTTTTATGTGGGTAAAACAAGATGAACATTTTTTTAAATTTGCCAGGATTTTTCCGAGATGTAATGAGCCATATTATTTTAATGTTTCATTCAAGTCTATTCGTATGCTTTCGTTAAAAAGGAAAAAATAAAGAATAAGATCCTCAGGACGGAAAAAAGGGATCGGGAAATTATTATCCCTTAACGAAAATAGACCTGAATTGTTGAAGAAGCGCCGAAACAAACTGCCTGACTAGCAGTTTTATTATCAGCTCGCTTTTGCATCTATGACGGAAAAGTTGCAAACTATGGATGATTTTGACAAAATTACTGGATTTTTGGATACTCATAATGAAGGAGACAAATATTAAGCTTTTAGCCCATTTTCTCCTTAGTAATGGCCTTAGTTATATTACTAAGGAAAAAATGGGCTAAAAGCTCAATACTTGTCTCCTTCATTATGAGTATCCAAAAATTCAGTAATTTTGTTAAAAGAAACACCCATAGTTTGCATCCATAGTTCTGTCTCCTGAGTTTTTAGGTATGTTGTCTGAAGATGCGAATTTTGCCGTTTAAGATTAGATTGGTCAAATTTTGAAGGAAATGCGGTTTCAAAATTTGGTCATTATTGCTCTGTTCTGCAATACAACGAGGAGCTCACCAACTTACGAACTTACGGCCATGAAGCGGAAAAGAGAGAGATGGAAAGTCAATTTTTCCGGCCCGCCGCGCGCGCATCGCCGGAAACTTCGGTTGCCATGACTGCTAACTTCCCAAAGTATCTAGGGAGAGAGTGCTCAGGAACCAAGCATAGAGACAGTATATCTTACTGACCCCGTTCTGCTATCTTCCTGACAGTGTAAAAGTTCCTTCCCGAAGTTAACGCTCAGATTTCGATGATCTGTTAGGGGAACAAAACCTATAGTTTGACAAACTTGCTTCGCAAACTTCCCCATCGAACGTAGTGGCGTGGCGTACTTTGCAATACATCGATTGCTCTGCCGTTTGAAGCCATGGAAAATAATCGACAAACACGAACTCCTGAATTATCTATTTTTTACCACAGCTTCAAATCGGAAGATATCGATAAATCGATCATTCACGCCTCGCCACTGATCAAACGTGCAGTAGGCATCTTCGCCGCAATCAAATAGTTGACAAGCGGTTCCGGGTTCATAAATGGACGTATTTCTATCAAACGGAACTATATGCATTATGACGTGAGCCCTGTTATGCGTGTATTCTTATGGATCTCAGGACTCATGTTTTAATGCACATAGTTCCGTTTGATAGAAATACGTCCAAATGTTGTCCAGAGAAAAAAGGATGTGATCTCTTACCTTATATAATTTGCCCTTCCCTCAAAAAAAAAAAAAAAAAAAAAAGTTTTTTTAGCGCAGTCAACTTCGGTTGCCAAGGATATTGACCTCTCGTAAGACCAGGATATAAAATACTGGAGAACCCGCAATGGCATTCCACGGGACGTTAGACCTTTTCTAAACAACATTTTACCAGAGAACGCGAGGTGAGAAAATGCTCCTGACTATCGCATTGGGGTGAGTCAGCACGACCCCCCCCCCCCCCCAAAAAAAAATCCAAAATTTTTGTATCTCTACAACATTTTATTGAGAAAACATTAATGAAATGATGTTCTGACTTTGATTAAATGGAAATGGCGTCACTTGCATTTTTCTCATCATTAAGTAAGGTTAATTCATGTCGATAGGGTTTCATTAACGAGCTTGAACTCTGTGTTAACCATTTTCTAGATACAATTTTGATGAGAGAACGGGTAGCGGACAATACCGTCGTGCTAAGGAGAAACGCCGTACGAACATTCAAAAGTTGCCAAATTTCTTCTGATAAAATGTTCATTCCTGAGGATAGTTATGAATATTTTTCCTTAAAATTCTCAGGAACTTTAGGTGGAGTTACGAACAAAATTATCTAAAAAATTGGAAGGAAAATACTCATAAGTTAATAAAAAAAATCCGCATTTAATCGAAGAAAATGTGGCAACGCTTAAAGGCTCTTACGGAGTTTTTTCTCGGGACTGCAGTATGGACAGTTCAGCTTGCACCTCGTCTAGTGCCTCATTATCTTTAATTACAGAGCATATTTTTCCATTCGCTCCGCTATTTCGCCGTGCAACGCGACGGGTCGGAAGGGTTCGCAGACGATTTGGCATCGACCTGAGGTAAAATTTTGAGTCGTCCATTCAGGGATTACATCAAGCACCCTCCTCCGCAGAGTCGTCACTTTGTTAAACGACCTTCAAAAGTGGTTCCTAACCACCTCAAAGCCCCAAAGCGCAAGCACCTCCCCCGCCCCCTGGCCCCACCCCTCGTGGCTCTACCCCCGCGTTAGTCGATAAATAGACTTTAATTAATCAAATGATATGATAACCCAGAAAAGCTCGCTTTGTTATTCGCGCTTTCCTGATTCGGCGTTGCCAATTCCTATGTTGACTCAGGGAATTTTGCAAGGATTCGTCGTTCCCCGGGCGAGGAAATGAAGCTAGATATCAAAGTAAAACTTCCACTCGCAATTGAGGCGTTGGGTGCAGAAACAGCATTTCTTGGTTGCGGTGTTTAAGAATCTTCAATGCTAATTTACAATTCAGAGAGAAACATTCGGAGAGTTTTCAGAAATGTTTAATTTTCACGCAGCATTGTAAAATCATGAAGAAAATTCAGTGAAAGTTCTAGCGAATCCCATGCATTTGCTTTAGTTATGATGGATGAAACATTAACAGAGATCCTGAGACACTGCAACCAAAAAATGCTCTTTCTGCACCCAACGTCTCAATTTCTATTTCGCAGTTTTAGTTGCATTTCACTGATTATCTCAGAGCTTGCTGGCAAAAATCAGCAATATTAAGAGCAGGGATCGAGTAGTTATTTCTGTGAAAAAATTAAATTTTCTAGATACTGATATGCAGAAAATAAAAAAATTGGTGTTTAGGGCGTCATTTCAGCGTGAAATGGTCCGCGTTGTAAATGATACGTATGACTTTTTTCACGAGGACACATTCAAATGAATGCTACTTTCAATTTTTTAGTTATAGTTATTTCTGGGCAATTCTTTACCTGGACACACTTTTTTACCGGCCACGGTTTTCTCGACCATTACTTATAGCGATTTAACCTGAAGGATTTCCGGACTGCCCGTTCTGTGGATCTGTTGACACACCGAGGCATCCATTCTTTGAATGCAAGAAATGAGACGGAGAGAGAAGGGCTGGAAACTTACCTGAAACAGAGAATAACAAAAAAAGATTCAGTAAATATTTCAGAATGCAAAGAGAATGGGAAAATAGTAAGAAGCACTGTCAGAGAGCTACATAAAAGAAGCAGAAATAATTAAGTAAGCCATCTACTACCACCGATGTGATACTAACTGGCAGTTCCGAAGTGTTAACACCTGGTTGACTATGAGTCAGCCTCACATTTAGTCGAGCAATTTAATACATCGTCATCTGTAGCATCTATTCTAGGCGGAAAAAAGGCTTCAGGATGGACTACTGAATACAACGTGTCTCATTGTCTCGTTACTTGTGACGTCGTAAGTAGCAACGATTCATGGTTCAACGACCATGCATCTCACATAAATGGAATAATAACACCATCGCCGTATGGCTCGCACTTTAGCATTATTAAAATATCGTGGAAATTTGACTATCCTCGTGATTTTTCACCGTTTACTATCGATAAAAGCACGTCGTAAGAAAGGTAAAAGGATGGGAAACACGCCATAAACGCTGAAAACTGCATCCTTCGCGGCACCAGAACTGCAACGTAACCTCTAAAGAGGGGCTGTCCTAGATCTTCAACATCGATGGTGAAGAGATACATTGTGGTCAATGCAACAATCATGTTGCGCCTTTGTGGCCCTGCAAACTTCCTGATACAGGTTTTTTTTTTTCTTTTTTTAAATTGAAAGTTAATCAACGTAAATCTTTAAAAACTTCCATGTTTTTTTTTCTTCGTGCTAAGAAAATTCGGTAAAAAATTCAAGGTATGATGTTGATTTGTTCTTCTTCCGAAAAGTAAAATTCCAGGAGATGAACTTTTAAAATCCTGCAAACAAAAGCTTGGCTTGGAAGTTTTATCGTAGATAGGTGACTTGGTTTCTTTCTATTAAACTCACTTCTTTTATAAGCGACTTGAAACAGTTTATATTGTCATCAATAGATATGCACTAAACCTAGTAAGAAATTCAAACAGTTGCAATTTTTGAAAGGTGGCAGCATTGTTTTCCTTCATTTAAATCCATTGAAAATATCGATAGAAGCCGACAAATTGGATGGCATTTTGCAATAAAAAAACTCTGGATCTTCCATAGAAGCACCTACCTGCAGAGGGAAACCAATGGCATATATGCTGTTTCTAAAATGGGCTAGAAATAGTGGTTCCTCATTGCAAAATGTGATCCAATCGATTGTTTTACATGTATTTGAATTGAGGTATAACAGTGTCGCAAACATTCAAGAATCGCCACTGAATTTAAGTGGATTACATTTTGCAATAAGGGACCAAAATGTTTGGCCCATTTTAGAAACTACATACATGCCATTTGTTGCCCTATACAGATACGTGCTTTTAGGAAAATCCGGTGATAGTGGCTCCTTATTGTAGAATGCAATCCAAGTAACCCCGCGAAGCGATGCCTGAATTCTTCCCTCATTGAGGGCCATTACAGGTGTGGCACTTTGAATCATGATTTATCTGGAAACTAAGCTAATCACGTTCGTCACATGGATTAGAACTTAGTGCAGAGTTCCATGATTCACGCTCGTTTTATGGGACAAGCGGGGCGTGCGGCGCACAGTGGATCGAGTCAATGGAGATGTTGCATGTGTGAGGAATTTGCAATTTGACTATTGGTTCTAATGTAAAAGTTCGCGAGGAACACAATGGTGCCACTAATTTTCCCTGAAATCAACTCCCAAGCTCAAAAAAAGCTCTCAAGTTGAGGTCAAAATGGAGGGGATATTCCACGCTATCCTGAGAGTCCACCTCTACATCAAGACAAACTCTCCATGCAAAGATAGGGAGCAAATACATTAGCAGGGTTGCCGTGTTTTCAGTTTTAGAGTCCCCAAATAAAAGGGCAGCCCTGTCAATGTATTTGCTCTCTATCTTTACATGGAGAGTTCGTCTTGATGTAGAGTTGGACTCTCAGGGTAGGGTGGGATATCCCCTCCACTTTGGTCTCACTTTGAGAGCTTTTGGCCAGTGGCACCATCGCGTTTCTCGCGAAATTTTACGTAAGAATCAATGATCAAATCGCAAATCCTTCACACATGCAACATATCCATTTCACGAGGAAGCCAGAGAGCCACTTTCTGAACCTCAAAATTGTGAATAAACTGAGTTGCAAGCCCTTCAAGTTTCCAACTTTTACCCGACCTCTCTCGTTGACGCGATCCCATTGTGCGGCGGGTTGCCGCCCGAGCCCGGCGCGGGAGCACGGAGCAGTCGCTTTCATCCGGAGACCGATTCATTACTTTAACCTGCCCACTTTGTTTACTCAACTCCGGCGCGGATGAAACGGAGCACGATGAGTCTAAATAAAGGAGCAGGTGGGTGGGCATCGCCACTTTTGCTGTTTCGTCCGCCGACTCATCTCCAGATAAATTCCCTTCTTTTTCGCGACATGACGGGAAAAATTCCGAGAAACAAAGCTTTCAAGTGTAAAAATTATACCGAGCGCAGTGCTGCCGTAGTGCCGTACTGAAGGAGACATCAGTATGTGTCTACCAGAGACAAGCGACCCTCCACTGGCCTCTTGGCGACAGGTGGAAGCTTTTACTTTCGGGGATTCAAAACTTCCTTAAGGACAATTATTTGGGAGCAACAGTCATCGCTCTATTTTCGGCTGTTGGCCTACCTACATGGTGGATGATGAGCTTCGGGTGACGTCATGAGCCAAACAAGTTTCCCAAACAACTACGGCTTGTTTTAGCTTGTTTGCAAAACGAAACTACCAACACGTTGTTAAACATCAACCATGTAGGTAAGTCAACAGTTTAATGTTGATGTCCCGAAAGTAAAAGCTTTCACAATAGCCGAGATACGAGTGAAAGGTCTAGTGGATGGGTGGATTAAAATCAGACCTTGGATTTTTGACAGCTCCAAAGTACTCAATTTTTAATTTATTACCTTTAAAGGGTATAATGGATGAACGGCTACGTAGCATGTTCGTAATTTTTGGATAACGACTTTACAGTTTGATGACCAAAGTGCGAAACCGCGTATCTCAAATACAGTGTTTCAGAATCTCCTCTCCTGTTTTAATTTTTCGAACAAAACAAGCCAACTCTATGTCTTGGAAGTTCAACGGATTATTCTTCAAATCCAGAAAAAAAATAAAGAAATTCTCAAGAGATTACGATGACTCGTTTTCCAGAGTAAAAATTAAATATGACAGAGTCCGCAACGTCGGAAACGGAGATACGTAGTTTTGCTCTTTGTCCATCCAGTTGTAGAATTAGGTAAGAGCTAATGAAGATATGGCAAAAATGAAACTCAAACTTGAACGGGGCAGCAATTTCCACAGCACTAACTTGCGTCTCGATTTTTCATATTTGAAATATCGCATTCAATTCCTCCATGCGTGATATCCTTCATTAATTAACTGTTTAATGTCTTTAATATTTTCTTAACTAAGGAAAAACAAGTAATCTGTTTATACTCTTTTTGACAATTTGCGGAAATTAAGAAAAATATCCGTGGACTATCTGCAGATCTCTGGGTGTTTTTTTGTGCATCTATGAGAAATGTAAAACAGAAGCACTGCTCAGTGGGGTGGTACATTGGGGGAGGGGATGATTTGGCTACCACAGGGTTTTCTCGAGTCAAAGGGGTGGCTCATAGTTTCAGAACAAGTTTCGAGAGAACGAGGAAGCCCGCCTGGAGGCGTATACATGATCCGGTACGCATGAAGAACTCTGCTTAAATTTGAGCGGGAGTGGCCGCGCTTCCGAGTGACGATGGACGCCAAGCGCAGGCTATCCACCCGCATGCGGAGGGGTGCGTCCGCTGTCCGGGTGATCTGACAACCCTTCATCTGCGTGCAGCGTTGGAGCTTGGATCACACTGCTACCATCGCCACCGCCCCGAGGTCGTAGGAGGTGCAGACTGACACCCCTACGAGCACAAGTTGCCGCGTGGTGTTATTAATTTTTTTCGATTTTCTGAAGATATCGATTTTTTGCACAAAAAAATTGATTAAATTGAATAGATTTTTGCACGCGATTTTGCAGCTGAATCGATTTTTCGATTCGCGGACACCAGTCCTAGACACCATGTATTTGGGGGAGGTTACAAGAAAACGCTACTATCTCGAGTCACCAAAAATATTTTCGAACCTCACATTAAGTTCGTAAGTATTGAGCGCCCTCTACTATGCGAAGCGGACGCTCTTTCCGGAGATTTTTCCGGCTCTGGGCTTAACATTATTCTTCCTTCTTCAGTTTGTAGGAGCAAGAGAAAAGGTAGCATTCAGCAATAAAATCATTCAAACGACTGTAACCTAAAAGTTCCAACCGCCATTAGTGTAAAATTCTGGGCCTCCTGTGTCTTCCCAGTTTTCCTTACTTTCTAGATAACTAAAAACTTTGCAGGAGCGCTGATAGACAGACGAGACGCTATTTGACCGATGTTTATAGTAACCACTGCAAGCATGTTATACTCCATTGATAATTTTACAGCCCATCATAATGAATTCCTTCGCTCTTGTTCAACAAACAAGAAGGATAAACAGCCCCGAAAATTCTCGCATTTCTTCCTCTGGTATTAATTTTGTTTCTATATTCACACGTACAAATTGACGAGGGTATATACAGAGGCATTAACATAGAAATAGTAACGTGGTAACATAGATATTGCTTTCGGAAAACAAAAGCATAAGTATGGTCATAGTTATGAACACCTGTCATATAGTATAAGTCATATCCAGGGGCAAATGTACAGACATGGGTATAGATGCAAACATAAAGGTAAAGGGATATGTGAAAGAAAATGCACAGCAAAAACCGTGAGCAAAAGACACGAGTATTGGCATACTTATACATCAGGAAAAAAACTCAGCATGAAAATTTAAATATTGGGAAAACCCCCATTGATAATTAGTGGCGAGAGATTTACGAACATTTTCCTTCAAAACTCTGGGGTACTGTACGTGAAATTAAGTACAAATGAAATTCTCTGAAAAATCTAAAGGAAGAAATCGGGAAGTTTTCAGAGATTTTGGAAAATATCAGGGGAAATTTGGCAATATTTAAAGGTTCGAACCATAATCTTTTTCCTTAGCACAGAATCATAACCGTAAACATTCGTGTAAGCCGAGAAGGCTTTTGCCCGTAAACAAACGAATAACGCCAACCCACTCATAAACCACGAGGTTTACATCAGCGTGTGAAGTACAGGTGTGAAACGATTACCTGGGCGTCGGAAATTTCTGAAAAATTATTACGCGGAGATTTTAAACCGTGATGCGGCACGGAAAGTTATATTATACAAATGACATCTCATTAATTCACTGGCGAGAGCTAATGAAAATAAACCTCGATAAGTATCTTTGTGCACTCGCGTTCTTAATGAAACCCCTCCCTGATGAGGTGGGAAAATCAAGGAGCTGCTCATTGCCTACGACTCGTTATAAAAAGTTCCAGTCGCTTTAAAAACTCGTTATGATGGGGGATGTGAAGGAGGGTCCAGTTTCTACGCCTGCACGTGGGCCTGCAATGTGTCGACAAAGTTGTCACTTAATCATATTTTATTGGTGAACTTGAGCGTTGAAACCGATAAAAACTACAGAAACAATAAAAACTCACTGAAATGGCAATAAAACCGTTTGATATTTCAGTCTGCACGATGTTTCAAGTTCCAACCTTCGAACAACAAGAGTGTGTTTCATGGATCAAAATGTGAAATTTCTCTGAAATTAGGTTCTTTTAAAACGTGCCTCGAGTCGCTGCTGAGGCTCCTAAATTTTTGGGAAAATCATCATTCATTTCTAAATTTTGGCAACGTACTAAAACTAATAAAAGAAAATATTCTTGCCCATGATTTTTAGCGCTAAACTCATACATAAATAAGGTTTCTGAATTTTTGGGAAAATCATCGTTGATCTCTAAATTTTGGCAACGTACTAAAACTAATAAAAAAAGGTAATTATTCATGATTTTTAGCGCTAAATTCATACGCATTCTTGCCCATTCTGGACTGAAAAATGCGCAACTCTGTGTATGAAAGGACTACTATTATGGTTGACACCACCCGATTGGACGACATTTCGCAACGATAAGAACTACAATTTCTGGCTCATTTTTAAAAACACGTACGTGCAAAGGGAAAACAATAGTGCATACGTTGTTTCTACACCGAGCCAGAAATTTAGGTTCCTCATTGCAAAACTTAGTCCGATTGAAACGCGCGGTTTCCCAGTCGAGGCGTCGTCATCCCACCCAGGACTAGAGTTCCTTGATCGAGAGAGTTGAGACAACGCGGCTTATGGATGTCACATGCGAGAATAAAGATTACACAAATTAGACGTTTTTATACTCTTTGATCAACCCATTGCCGAAAGGAGATGTTGCATGTGTGAGGGATTTGCGATTTGAAAATTGATTCTTATGTAAAAGTTCGCGAGAAACACGATGGTGCCACTGCTTTTCTCTGAAATCAACTCCCAAGCTCATAAAAAGCTCTCAAGTTGATGCCAAAATGGAGGGAATATCCCACGCTATCCTAAGAGTCCACCGCTACATCAAGACAAACTCTCCATGCAAAGATAGGGAGCAAATACATTAGCAGGGCTGCCGTGATTTCAGTTTTAGAGTCCCCAAATAAAGTGGCAGCCATGTCAATGTATTTGCTCCCTATCTTTGTATGGAGAGTTTCTCTTGATGTAGAGGTGGACTCTTAGGATAGCGTGGGATATCCCCTCCATTTTGGCCTCAACCTGAGAGCTTTTTTGGAGCTTGGGAGTTGATTTCAGAGAAAACCAGGGGCACCATCGTGTTTCTCGCGAACTTTTACATAAAAATCAACAGTCAAATCGCAAATTCCTCACACATGCAACATCTCCATTGGTATGATGGAGGCACCCCTCTCCGTTCCCTCTCTCATTCCATTAGTTCCTTGCCGTACCCCTTATTTCTAGGTCCATCCCAGTTGAAAATTTTTGAAATCGGTGGGAATGTAATCTTTAATCCCGTTTGTGACACTGTGCAGGCCTGAAATACGGGAACCAATCACAAATGGATTCGCATTGTCTTTGCTCTCAGTACAAAGGGACTCTACCCGGGACGAGAGAGCGTGGCGGCTCATCAGTTATGACGTCCTTTTCGGGGGGCGCTCGGCTAATTTGCGGGATGAAGTAAGACAGGCGTCGTCTTCCAGCTGTCTTGTTCTCATTTTTCCCGCCTCGTAACAATGGGGCTCGGCGCGGCGGGCCCGCGGGGGTGACGGCGGGGGGGGGGGGGGGGGGTGCGATGAGTGACAGGAGGGCGGCGCCGGGGCCTCCTTTTCTATGCCGCACAGTTAATTACTCGGCCAATGAACACGGGCGCGCGCGCCACTATCGCACCAGACAGCTTTCAAAGCACAAAAGTTATTACGCTCCGGCTAAATATTGACACTAGTCACCAACGTCGTGCTGAATTGCAGCCCCTCAGCCCCCCCCCCCCCCCCCCGCACCCATCCACGCCAGGCTGCAGGCAAACAACTCAAACAAGCGCAGCCGCTGCTCCACGAGCCGAATCTCCGTCGGTCGACTCAATTCATTCGGAGAGCTGAATTGATTTCATTAAAAAAAAAACGCGGGTTCCTTTCAACTTCAAATGGACTGATTTATTCTGTTGTATACAAGAAATACGCGCGTAAGACGATCAATATCGGTAGCCGTATGTTTCAAGAAACATTTTGAAAAAGAAGCGTCGAATTCCTTTTAATTTTGTTATTTGTATGTGTAACCATCCGTTGACTACATAATAATGATAATTATATCTTTTTTAATCGATTAAGGCGATTTCATTCTCAAGGAAAATAATGGGCATAAAATATCTGAGGTAACTTGAAGTCAATAGGTTGACATACCGTATTTGGTAGATCAGTTTACTTGAGTTAGGTTCCAACCTAAGAATACAACTATTTAAACTCTGGTGTGTTGCACAGTATCATGCGCAATTGAAGGCGTTTTATGTTGGCCCGACCGCAACTTACGGAGATCAGAGTCTAGATATGTTGACCTTGAGTGCTGGTTGCGCTGCATACGTCGAATGTAAAATGATGAGTAATCTTCTTATATTAGTATTACGGAGAGCCTAAAATGACATTCCGGGTTAAAATAAAGTATTAAACTTTATTTTAGGATGCGCATATAAATACTTTATTTTAACCCGGAATGTCATTTTAGGCTCTCCGTAATACTAATATAAGAAGATTACTCATCATTTTACATTCGACGTATGCAGCGCAACCAGCACTCAAGGTCAACATATCTAGACTCTGATCTCCGTAAGTTGCGGTCGGGCCAACATAAAACGCCTTCAATTGCGCATGATACTGTGCAACACACCAGAGTTTAAATAGTTGTATTCTTAGGTTGGAACCTAACTCAAGTAAACTGATCTACCAAATACGGTATGTCAACCTATTGACTTCAAGTTACCTCAGATATTTTATGCCCATTATTTTCCTTGAGAATGAAATCGCCTTAATCGATTAAAAAAGATATAATTATCATTATTATGTAGTCAACGGATGGTTACACATACAAATAACAAAATTAAAAGGAATTCGACGCTTCTTTTTCAAAATGTTTCTTGAAACATACGGCTACCGATATTGATCGTCCTTCGTCCATTTGTGTCGAAGAATTGAATTATAAAAGAAGAAGTAGTAAATTACTTTGTTACCAAAGGGAGTGGTGATACATCAATTTTAGAAATCGAGCTTCCTTTTAAATGTCACCAATATTTTTATATTGACCGAATAATGGGCGACTAGACAAGGTGTGAACTGGGAGAAACGCCACATGTTTCCTTATCAAAGTCTTATAAAGAAAAAAATTCGCACACACCAGATAATTTGAAAACCACCTCCTGAATTAGATATGAACAGATATTCAGTACTCACTGAAGATCACAAGATCAAATGGGTCAAATTGAATCATACAAATGACGTCATTTATATTTTGTTCATTTAACCAATGTTAAATATTAAGTCAGATCGGCCATTAATATTTAACTCAGAAACTACTGTTTTATGGTTAAGGTTGATGATGTGTAGATAGCTTCTGTGCGCTTAAATCTGTCCAAGTGTCTCATGTCCTCATTATTTTCAAGTCGTGACAAATCAAAGTGTAAGGAAGGGGAACCTTTTTCTTATTTCATCACCGGCTGGAGAAAACGGTGGGATGAGATTTCGAAACAGAGGCGAGGCGTGAACGATCGATCATCGATATTTCCCCATTTGAAGCTATGGTAAAGAATCGATTACTCAGGCGTTCGTTGCGACCACTCTATTAATCGATCCTTTTTCATAAGTTTAAATGGCCGATCAATCGATATATCGTGAAGCAAGCTCAGCCACTGTTCCGAAACCACACGTACCGAGAAAAATCGGGGGTGTTGGCCTTGCGTCACGCCTTCAATATCGTGCCCGACAAATACCTTTCTGATAAGCGGAAATTGACGGGTTTCTCGAGGGATTCGGCCTCCATCCCGTCAAATCCCTTCATTTCCGTTGCAGCTTTGTCCCTTGCAAGGCCGCTAGTCGTAACGGCTCACAATCCGGGCGAAATAAAATGCTTGATGAACGTTATGCTTCACGTGTTAGTGTCAGATATTTTTTTGGTCTAGCATATCGACGTTGTAAGTCGGCAATCACATAACTCGGTTTGCGACGTCGCAGACTTCCTATCATACTTAATTTTTTAAACGGAAAACTAACCAACGACATGTCTTGGAAACTGCCGTGATTTTTCTTCTCTGTGCGAGGAAAATTCTGCATAAACTTCAAGGAATGATGTCAATTTGTTCTCCTTTAAAAAAATAACATAGAGGCGGAGATTTTCAGACACCGCAAACGAGTCATGTGATTGCCGACTTACACCGTCGATATACGCAGGGAAAAGCTCTACACAATTAAAAATTTCCTTGGTTATGGTTTCTTTGCGTTCCTTTTCTTCGGTGGGATCAACTAAAAGGACCGGTTGGTCCACCAAGTCGGATAAATCGACCGGAACCTTAAACATCTGCACGGATGAAAGAAGTGTTCTCCTGAACAAAGTTACTCGTCGACGGTGTAAGTCGGCACTCGGCAATCACATAACTCGTTTGCGGTGTCTAAAAATCTCCGCCTCTTTGTTATTATTTTAAAGGAGGACAAATTGACACCATTCCTTGAAGTTTTTGAAGAATTTTCTTCGCATAGAGAAGAAAAATCACGGCAGTTTTAAAGAATTGCCGCTGAATAGTTTTCCGTTTAAAAAATTACGATAAACACCGTAAGAACATTTGAGGGTTGCCAAATTTCCACTGATAAAATGTTTATTTTTGAAGAGAGTTCATCATATTTTTCCTTGAAATTCACAAATATTTTAGATTAAATTTCGAATAAAATTGGCCTCAAATCCACTGCGTCATTGGTCCATTGGTCTTCCACTGCGACAGTTGAGTCGTCATTGACTCCATACACCCCTGGCACAGTCATAATAAGTTCAAACACAACGAGGTTTATCCGGCTTACACGGGGGGATCATACGAATAAAATTGTCCGAAACCTAGGTAGAAAAATATTTAGAATTTTCCCAGCAAATTCGTCGTTTATCGAAAGAAATATGGCAACGCCTGAAAGCTCATGCGACGTTTTTCCTTAGCGTGGCAGCATGGGCAAGATGACGGTATCGGACACAGAGCCAGGGGCGGATCCAGCAATTTGGCAACAATAGATTCCCTCCATTTAAATCTATGTTATACATAATTGATTCTTGTCGGGGCACCTAGGCCCTCCAAGAATCGATACATTTCCATAGGTTTAAATGGAAGAAAACAGTGTTGCCAAATTGCTGGATCCGCCTCTCCACAGAGCGGCAACGGAATTCGGCGGTTGCGATGGATGCGAGCTGACGCGCAGTGGATCGAGTCAATCAGAGAGGTGGACATGAAATTTTTTCTTAAAACTGTAACTTTGTATGATTATTTCGACACATTGTAAACATGAAGGAAATTTCACGAGGAAACGAATGGAACCACTTTTAGAACTTCAAGGTTTCGTATAAACGGAGCTATAAGCGTTTGAAGTTTCCAAATTTTGTCCGACTTCCCCCGTTAACTCGATCCACTGTGCGACGGCGAGGTGTGGCCGCATGCCACTAGTGACGTCACTTCACACATCATCGGGCATCACTACATGCTTTTAATTATCGCTTTTGTCCTGTCAAAGCTGGGCTGGATGCGTGGATGCGGTCGGACGCGGTGCGGTGGGAGGTCGTAACAGCCACTTCACTCTCGTTAATCAAAATAAGAGGGCCGTTAGATAACGCCAGCTGCCCCCTCGGCCCTCTCGCAGGTAAAGCCTACTAGCAACAATTCATTTCCCGTGTTTCGCGCATGGGCTTCAAAATTGCTCGCTAAAGCTCTTCCGCCCTTTATTCAGCGAATAAATAGGCAGGACTACCGCTATCACAATAATTGCTATTATATCGGGTCGCTATTACCTCAGTAGCGGCAATGACCTCTAAAATACACTTTTTGAAAAACCATAAAAAAACAACCGACTAGCAGAACAAGGTACAAATTTAAGCATTATAAAACATATTTCTAAACCAGAGCCGCACGTACAACACACTGGAAAAAACGAAAAAAAAAACAAACAAACAAAAAAACACATTGGATCTAGAGTCCAGACTCTCAAAAACATCTACAATAAAAAGTACTCTTGATTCAATCAGAATCTAGCTTAAATCAAGCACCAAGCCTCTTAATTTAAGCGGATTTCGTTTTGATTCAAGCAAAAATCCGATTGAATCAAGAGTATTTTTTCTTGTCAATGTTTTCAAGAGTCTGGACTCTAGATCCAATGTGTTTTTTTCCGGTGCAGGATTCACGCATTGAAAATTACAGAAATCAACTACCCTAACTATGAACTTAACGTTTTAATTTTACACTGGTCACGGAGAATTTAAAATCACCACTTAGAAGAAAAACAATACTCTACGTGAGTCGAATCACGCACTACAACGATTTTCGCAGGCTTCAATCGAGCATTGTTCCTTCCCCATCCTAAATTGTTAAAAGTGTAAACAACTTGCTATAGCTGAGCCAAAGTGTCAATATTGAGGTTGCAATATTTTCACATCGCAGAGGCTGTCATGGTAACGTTTATCCTGCATGCTTTTTAACTCAAGTAGATTGTTGCTTTTTCCATTAGCGGAAAGTTGGAATTTATGCATAAAAAACGTACTCTCCTGGTTTAGTGCGCGAATCGTGTTCTTCGTAAAATTTCGTTTAAGAAAAATGTATGAGAATGCTTAAATTCGTACCATCCCTACATGTCCATTGCTGAATATCGCGTTTCAGAAAACCCTTCTCAGTTATTTTCCCGAAGTTCCGTTTGTCTAGTAGAAGGGTAGACGATAGAGATATACAATAACATTTTCAAATTCAGCGTCAGAAATGACCTGGATGGCACCCTATCGCGTTCCTGGAAAATGTTAGCGACACTTTCGTTAAGACACAAGAAGACAAAGAAAGTCTTGAATAAGTAATACAGTGAAAGATAGCCAAGTCGAATTACACTTAAGACGAAAATCCGCTTAACTCGACATTTTCCCGGTCTCTTAACGCGCCAATAAGAACCACGGCAGAAAGAATACGATGAAGCTGAATTTTTCAAACTTTGCGCAGCTTAGAAGCCACGTAAGTTGAACCCTTCTTCGGTCCAACGACATTTTGACTTTGCGCGAGCTTTTAATATACAATACGAGACCATGTGAACTCAGCAGAGCATATTAGCCCCTGGATACTTTGACCGCGTTTAGCAGAAAGGAACCAAGCCACATAAGCTATTGCCTAAGTTAACAGGGCAATTTAATTTTTTACAAAAGAAAGTTTGAGCGGATCCCTTTTAAAATTTTAAGGAATTCGCCTCGTACTATGCAGAAAAATTACTGTAAGCATAACAATCCATTCCACCGTTTTCACGTAAAAAATTGAATCCCCCAATTAGGTTTGGCAATAGCTGGTGTAGCGATGTTCTTTTCTGCTTAACGCGGTCCATTGACGGTGTAAACATGATAATTTTTTTGATCAAAGTTGTTTCAGTCAACAGTGGAAAAACAAGGATGAAAAAACGGGAAACAAGGCTAAAAATACACAATTAATGAAACCCGAGACGTTTTGACTCAAAACTGAGTCATTTACAGTTGGAAACAATAAAAATTTAAAAGAAAAAACTATAAAAAACCTAAGCCCTACATGGTCACATGGTTCTGGTTCACATGGTCACATGGTCTACATGGTCACATGGTCTACATGGTCACATGGTCTACATGGTCACATGGTCTACATGGTCACATGGTCTACATGGTTTTATATCGTTTTTTCTTTTAAATTTTTATTGTTTCCGACTGAAAATGACTCAGTTTTGAGTCGAAACGTCTCGGGTTTCATTACTTGTGTATTTTTAGCCTTGTTCCCCGTTTTTTCATCCTTGTTTTTCCACTGTCATCATTGTCTTGGGCTGCTCTTAAAAATTTGTATCTATGTTTCAGTCAACACGAGTTGATAGAATAAAACGCGTCTGAACTCTGAAGACCGAAAATGAAAGTATATCAGGAAGAATAGAGAGCTCCTTCCGGATTTTTTCCCCGAGTGAAAATGGACGCGAAGTATCTCAATTAGCCTCGGAATCTGAGCGCTAAAACGCAGCAATTTAAAGTTTCTGATACGTGCGAGTGTTGTTTGAATTTGAAGACCGACTCAAATATGGAAGTTTGTGCATGAAGTCGGAGCGACTCTTAAACTTCCGCCGCGATGAACATGGAGCCAATTAGCGGGGCGCTCCGGAGCATTCTCAATGCACGGATAACACTGTCAACTCCAACTTTTAATAAGATTAAAATAATGATCTGAGTAACTGAGGAGATAATAGCCGGAGATTGCAACTGCGACCTGCCCGTAGCGAGCAGTTGGCACATCCCCAGAAATAATCAGTCCCAGCTTATTAAAAGTTTGGGATTTGGAGAAGTGTCGCTCCCGGTTATTTTCGACGCAGCATTATTTTCCTAGCAATAACCGATACCAACTTAAAGAGTGCGACTAGGAGGGCAGGGTCTGGACTCAATCCAATCAAACGATTTGACTTAGGGCCATATCGACGGTGAAACTACCAAACCACGTATCTCGGTTTGCGACGTCGCAGACTTCCTGTCATACTTTATTTTTTAAATGAAAAACTACTTAACGTCCAGTCTTGGAAATTTTTGTGATTTTTCCTCTTTGTGCGGAGAAAATTCTGTGAAAATTTCAAGGAATGATATTGATTTGGTCTATTTCAAAAAAATAAAATGCGAGCGTAGATTTTTAAACACCGCAAACGAGATACGTGGTTTGGTAGTTTCACCGTCGATATGGTCCTTCTCGGAACAGTTCCATCCCTTAGAGATGCCCAACCTTGTTTGCGTCGTAATTAAAAGAGATTCTTTACATACATACATAAAACCGCTTCTATAGCGCCGCCTCGCGCTCTGCGACGCCCAATCGCCATTGCCCCCTATCCTCCCAGAGATCATCAGGCAATTGGCACCTTCTGATCTCCTCCTCCACCCCTCGTCGCCAACCGTTCACAGGACGTCCACGCCGTCGCCTTCCGGGAGGAACCCAATCAAAAACCTGCTTGGGCAACCGATCGTCTGCCATCCTTCGCACATGTCCATACCAGACCAACTGCTTAGACCTGATATCGTGCACGATGTCATTCTCCACACCCATCATCTCGCGTACCTTATCATTGCGGATACGCTCTCTTCTCGATATCCCAGCAGACCTTCGCCAAAAGTCCATCTCAGTTCTTTGGACAAGGTATGAATTAAAGAACTACAGAACATATTCTCTTCAGAATCGCCCGAGGAAAACGAATCAAACAACAGGAATTTAAGTCTGGGAGCCCACACCTGAATATAGTCTCAAGTATTTACAATTATTAGAATGACGCCATTCTTTTGATCTAACTTCCATTTGATCGTGATTAAAATACTCACTGGAAAAAAAAGCACATTGGATCGAGAGTCCAGATTCTTAAAAACAACGACAAGAAAAAGTACTCTTGATTCAATCAGAATCTAGCTTAAATCAAGAACCAAGCCTCTTAATTTAAGCGGATTTCGTTTTGATTCAAGCAAAAATCCGATTGAATCAAGAGTATTTTTTCTTGTCAATGTTTTCAAGAGTCTGAACTCTAGATCCAATGTGTTTTTTTTCCAGTGCTTGCGTTAATATCTCGAAATAGAATTAATTTTCGAAATGTCCGCTGTATGAATCGTTTTCTACGTTAGATTTTAAAAATGAAAGAAAAAATGACGTCGTTTTTTTAGTTTAGATCTTGTCTAATGACCTCGAGTTCGAATCGAGTGTATCCTTTTAAAGGATCATCCCTAAATTACCTCATGCAAAATAGGGATAGATCGGTGTTTTTTTGAGAGTCTTGAAAGCATTACAGCCAAGCTAAGGAAAAACGCCGTATGAACCTTCAAGCGTTGCCAAATTTCCTTTGATAAAACACGAATTTCCTGGTACACTTATGAATATTTTCCTTCTAGTTCTTCAGATAATTTTTTTCGCAATTTCACACAGAGTTCCTGTAAATTTCAAGGAAAAATATTCAAAACTTTCCACAAAAATAAACATTTTACCGAAAGAAATTTGGCAACTCTCGAATGTTCATACGGCGTTCTACCTTTTAGTACGGCGGTACAGGGGCGGGATAGAGCATTTCCGCAAAGATTTTCGGTCACTTTTCCCGATAGTTTAATTAGTTTTGGCCGTTGTCTCCAGAGGCTTTGAAGAAACAGTTCTCGAAAAAGGGAGGTTTGAGCGGAAACATATATTCCTATTTTTAACTCATCAACTGAAATACTCTTACTCTGCCTCTGGAAGCAACCTCCACACAATCGATGCATTTATAACGGTGGAGTAATCTGAACCAGCGCTACGTTTATTAATAAGGAGCATTTAACTATCGGCGCAGAAGCTGCCTTCTCACAATTGAAAACGACTGAGGAACAATCTGTAAATATTGAACAAACTGTTGCAGCTCGAAATGAATTATGGCTTTGGCTCTGAGTCGTTCGTTAAATGGTGCAGAGTTGTTCCTGCTGTTAAAGCCACTGAATGAGCTCCAGGTCTTCATGAAAGAGAAAGTTTTGACAGCCAAAATCCAATCCTAGCGAGCACTTCCATCGGTCAGGCCTCGTAAAGTTTTAACCACACGGTGAACTTTCCCGCTTTTGATTTCGTCGTATTTCCTTCCCACGCTGAAAGAAAATCTGCACCCATTGATCTTCCTGCTCCAACAACTTTGTAAATAAGATGGGGAAGTTGCATCCGGAGCGCAATTATTTTGAGTGCACTTGATCATGCTCTGAATGACAGAGTCGAATTAAGCCACGTCCCCGCTCTACCGAAAAATGAAATCTAAAAAATATATCTTGAAGGCAAGTAGTTCAGCTCAGCATAAAACCAAACTGAGCAATGGGTCACCAAACCACACAGGGACACATCAGGGTGTCTACTAGAACAGGCTGGTCAAAAATAAGTACTTTTACAGTACTTTTTAGTACATTTTCGAGAAATTCAGTACCTCATGCCATAGAGGGATGACAGGGTGTCTACTAAAACAGGCTGGCCAAAAATCAGTACTTTTACAGTACTTTTTCAGTACCTCCCCAAAAAATTCAGTGCCTCACTTAACAGAAAAATTTTGTACTTTTTCAGTACCTCCATTTGACGAAATTAGAAAAATTTCAAAAATGAGAAATTGCGACAAAAATTGCAACAAATTCCGGACCTTTTTGCGGAATTTCCGCACTTTTTCAGTACTTCCGGACCACCCTTAAATAATCAGTACTATTTCCGGACTTTCCGGACTTGTAGACACCCTGCACATTTTAACTTGCGAATACATTTTTGCAATGGTAAATGACGCGTTGAACACGATGCGCACATTCCAAACGCGAAAAAGTCACACAGGAATCCAGAGATACGTAGTTTAAAAAGCGCAACTTTTCGACCGATTCAAAACGCTCCAGTTTCGCGCCAAACGGCATGACGTCATCCGGCACCAATCACAAGCAACGCGGGTTTCTAAGACTTCCATTAAATGTCTTTCTACTCCCCGTGTTTGACAATAGTAAGAAAGTCACTTTCAGACACTTTAGATCAAATTACGAACAAAATTATCGGAAAAATTGGCAAAAAAATATTCAAACATTTTCCTGTAAATTAGTAATTTGCCGGAGGAAATTTGGCAACGCCTGAATGCTCATACGGCGTTTTACCTTAGCGCGGCAGCATAGGAGGCCGAGGTTTTAGTTACGTTTCCTTACTAAGTACTTAACTAAGACCCTCAGCATCGATTTGTTCCATTTTCCTCTCGGAAGCGAGACGAAAATCTCGCACGGTCTGGAAACGTCGGTGGGTTTACAACGGATTTTGCTTTCAAAGTGCTCGATGTTTGCTAAGCCCCGTGTCGCCTTATCCCGAGTCCTGACCTACGATGCGCTTCACCGAGATGCAACAAGCGGCCTGACAGGGAGCACTATGAGTGCGAGGTTGGGGGGGGGGGGGTTTGAATGTGAATGGGCGTGAGGGGGGGGCGCAGGTATGGGGGAGGGCGGGGGAGTGGAGCCAAGTCGAATCCTCGGCCGAAGACAGGGGGATATTGATTGCCTCCGATTCAACGTCATGGAGCAACAACGGAACACACGACTTGGAGCAACAGCTCCGCAGACAGCCAGGAGTCACCCCATGTGGCCTCGTTTAAAACGCTCGCCGAGACGCCTGACTTCGTATCAAACGTCGGCTACGGAAAACACCTGAAGCAAGGATTCGAGGACAAGGCGCGTGAGTGTTGTTTTTCTGAAAATTTGGAGGTATTTTTATTTTGAAAAATTGAAGCGCTTGGTGCAAAAAGAGCAATTCTTGATTGCAGTGTTTCAGAATCTTCGCTATCACGAGAAAAAAGTGTTAGGGGCTATCCCCTAAAATTGTGGTACTACCACAATTTGTTGGATGATACGGACATTTCTAATTAATTGTAGTAGTACCGCAACATTTGGGTTCCTAACCTAATTTATTGGGGTACGACCACGATTCATTCGTGTACTACCACAATTAGTTGGAAATTTCCATATCACACAACAAACTTGTGTTTTTGAGCTCGCCCACTCGGGAGAGCTCTTTGCGATCGATTTCTTTTAGCATGGGTAGTGTCCGTGGCGACAAATGGATGGTTCTCGTTGCCGTCGGAGGAACGGCCAAAATCCCATTGATTTCAAGGTCTAAAAGTTGAATTTTCGCGGGTTACAGTTTTCCTCCGTCGAACATTTCCGTTCCCTCATTCAACTGAGGATTAATTGTTCCTCGTTTGCTACACTAGAGAGCAGCACTTTCCAGTGGCCGAGTATATCATAGCATGTTGCTATGGTTTTATAGCAAATTACCTAATTGTATGTTATCATCCTCTTATCTTTTCAATGCAGTTTTTGTGTGCAGTTGTACTTGCAATTGTTATTATTTCTTAAAATAAAAAACATGGTGACCTCGACGTGATTTAATAATTTGTTCAATTAATTTTAAGTTACTAAGACTAAGATTGAGATTTGCGCATAATTAATGGATAATCCTTAAGATTGCCGTTATTGGTACCATAGAAGGTTAATTAACCTCAAAATAATTGCATGCTTGAGAGCTCGGTTGAGACTCGCATTGGGATCCTTTCAGAGTTTGTTTAAACCTCATATTAAGAATGCTTTAGGATTCGTTTGAGCCCCTCGCATTAAGAATGCTTGGGAGTTCGTTTGAGCCTCGCATTAAGAATGCTTGAGAGTTCGTTTGAGCCTCGCATTGAGTTTCTTTAGAGTTCGTTTTAACCTTAAAATACAGATGCATGAAGTGCTCTTTCGAGCTCCGTGCTATTTATAGTGCGCGAGGTGCTCCATTGAGCCACCGCATACATACAAAGGCGTGATGTGCTCCATTGAGCCACTCGCATACAAAGACTTGAAGTGGTCTTTCGAGCTCCACGCTAAAATTCAAGTGAGTTCCTTTTCCGCTCTTAGTGTATACCATAAGTATTGTGTAAGAATTATGGCAGAAACGTTCCTCCGAACCGTGCTCAATTATAGTTTCTTTGAACTCTGTGCCGATAAAAATTCAGAATTTCAGACTGCCAGCTTAACAAAGTATAACCTTAATTCAAGTTGGCGACTTGATTTAAAAAAAAAAAAAAATTAAAATTAAATCATATGGTTTCATTACATTGTTGACAAGTTAAGAAAAAGCTTATCAACGATGAAAGCCAGAAACAAAAATGCGATGGCAAAAATAGCCATTGCAACATTTGCCGCAAAATCACATTCATAAAAGATAATTCCATTTCTCTCTCTTTATTTCTCTTTATTTATTGAAATGTGAAAAATTTGACTTATGAAATTACGTCATAACATTTTGCATCGGCATGTAACCTCTGATAATTGGGTAAAGATTCATTTAATACGTATACAATTTTAGAAAAAAGCATTAATAGTTGTTAATAGTTTCCCAAAGGCGAGCTCTCCAACACAGTAGTGTTGGAACCAGCAGCTTGTTTTTTAATCCGTATAACGTTTGATCCATTATACTTAAAGCAAATGTATGGAATTCGGTGAAACTTTCACTGAATTTTTATGATGATTTCGCAAATACGGAAAATTGGAGAAAATTCAACCAATAGTTTCCTCTCTAAAATATAAATTAGCAGTGGAGATTCCGAGACACCGAAACCAAGAACTGCCTTTTCTCCGCCCAACGGCTCAATTGGTGCAAATGAAACGAAGTAGCTATGGCGAAGATCAATTATATAGTTTCAAAAGTACGATCACCAAACAAACAAGAAACAGGAGAAAATTGTTCACAGAGACAGCTTGGTTTCAGGACAGCATAGAATTGAAGTATGAAAAACATTATAATGTAATCTACACGGAGAAAAAAACTTCGTGCGTGGGACTCGAAGTTTAGGTCATATGGATCTCTGAAGTTGTCGGATTGAGCATCTGAACACTTTAAGTCAAGCTGCTGAAGTTTGGATCATATATCTGAAACTTCAGTTCTACATATGAAGTACTTCGGTTCTCACATCCGAAGTACTTCAGATGTACGAACTGAAGTTTCAGATGTGTGATCCTCGCCTCGAAAGCTAGATCTAAAGTGTTCAGATGCTCAATCCGAAAATTTCAGAGATCCTTATGACCTAAACTTCGGGTCCCTCGCACGAGGTTTTTTTTCTCCGTGTAGTTAACAGCAGAGGCATCACGTAGTTTGTCAAGCTTATAAAAAGATGTTAATGCAACTTATTGTCATGGGAACGGAGTTCCCCATACAATCGTTCCGTTGCTATCGCTATGGGATTCCCTATGCCTCTGCGACCTTGAGCGTTTCGCCCAGTGTTCGATTTTTGGTTGATTTTCCGATGTATCAAAAACCGTTGTATTTTTTAGCCAATCATGTCTCTACGTCAAGTTGTGTTGATTTCTAAAATTCGCTTTCAGCGAGTTTTTTTCCATCTTGAGATGTCGTGTCTGACTGGTAAATCTGCGCAGAACCACGAAGTTCCGATTTTGGGCAAATTCTTTTTTTTGGGAGGTTCCGATTGGTTATTTTTCGCCATCAGTTTTCTGTTCGTTGGTGCAAAAGATCGCCTACCTCGTTGCTCTTGAGAAGCCGCCATTATCCCACCTCAAATTTTAAACATAGATATAAAGAAATACACGGAAAAAAATAAATTGCTGATTCAACAATTCAATTGCTAAAAACACTGAGTGCAATGTTTCAACGTAGATTTTACAACAAAAAAATGCTACTCTAACCACATTGTAAACTAATTTAACCACGGGGGTGGTTAAAGTAGTATTTTTTTGTTGTAAAATCTACATTGAAACATTGCGCTCACTGTTTTTAGCAATTGAATTGTTGAATCAACAATTTGATTTTTTTCCGTGTAATAACCATCGTACAAGGTGGAAAATTGCTCTGGAGGACCCGTTACGGATATATGAGCCAAAATCAGAACTCGATTGATGGATTTAATCCATGAATACAGAAATATTGCCTCAGCTTACTGCCGCGATAGCAAATGCATCCTGAGATGAACCTTGAGACACATGATAGCATAGGCAAACAATGTCTCACAGAGAAATGCGCTTAATCCGTTCTCTTATCACGGCCGGCAGTGGCCGCACCGCCGCACAGTGCGGCATGCCTATGGACGATGTAGACAAAAATCGTTACAACGATGAAAAAAGGATTATTGGCCCAAGAAGATGCTGATTCTGAAGTAATTTTTGCCGTAGAATCCGATTCTGAAGCCAAAAATTCTCTATGATTGGAATTTTGGCCTCAAAAACAAGATGGCTGCCGAAAAAAACCTCAAAATGATCCTCTCAATAATGCAAAATTTGAATTGTACGGATGCAGGTCTTTGAGGTGTCAATCCATATGTAATTTTTCCCGTAGAATCCAATTCTACAACCTAAAATTCCCTAGAACTGAAATTTTGGCTTCAAAAACAAGATGGCTGCCAAAAAACCTCAAAATAATCCTCTCAATAATACAAAATTTGAATTGCTCGGATGTAGGTCTTTTAGGTATTAATTCTTATGTAAATTCTCCCGTAAAATCCGATTCTGAAGCCAAAAATTCTCTAAGACTGAAATTTTGGCTCCAAAGCAAGATGGCTGCCAAATAAGCTAAAAGTGATCCTCTTAATAATGCAAAATTTGATTTGTACGGATGCAGGTCTTTGAGGTATCAATTCTTATGTAATTTCTCACATAGAATCCAATTTTGCAACTTAAAATTCTCTAGGACTGAAATTTTGGCTTCAAATACAAGATGGATGCCAAAAAACCTCAAAATGATCCTCTCAAAAATACAAAATTTGATTTGTATGGATGCAGGTCCTTGAAGTATCCATTCTTATGTAATTTCTTCCGTAGAATCCAATTCTAGGTAGAACCTAAAATTCTCTAGGACTTAAGTTATGGCTTTTAAAAGCAGTATGAAAAAAAAAAATGAAAAAAAAAAAAAACCTCCTCATTAACAGAAAATTTGAATAATACGGATGAGGTAAGTATTATGAGCCACAAGATTTCAGTTTGTCCATTCTTCATGAAGAAACCTGAAGTTGGGTGAGAAATAACTAAATATTTCTTTTTTATTTTTGTAGGGATGATAATTCCATGCACCAAAGATACCTTCTTGATCTTTACAATAGAATGAGCAAATGCACAGTTGGTTCCTCCACAGATTTCTAAATACACATACCTGCATGATTCATTAAAATGAATCAAAAGCACACTAATTATCACTGACTTGTATGAAGAACACTGCAAACCAAGTGACGAGCACACATGCCGTCTCCCAAAACAGTTGTTTTTGGCCAAATGAATGCAGCCTATAATAACAGCCTGAAATATATTTCCCTTAATTTGACGCCAAAGTATAGTCAGTGGCAGGAGTAGGTAATTAAATCCATTAATTAGTGATGTAGCATCAGGGAGGCACTTTCTGAACCTTTGCGCATGCGCTTAAGCATTCTGCGCTTTGGGCAATGCTGATTCTACGTGAGAAATTATGACATCATAGGATTTGTGCTGCAGCGCAAATGACTTTTAACATGATACAGGTCAAATCTTGGCATGACATATTAAAACAGAATCCTTCTCAAATCATCAAGAAGAATATATCCATGACTAGACTGATAATGGTTAGCATCATGTTATGAAAATGCAGGAAATAGGTAATGGTAATTTTAAGAATGCAGAAATTGGGAGCTAAGCATTTTAACACCTAACTTCCTAATTAAGGGTCCTGAATGAAACGAAATGCAGGCCCTGATTTGCTCAAATATAAAGGAGGAAATAAATTTTCTATTGAGTAGAAAGAAAATGAAACTCACCACGCAAGTGTCCTAAGGACAAACCAGAAGGAAAAATACTCAAGAGTAAGTATTTAGTCACACACCACATTCAGGAGTATTTCACTCATTCTCATAATGATTGAAAACACCACTAATTCTCCCATTCAAAGAGCACAGCCTTTTATGAGCTTCAAAAACTAAGGAACGATTAAGAACTGTATAGGATGGTAAGCACCGAACATGACTTGATTAACGCGCACAGTATTCAATGTGACGATAAGTAGGTATAGATGAATTATCACTGCTAAATTTTTAAACAAAGCTGAAGCACAATATGTGATCATGCCATTTGTTTAAATAATTATACAGCTACTATTGAATTGAGCAATGGATCTTGCTTTCATGAGAATTAGAGGTTATGCTGTTGACGTACCGCACTATCTGACCTCAGCGTAACAGTCAATACTCACTAATCAAGAAATTTCACTTGCTGAAGGGAGGTAAATTGTAAAGGCAGACTTTACCTGAACAATAGAGAAACCTTACTTCATTCAATTATGGGAAGAAAACGTTTGGGGCCTGAGATATCAGGTCATTCAATTCACTGAGAGTGAGAACATTGAAAATCATACATTCTGCCGGGTAAAGGTAGAAATCCGCACTTCGGCTGAAAGCTTAATACATTTGAAATAAGAAGGTGTAAATATTTGTTACCATGGTTAAGAATGGACAACGAAATCCACAAATCTCCAAGTACTTATTAGCACCCAAGACTCACATTTCTAGTGATAGCTATTCTATGTTTCACCTCCGGTTAACTGAACGAAATAGATCACAATTTTCTCGCTAAATCTGAGAGAATTTACTTCGGCACATGCACATGATTTGAGCTAAATACGATTGTATCTAGTGATAAGCGAGACACAAGACACAAGATTTGTTTTGTTTTGTTTACCATGAACGCTGTTCAGCGGGATTTGGGAATTCCCGCATGGGAAAACCCATACTATGTTGCCGCCTTCAAAAATTGATGCATTTTAGGTTGAAAACATAACACTTAACTTCAAATAACAAAGAAAGTAGCAGCAACATAGGAAAATCCTTTGGCACAGTCATTCTAGGACATATAAGGAATAAGAAAATGCTAATATCTCAGGATATTTTGCGTATTTCTCGAGAAAAGTCCATTTGAAGTTGGCAACCTCGAATAAGCCCTATGCTACCCATGTAAAATCCACGTATGCACTTATTACTCAAATTTAAAGTTCTTATAAAAAAATTATTAGCAGCAACATAGGAAAATCCTTTGGCACGATCAAAGTATGATACCTAAGGAATAAGAAAATGTTAACGTCCAGGAGTATTTTGAGTATTTCTCGAGAAAAGTCCATTTGAAGTTGGCAACCTCGAACAAGCCCTATGCTACCCATGTAAAATCCCCGTATGCACTTATTACTCAAATTTAAAGTTCTTATAAAAAAATTATAAGCAGCAACATAGGAAAATCCTTTGGCACAATCAAAGTATGATACCTAAGGAATAAGAAAATGTTAACGTCCAGGAGTATTTTGAGTATTTCTCGAGAAAAGTCCATCTAAAGTTGGCAACCTCGAATCAGCCCTATGTTAGCAATGTAAAAACACCGTCAAATACCCAAACTTTAACTTCTTATAAAAAAATTATAAGCAGCAACATAGGAAAACCCTTTGGCACGATCAAAGTAGGATATATAGGGAATAAGAAAATGTTAACGTCCAGGAGTATTTTGAGTATTTCTCGAGAAAAGTCTTTTTAAGTTTTTAGTCTTTTCCCCATATGTTTTCAATGGGGAAATTCATTCCCGAGATTTTTCCTTCAACTTTACCGGCTTATCCATGGTGATCTACGAATGAAAATCACAAATAAACTATCATTCCTTGTCAGAAAAACGTTCCTCACCATGAATATCAAGAAAAATTGTGCATTTTCAAAAAAAAAATTTTGACGACTTTTTCGATTTTTGTCCACGGAGTGCCGCACTGTGCGCCGAAACCTCAAGGCCGTCTTTTGTGAAGCCCCGCTCAGCGTCCGAGATCACTTAACAGTTCTTTTTTCTCCCCACGTTCACGAAATTGTCCCTTTTGGTGCGAGCGGGGGTTCGAATCTCGTAGGGGACAGCTAATTTTTACTGGTTGTATTGAATGTTTTAGACCAATCATCTAACAATAATTAATACTTGGCAACTTAGGAAGCACATAGGTCCCTTATGATGCGTATTCGGGCATATGTGTAGAGTAAAAATATAATACGTCGTAGGGTGTCCCAAAAGTATACCGGGACTGGTTCTGTAACTTCAAAAGTAAGATAGATACAGACATGATTTTGGTCTCATTTTAAAGATCAACTCAATAGGTACCTATCGATTAAAACCAAGATCAGCTCAATCGAATAAAAATTGACCGAGTTATGACAATTTGAAATTAGTGAGGAAAGTTTACCCCAACGGTTTTTAGGAAGATTTTTCGCTTACCAGGATTCAAAAAGTTAATATTCGTATCCACTTTCCTCCGAATCTTCCATAACTTCCTTTTGCTTTTCAAAGTACCGTCCATCAAACCGGATGCACTTTTTCATGCGCTCTTGCCACTTATCCAACATTGTTTTCCTGAATTCTTCCTCTGGGATGGAGTTGAAGAAGTTTTGAATTGCATTCTGGATTTCGGTCTTCGATACGAATCTTCGTCCGCGAAGCTCCTTTTTAAGCGTAGGAAACATCCAAAAATCACATGGAGCCAAGTCAGGGCTATAAGGGGGATGAGGGATTGTTTCAACTCCATTTTTACTCATAAATTCACGTGTTAAGCTCGATGTGTGAGGCCGCGCATTGTCTTTGATGGAGTATCCACGAAGCTTTCAAGTCCGACCGTTTCCGGGAAATGTGCATTCTCAACTTTTTTAGTACTTTGCAATAATACGCACTGTCAACTGTTGTGTTTGATGGTACAAAATGTTGATAAATGATACCTCGAAAATAAAAAAAAACACAATAAGCATCACTTTTTCGGCCGACTTTTCGATTTACGGCGATGAAGAATCTTCCTTAAAAACCGTAGGCGTAAACTTTTCTCGCTGATTTCAAATTGCCATAACTCGGTCAATTTTTATCCGATTGAGCTGATCTTGGTTTTAATCGATAGGTATTGAGTTGATCTTTAAAATGAGATCAAGATCATGTCTGTATCTATCTTACTTTCGAAGTTACAGAACAAGTCCCGGTGCTTTTGGGACACCTTACGTATACTTTACGCCGAAAAAGCGAACCTGAAACTTAAATGCGTTAACTTCCGAAAACCATATATAATCCAACGAAAATAAATAATTGGTACATAACAGCTTTCTTGTATGCAAAGAAAATAATTAAAAATGTTAAAAAAGAGATGTCAACACAAAATTACATAGCCCCTTCAAATCAGAAGATATACTACAAACGAACTGTACCTTAACATTTTCATATCCCAGAAGCTAACGTTCCCATGACGAATATTGCTATCGCTAGCGATTGCAAAATCCAACTTGTTTTTTTTTTTTTTTTTTTGGTTGTGCGTCAACTAGGTGGTATCTAAAATTTGCTCGCAAAAACCACAATCCTTTGAGAGATCTGCTTTAATATCACTAGGTGTCCATCCTTTTTTCAAAAAATGTCCGTCCCTTCGCGTCTGTAACATGTTTTTAGTTGGACTAAGAATATGTTAGGAAGATCAATTGCAAAAAATTTCTTGAGATAAATTGGAAGATCATTATAAAGTTGTCAGTCTGCGTATCGATTCTGCCTAACCTAGGATCGATATTTTCAATGGATTTAATCGAAGCAAAAAACAGTGCTGCCACCTTACAAGAATCATCACTGTCGGCACCGATGCTGACATGACCCCCACGAAAATAAACAGTAAACAACGGGATGAGCTGAGCGCGTAATTTTCCCCCTGTTCCGTCGTCGCCGAGTGAAGCTTTGCCCTCGGGGTATTACACGGGAGTAGGGTGCGGTTTATTTTTATTTTTATTTATTTTTTTCCCTCGACACAAAAAAGTCGGAAATGTGATGTTCCCGGTTTCCCTTTGACGGCGGCGGAAGGAGGGTTGCGTTGCATGTCCCCTTAGGTACAGAATCGACGGTGGAGCTTCGAAAGACGGATCTTGATTGCGGTGTTTCAAAATGTGTGCTCTCTCTTTTTATTTTTTGAAAGGAATATCATCGGAAAATTCCGCATGAAATGTTAAGGTGATTCGATGGACGCCAAATTTTGTGTCAGAACGACATGCGATATATCGCATCGATTGGTTTCATTTTTTTAGCTACTCGTCATTTTTCTCGAATTTTGAGACCGCAAATTGAAAGAACGGGAAAACCTACATGTTTATGTTTTTTACGGAATTATCTGTCATTAAGCGAGAAAATTTGGAAAATTATAAAAACGGCTGGACGTTTTGATTGTTCCACACAGAAAGTTACTATGATTGCACAAATTTTAGACAGGCAATGAAGCTGGCCACTTTTGAAACTTACTTTTGACGCCTTAATTTATGCATATAACCTGCTGGCTTAAAGGTGGTTTTGGCCACTTTCCGACAGTTAATTGCGTCCGAAATTACCCTTCCACAGATCATCAGGGAAACGACACCGATCTCCTCCTCCGCTCTTGGCGCCTACCTCTTATCGGTCAACCACGGTGCCTTTTCCGGGAGATATCAAATCGAATACTGCTTAGGCAACCAATCATCCACCTTTCTCCACACATGTCCATACCAAACAAAATACTCGCTTTCGATACCGTGCACGCTATCATTTTCATCTCCCATTATTTCACGGACCCTTTCATTACGGACGCCCTCCCTCTTGAAATTCCCGCAGATAGCCTCCAAAAATTGATTTCGATTACATTCAGACCTCCTCTCAAGCTGCCATGCCTCATTCTCCAGGGTTACAATCATCCTCACAAGGACGCCGTAAATATTCTTTCAACTTTCCTTTCGAACTCTCTGATTCCAGAAAACCCCATTTTGCCGTCCTGAAAAAATCGCCGTATAAACAGTGGCATGGCGTGCTTTGCGATAAATCTTGATCTGCCATGTAAACCTGTGGAAAAGGATCGATACACATGGTGCTAGCAACGAACACCCTCGTAATCGATTCTTTGCCACATTTTCAAACGGGAAAGTATCGTTAATCCATCATTCTCGCCTCGCAACTGCGTATGAACAGTTGGAAGATGCCAAATTTCGTCTGATGGGGCGACAAAAAGCTCTTGGCATACCTGTACAGTGTACATTTCTTCAGTCTGCAGCAGATTCCATTCGCTAAATCTGATGAATTTTAAAATTTTAAAAAATATATCTACAAATTATTTTTAAAAAAAAATTATTAGGATGATTTTGACAACATTCGAATTCTCATACGAGACGGTTTCTCTTCCTTACCACGACATCATTTCTACCGTTTAAAGGAAGAACGCCGTATAATTCTTCAGATATGTATTGCCTAATTCCCTTTGATGAAATACGAATTTTCCTCAAATTTTTCAGATTCCCCCCCCCCCCCGGTATTAGATGTAAATTACTTGAACATTTCAAGAGAAAATACTCATACCTCTCCTCAAAAATTAAGATTTGATGGGAGGAAATTTGAAAGCTCTCGAATGTTTACACGGCATTTTTCTTAAGCACCTCAGATTTGGCATCGTTATCATCCTCACTTCCAAATTCTGCTAAAATTCACTTCCTATAAATCCCCGAAACCTTTAAGGTCCGACGTTCCTGAATCAAAACGAACCATCTATACTGATACCTGAGTCCTAAGCCCCATGAGAATACAACCATGAGAGGACCTTCCATCACAATGGAAATGGCAACTTTGATTTAAATACGGCCAAATACGGGTTGACAAATCCGCGAGGTAAGAAGGACAACGCCGAGGACGGCCGTAAATGGTGCGTGAAATGAGGAGGGTGAAACGTTCCCGGATTTAACAAACGATGCGGGTTCAAAAGTAAACAATCAGTTATAATTCCACCTTTTGAGCCCCGGAGCCGGAGAAAAAAAGGTAACCTGCCGGAGGTCTTTTCACCGCGACGACGACGACGACGGCGGCAAAGGCTTGGCAGCGGCACTAAAGTGTAAGCGAAAGGATGCGTGGACGGGGATGAAGGGGGGTGAAGCGGGATGACGGGGTATTTAAAACTTTTATAATTTACGGTCCTCTGTTCGGCCTGCATTTACGACTTCCGAAACTCGAGAAAAATCTCCTGAATGTGCCCGAGGGTTCTGCGCTGACGGCGAGAAGTCTAATGTGGAGTGCTTTTCAGTAAATTTAATTTGAATTCGTAATTCTCATCCGCTGCGTGCTGCCAGACTGCCAAGACAGGAGACGAAACGAATTTTGAAAATTTGATTTGAACTGACATCTAATTATAATACAAAGATTACATAGAGTAAGTTATTGATGTAACACAAATATACGATATTAGCCCTAATAATTTAACTAAAAAACTCAAGAAAAACGGGTAACAGAGGCTAGAAAACAACAAAACATAAAGTCTGGGACGTTTCGGGGTGGTTTCAAACAAAAATGAAAAAAAAAAATTAATTTTATACATTTTAGTTTCCGGGTTGAAGAGGGGGTCGAAACCACCCCCAAAACGTCCACCGCTTAATGTTCGGTTAGTTCTCAGCCTTTATTATCCGTTTTCCTTGTCTTCTTTAGTTATTGAAAAAATATGCACTGTATATTTATATCATCATTTTTAGCAGCACTACAACTCAGTATAAAGATATCGGTGGCTAAACTGCGAGACCAAGTATCTCTATCATACTTAATTTTTTTTCTGAAGCCCGATACAAAATGATTTCTTAGAAACGTCCTTGATTTTTCTTCTCTATGAAAAGAATATTCTGTATAAATTTCAAGCCATAAAGTTGACTTGTTCCTCTTCGAAAAAAACAAACAGGGAGCAGAGATTTTGAAACGCCGCAATGGAGGTACGTCGTGTCGTACTTATTCAGCCATCGATATGAATAAAATGAATCAAATTCAATGATATTAGAGAATATCTATCCTTTCATCTTGGGAAAGTGGAACGCTTTGAACGCTACCTCTGAGAATTGATTGCAGATGGTAATTACATACATTGGCTTGATCCTCGCCCTCAATTACTCTGAAGAGTAACATATAAAATCTAAAGTTGCCGAAAAACAATTATTTTGTACTTGAATTTTTGTATTCTCAAAATGGGAGGCCTGCATAGGTACATAACCCATAGCCTAACGCTTCTCCTTCTCCTCACAGGACCCCGCAAGCCCAGGCCATATCCCCTTAGCCCTCTAAGTGCCTTATATATTCTTAGCGGTAAACAGAAATACATTTCATCGTGAGAGCTAAATTTATTTAATTTGATTTAATTTATCGGTATAAAAAATTGCCTCCTTCAGGCAGCCAGGATTTTTCTTGGCGCAACGGGAAATTGCCGAGAAAACGTAATTCATTGTTAAGATGAAACCGAATTCACTCGGTATGTGATATTCATCGCAGATTGAGTGCCCGATTACTGCACGGACTAAAGCCTTTAGTCCGTGCTGCCGCGCTTTGGAAGAACACAGTATGAACGTTCGAACGTTGCCTATTTCTCTCCAATAAAATATTTTTTCCTAGTAAATATCATAAGATTTTTTTCTAAACATTTCAGACATACTGCAATAAACTGTAAATGTAATTCTCCGAAGAATTGTAAACAAAGTCTTGATTTCTGGAGGAAATGTTACGTTTATCTGGAAAAACTTGGCAAGCTCCAATACGTTTTTTTTTCCTTTCAGCAGAGCAACATGGGATTCTGCTTTAGAAATAAAATCTGTTTGCGGTCAACAGGTTCGGACCTACTACCGATAGTTTCATTAATATCTCAAAGTCTCGCAGTTATCATGGGCATAACGTCACTTCAGTCCTTTTCTGTTTTAAAGTGTCGACCAAAATAGAAATATTTTGTCACATCAGAAACCGTCCATTTCCACCAATTTTCAAATGCTCGAAATAAGTATTGATGGCTAAAGTGCGAAACTACGTATCTCCATTGCGATGAGATCTAGATAGTTTTCAAGAAATTACGGTGACGGCTTTTCTAAAGAAAAACTAAAGTATGACAGGAAGTCTGTGACGTCGCAAATGGAGGAACGTGTTTTTGCATTTTTGCCATCGGTACGGTCATAACGTCCATTACCACTTTATATGGCCAAAAAAATGAATAGTATGAACGGGACTGATATACATCCAGCGAGCCGTTAAATATTGATGGACCAGCTGGTCGTCCCATTAAATCCGCTTTATAGGAAAGGCATGATCTTCAAATATTAAAACAAAAATATAAACAGGGAGACCAAAGCTAATGGAATGTTGTTGCTTTACCAGGGCCCTGAACTAAGATATAAAAAAAACCCGGAGTTTTATAAAATATTGGCAACCCTGAGCGAGTGAAACAGGACCAGACTACACGTCACAACCACGGCACTCCGTCCTTTCGCCCCAGATGACAGCTTTTGATTAAGTTGAGCGTGCAGGGGTACCAAGAGGGGGCTCGTGGGGGCCTAGGTCTAATAAGGGAGGGGGGGGGGGGAGCCTGCCAGGTTCCCGGATCTACACCATTCATCAGTGTGGTCACATGTTGCCCGCCCAGCCGCGTTCTCTCCGACACGCTCGAATTTGAAGCTATCGACGAGAAAATTCCGAGGATTTTCCGGGGCGAATCGGCAATTATTGCGGTTAACAACTAAGTTATTGCATCGCGTCAGTCTTGGCTAGAAAAAATGGATGTGCCTCCGGTTCAAATTGAAAGATTGTAAAGATTAAAATGAGTGAATGGTCGTTACACGGTGCGCTGAAATACAAAATCGCCTACGTGCGGAGTAGGGTTCATAACAGCTTCTTAAAACCAAAATTAAGAACTTCCGGAAAAATTGTCGAGGGCGTACTGAAAAAAATAATACGCTGTTATAGCATCTAGGATGTCAAAAATGTGTCTGGTGATCCCAGGATGCTGCCTTTACTGCCCCCGCAGTTGTCTTTACATCCTATGAATGCAAATTCAATTGCGTGGACCATCAAGGCAGCATCTTAGGATCACCAGACACATTTTTGACATACTAGGTGCTGCAGCAGCTTACCATTTTTTCAGTGCGTTTAGGGATGTTTTATTCTTCGCTACTGATACGTGAGTCGTGAGAGGTCAAAATGTATGAGGACGACTTATTCAAAATTTCTGAAATCTTGCTTCAAAACGCCTATATATGCAAATTGTCACAAACCTTTGAAAAAAATAAAAACACCTGGTAATGCAGCAGCATACGTTGAAAACGTGGGAAAAAGCCACCTCAGTAATTATTAGAGTCCATCAATGAGCCTCTTAGCAAGGTATCAATTAAAGCACAAGACAACGTGTTTTCTCTTCAAAATTCCGGGGGGGGGGGGGGGGGGACGAATCACACAACGAAAAGTCATAGAATTAACTCTTGAATAATTTATAAGTTTTTTCTATTAACATTGGTTAAAAGGCGAAAATACAAATGACGTCATTTGTGTAATCGAACTATTTGATCTGTTTTTAAAAGAATTTTTAATACTTCGTTCAGGAGTTGATTTCAAAACTTCCCGTTGTGTGAATATTTTTCTTTGTCGGATTTCGAAGAGAATACAAGTGACGTTTTCCTCTACTTCAGACCTTGTCTAGTGGCTCATTATTATTCTTTCCATTCTTCCGCTAGGAGGAAAAAACAGGTAGGTAAGATTATCAATTTTAAGCCCCTAGCAGGTCAGCCCAGACCGAAACTAAACTCTTGCGTGGGTGTGGCCAAAATGGGCTGATGTGCATTTGGAGCTTAAATTGTCATATTTGCGCGCAAATTCGCTACTTTTTACCTCACGGTTACCAAAAAAAAAAAAAAAGATTATCAATATTGCTAGTTATCATGGAACACTTAGTATTCGTCGCAAAATCATTGTTTCCCAGTAATGTCAATATTCCATAACCTCTAGGACACTCTTTTATTTGAAACCAGAAAAGTATCCGTCAAAGATGACAATAAAACCGGATGCAAAATGAATAGAATGCCTGAAAATCATCGGTGATTGGTATTGATCGGTAAAATTGATAATTTTATATCATTACAGGCGATGAAAGGGGAAAATAATAACCGTTGACATTTTATTCCTTGCACAGTGATGACTTTCTTTACCGTTCCTTAGCTGAGCCTGCATCGACTTGAGAGGATCTTTGAAGTGAAAAATAAAGAAAAAGAGAAATGTTGACGTTACACATTTTCCCCATTTTATTTCCCTGTTGAGAAAAAGTTTCCATAATAAAACGGCTTGAAGAATTCACGTCGGGTACGCAGCGTTGCCAAGTCTGACGAAAAAATGAGCCGCCCGCACGGCAAAAACCATGCTCGGTTTTGAAGACCTATTTCCCCTCGACGGGTTTGACCGAGTTTTTTCTCTCCGGATCGTTTGGACCGGGAAAGGGAGAGAGTAAATTTTATTTGTCACAATGATACGACAGGACTCTTTGATTTATTCCTTTTAATTCGCTGTAATGCTCGTTTTTCACGGCCTTTTTTATCAGGGGCCTCTTTAGTGTTGACAGCTGGTCGTACCAACGTCATGGGTTCGCTCCCTCTGAGGGCTACGCGGCATGCCTGCTTTTAATCATGTGACGTCATATGAACAGCGCATGCATCGGAGGGAAACAAAACGGAAAAGTACCACAAGAGGATTTATCTCTTTACAAATAACATCGACGGTTAAACTACGAGAGTACGGATCTCCATTCACGAAAAAAAGAACACGAGGTTGTAGAATTATATAGACATTTCTAATTAATTGGGGTAGTGCCCCGATAAATTAGTTTACTAGCCCAAATGTTGCGGTACTATCACAGTTAATTGGAATTGTCCATATCGTCCCACAAATTTGGGTAGCACCAAAATTTTAGGGGACAAACTAGCACTTCTTTTCCGCGTTGTGGTGTTTCTAAATTTCCGCTGTTCGGCGAGAATGTTACCGGACAATTTTTGAACGAAATTTTCAGGAAACTTTCTCGAAAGGGCAAAGAAATATCACACTACGTTTTTTTTACCAACGATGATCAGTTGGACTACATTTTGCGAGAGGAAACTGATATTTCTGGCGCTCATTCACTAAAGCATCGATCTGCACAAAGGAAATAATGACAGATAGGTCAATTTTAGAATGACTCGGAAGTAGCTCCTTATGGCAAAATGTAGTTCACTTATCCTCTTGAAACTAAAATGTGATAAGAGGCCTACAACGTTGCCAACCGACCGATGTGGTTTTGAAATTTCACCATCGATGCATTGGGAAAAGCGACGTTAGTCCACAGGGGAAAAGTTGCTAGTAGAACGATGTCTTTCGAATTGAGTCGAAAAAATCAGATTAAGAGGTTTCGCCGGAAAGTCCTCTCCATATGTAGTGTGCTAAATAATACACAGTCGGCGAGTCAGTTCATTTGTATCACTGTTGCTGTGCCAGAATAGGTCATGAAATTGCAGTTTAATTCTAAAATTTTGCATCTCTAATCTGACAAATCAAAAGAATGAATTACTTTACCTCGAAAATATGTCTAAGAAATCGCGAACTTAAACCAAGGCTCCGTTTTGCAAGACGGGTTTGTCCTCATTTTTATCAACGGTTATGCGTAGAACTCAATTTAAAGTCTTTTTAAACTGATGGAGATCGGATATGTAATTTTTAACTAAAACTGCTTTTGATGTTAAATTCATCACATTTCAAATTTCAAGGGGTGCATCTAGAGGAGAATTTCAAGAGGAAACCAACTCAACCAATTTCAAAACCTAAAATTGTGTATGAACGGAGTTATGAGCTTTTGAAGTTTCCAAATTTTGTCCGACCTCTCCTATTGTCTCGATCCGTTGTGTGGCGTTTCGTTTCATCGTGGAGATACAAATCTTAACATTTGTAAAAGCACTTATCCCCACCGGAAAATCAACGGCAGATACGTCACCGCAGCGACGGTGAGAGTGACGATTTCCAATCAACCTCGCGCGTGCGGTGATGAGCCCGAGGTGGTCCCCGATATTGTCGCTGGAAATAATTAATAAGCCGCGGAAGTTGGGCTGGAAGTCGCGCGCATCAGGATCAATCGATTCGAAAACCCATCGGGACCACCATCCGATGAGCCCCGAGCTCCATTCGCACACCTATATTCTAGGGCTCATCAAAATATGGACATGTTCGGTTTTGACGTTCGCCGATTCACAGGTCTCATCAATCATTTCAATTAAGCGGTACACCCGATTCATCAAACTAGTCGCCACACCTCGCCGACCGGGCGACTAGAGGGTGAAAGGGGGCCAGAGGGGGGTCCTAGGGGGACAACGGTTGGGAGAGGGGCAATACAGCGCACAATGGAGCCGTAGAGCGGCCGAGGGACTCCCAATTCGACCGGTCTATCAAGTGTAAAATATCACCGAAATCGCATTACTGCTCCTTGTTATTCCAAGCAACGGAGACATGATGCTTTAATGCTCTTAATTAAGTCATGCATCGTAAGCTCTGAGGCAAGATTTCAGTATGCACGTTTAGGGTATTATCTATACCTGCATGGAAAAAAAGCGCGGTGCATGAACATTTTGATGAACAGCGATCGAGAAGGTTGGGTTAAGCATCTGAACTAACTTAGCGGTGAAGCTTGAAGTATCGAGTCTCATTGAAGGCGCGCCGACGTGGAATTTTAGAAATCATCTTCGTTACTCCGCTTCATTGGTTTGGGACAAATTGTAGGATAGGGATCGAGGAGGCTGGGTTCGGTTGGGTTAAGCATCTAAACTAGCTTAGCGGTGAAGCTTGAAGTATCGCGTCTGATTGAAGGCGCACCGACGTGGAATTGAAGAAATCATCTTCGTTACTCCGCTTCATCGGATTGCGACGAATTCTGAGATAGCGATGGAGGAGGTTGGGTTTGGTTAGGTTAAGCATCTGAACTAACTTAGCGGTGAAGCTTGAGGTATCGCGTCTGATTGAAGGCGCGCCGACGTGGAATTGTAAAAATCATCTATGTTACTCCGCTTCATTGCTTTGGGACAAATTCTGGACTCCGAGGCTGCTCATTTTTTCATCTGTTAATTTTGAGAAAAGACCGTTTGAATGACCCTCAGGTCACAAAAGTTTTGTTTTTTTTTTTAGAGAGAGAATTTATAATGCAAAAACCGAAAAGGCCTATGGTACTCCTTGCAAGTTGGCAAAACTGGATTCCTTCTATTTAAATAATTTATAAACTATCGATCTTAGAGACGCTAGTCTACCTCGGAGAATATCGATTATTTCGAATGTATCAACCGACTGATTATTGAATTCTATAGACAAGGCAACAAAGGAAAGATGGAGCGATCCTATTGGTTGAAACGGACGGTTGTTGTTATAGACTAAGAGGGAAAATGATTGACTTCCCTCGTGGATTGCCGTTAGTTAGTCTAAAACTTACATCCTTTATAGATTGCATTCATCCTCTTCTAACAATCGGATCGATTCATTCTCTCTTTGTCTCCTCTGTCTATCAATTTCGCTGATCAGACCGCACGAAACCAGACTCACGAAATCATCACTGGATGAGACTATGCCGTCTAGTTTGGAAGGAATCAATCAAATGCTACTTTTTTCCAACGCAGTGACGGAATGAATTAAGCGATTTATAAATGATGGAGCGCCAATGATCCTAGGCCGAGAGTTGGAGGAGGCAGGGAGAGTTGCGACAGTTGCAGGTGGCAGGGAAGTGATGTGAAAATGGAGTTCTAACTGCCCCGATCTCTATCAGCGAGAACGGCACGAACGCGTGGCGCTAATCTGTACTCCAGTTTATACCGCCTCCACGGTGCATGCATTCAACCGCTCCGAGAGTTTCGAGTCGTGCAGGAGAGTGTATGGTCTCTGTCTACAAACCTGAATCGATACAGTTGGCAGGGAAGTTGCAACGAAGTCAATTGAATCAGTTGACGATAAAATCCGACATATTTAAAAGTCGACAAATTAGTTTTACGTAAAAAAAGACCCATTCATTTGAGAAAATCTTCATGGTCTGTGTGAACATCGCGCAAAAACTCTGAAAATTGAAGGAGCCTTTCAAACAAAATTTACCTTCTTCGTTTATTCCATGTAAAGAACTAACGAGTCCATTATTAAGTTTGCTCATGAATTAAACGTAAACTCTGCAGGATTGTAGGAATAGGTCATGACTCACATCACGCACTCTCAGAAACATGAAATGACATTATCAACGTGCATCTGAGGTTTTCGCATCGAATACTAAGACGTTTTTCCATCACCTGTGAAATTTTAGCATTTGGACATATTGAATTTTAACATTGACAAGTTAGTTTTTAAAAAGTTCGAGGTGATGATTCAAACACTCGAACCCTACCAATCCATCCAAGAATAATTGTCTGCCGCTCGCGCCATCGCGCCTTCAATTTTGCAGATACAACACGGTTATCCATAAAGCACGAATAGTTGTATCTCTGCGCCGTTATCGACAAACGTCTGTTACTATGGTCTACCTCCATGTCGGTTGATTCATTCGTCTTTTTAGAGGAGCTTGGAGGACAAGGCGCATAAGTGCAGTTTTTGATAAAATTGAAATATTAACAATTTCAAAGAAAACTAGTCTTAACGCATACTCTCTGTAAAATTCGCTCCAAAGTTCCAAATTTTAAGCATAAAAAAGTCAGTTTGAACCTTTTTTCCGCCGTAAGGATCCATGTAATCTCGAAACTTCAAAAAAGTATTTCTCGAAGTAGCAAAAACTGCATTTATGCGCCTTGTCCTTAAATCCCCTCATGTGTAGTGGTGCTTCAAGGGCTACGTGAGCTACACAGGTGAAGAAAGGAGAGACGCTATCGGGCATTTTTTTTTTTTTTTTTTTTTTTTTTTTTTTCTTAACTTTGTTCGGCTAAGATGGTTTGACGCAGTATTTTCTTCACTCAAAATTTGATCTCCCACCTTATTTTCTGGGTCCATTATAAATGTTGAATCTGAAAGAAAATTTCGTTTTTGTACTCACTGCTCTCTTTTGGTAGCTCAGCAGTATCGGGCACCTCAAGACGCTCCCCTCCCCGCCCACCTAAGGGCGCCTGGCGTAATTTATAGACAGCCCCTTATGCGCCGCGCACTCAAGAGGCTCTCGACACTACCTTGACTTCAAATCTCCGTGAGTGCTCTTTATCAAGAGAGAAATCTCTATGCTCAGAGCACTCTTGAGGAGAATTTAAGTCGGAGATGTTCCACGGCTATCTTGAAATCTTGGCGTTAAATGGATTGCATTTTCAGAAAGAATTCAAATTTTTGAAAAGTAAGGGGTCTCCTACTTGAAGAGCTTAACATACTGCAGGAGCATTCTTCGTTCATTCTAGACGAAGAGAGTCAAGTTGGTTGTAAAAATCATTATGTCTTTAAATTGTGTGATAACTTGGCTCTCATTTTTCCTGGACGCAAAAAGGACCAAATCAACTCAGAGAAACGGGCAGGGTAAGGTACGCTCTATGATTTTATTTTGGTGAAATCAGCTCAGAGAAAATATATAACAAAATAATAACAGTTATAAAGATCTTCCGAGAAATTATCAAGCAAACCGCTTGTCTGCGAAAATACATGGTTCTTTTCTTGATTTAGGGTTTCAAAATAGACTTTTCGATGATAAGAACCAGCTGAAATATGTCTGTAGAAATCTTTCATTGCCCCTGAATTGGATCAGTTTGTTACAACACTGGAAAAAAAAACACATTGGATCTAGAGTCCAGACTCTTGAAAACATTGACAAGAAAAAATACTCTTGATTCAATCGGATTTTTGCTTGAATCAAAACAAAATCCGCTTAACTTAAGAGGCTTGGTTCTTGATTTAAGCTAGATTCTGATTAAATCAAGAGTACTTTTTCTTGTCGATGTTTTTAAGAGTCTGGACTCTAGATCCAATGTGTTTCTTTTTTTCTTCTTTTTTTTCCAGTGAATACGTTTGAATTGAAACCAGCTGTTTAGAAAAATCTGCCCGAGGTCCCGATGTTGGTTTGATTCTGGTGTAGATTCATCTGAGCAACTTTAAATCCTTGGCATGTTCCCTATATGTCTTCTTCGTCTATTGCTTTGTCTATCCATTTCAATAATCAGCCCGCAAATGTATATATGTATTTTTTTTTTCTTAGCGAATAAATAGAAAACAGCACTCCATTTTCCGATCCTACGTTATTTCGACGCGCCAAAAATAAGTCAGATATATGTAAATTAAATTCGTTGCTGCTTCTGACGAACTGAAAAAAACCCTCAAGGTTACAGGACAACAAGAGGACGGAGCGTAAGATGCTTTGCCGGCGTGGTGCGCAGCGAGCGCACAGTAGAGCGAGCTAATAGACGAGGTCGGACATAAAATATTTGGCTACAATTTCAAATTTTGATGTTTATTTAGTCACGAATTCAATTTCAATGGGTGTTACTAAACGGGAATTTCACTATGAAAAAACCAATGAAGCTTATTTTAACCTTTCTTGCTTCATAGTTTGTACAATATAACCCTCTATGGCATAGCGTTACAAATTCGTAAGAACGCATTTTCGGGTTTTTAGAGATTGAACCTTTCCCCTGTGCCATGATTTTGCAAAATTTCATCAGTTTTTTATTCATTTGAAAAATTGATTCGCTTAACTTTAAAATTTGGATAAAATAATTTGGTGCTCTATTTTTGTTATGCGAGCTACAAAATAGATTAGTGTCCCCTGGAATCTGGGATTCAACATTAATTCATGCCATGGAGGGATGACAGGGTGTCTACTAAAACAGGCTGGCCAATAATCAGGACTTTTACAGTACTTTTTCGGTAAGTTCCCAAAAAATTCATTACTTCTTCAACAGAAAATTGCAGTACTTTTACAGTACCTCCAGTTGACGAAATTCGAAAAATTTCAAAAATTTGAATATCTCGCTCAAATTGCGACAAAAATGCCTATAGAATGAAAAAAAATCCGGATCTCTTCCGGAATTTCTGCACTTTTTCAATGCTTCCGGACTGCTCTTAGAAAATTGATACTATTTCCGGACTTTCCGGACTTGTAGACACCCTGGTTACGAATTTGTAAGAACGTATTTTCGGAATTTTTAGAAATTGAATCTTTCCTCTGTGCCATGATTTTGCAAAACTTCATTAATTTTTTATTCATTTGAAGAATTGATTCCCTTAACTTTAAAATTTTGAAAAGTAAATTTGGTGCTCTATTTTTTTATGCGAGCCACAAAATAGATTAGTGTCCCCTAGAATCTAAGATCCTATAATAATTCATACCATAGAGGGATAAGCATTCAAAGTTGCCAGCGGGCCGATTATTGAAATTGATACACAAAGCTATAAACAATGAAGACAAAAAGTATATGGTGGGATCCTAATGATGGAAGTGGGTGGTTGCAATGGACAAAGGAGGTAAGTAATAGACTAACTAACGGCAACCGACAAGAGACCCGACAGTTAGTCCATCATTTCACCCCTTAGTCTATAAGAACTACCTGTTTCAACCTATAGGATCGCTCCATACTCCCTATGTCATCTTTGTCTATAGCTTTGTCCATCAATTTCAATGATCAGTCCGCTGACTTTGTCAGACTTCTCATATCGACTCGGTCCAGTGTGGGGCGCACGGAACAGACCATCATTTCCCCCTTAGTCTATAAGAATCACCTGTTTTAACCTGTAGGAATGCTCCATACTCCCTATATCATTTTTGCCTATAGCTTTGTCTATCGATTTAAATAATCAGTCGGCTGATTTTGTCCGACTTCTCCTATGGGCTGCGTCCAGTGTGGGGCGGACGGAAGAAACTGCGGAAGAATGCGAGGGCGCACAGACGGAGCAGCTGCTGTTTCTAAAAGTTTGATTGCCTTCGGAAAGCTCGCGGCGAAACGGGGGATACGGGTTTGATTAAGACCGGATTTACTCGCGCCGGCTCCGGGGATGTGATTCAGCGACGAACATCAATGACCCTCATCTTTCCGCGCTCGGCTCCGATCCTTCGCCAGACTCTCAAAAACTCCCCTCACGCACAGTGGATCCAGTCGATTAGAGAAGTCGGACATGAATGGACCGCGTTAAACAGAAAGAAACCAAGCCACATCAGCTATTGCCTTTAATTGGGCGAATTAATTTTTTACATGAAAACGGTTGGGCGGATTTTCGTGCAAATTTCAGTGAATTTTCTCCATACACTGGAAAACAAAACACATTGGATCTAGAGTCCAGACTCTTGAAAACATTGAAGAGAAAAAATACTCTTGATTCAATCAGATTTTTGCTTAAATCAAAAGGAAGTCCGCTCAAATTAAGAGGCTTGGTTCTTGATTTAAGCAAAAATCCAATTGAACCAAGAGTATTTTTTCTTGTCGATGTTTTTAAGAGGCTGGACTCTAGATCCAATGTGTTTTTTTTCCAGTGTAGTACGAAGCAAATTCCCTAAAATTTTCGAAGGAATCCGCACTAACATTCTCTCGTAAAAAATTGACTTTCTTAGTTTTTGGCAATAGCTGATGTGGCTTGGTTCCTTGCTGTCAAACGCGGTCCAAATTTTTAACTAAAACTGCAAATTTTCAAGTTTATGGCCACAATGGAGAATTTGCGCACAAAAATTTGATTGCTTCATCTGAGAGTATCCTAATGAGCTTACTTCGCAGAATTTTTCATAATTTATTCCTGACATGGGAAATTGGATAAAAATAGATTTAAAAGTGAAGAAATGTTCACCCTCATGACGTCATCAGGCGGCATTTTCCATTTGAACACATGTATTTTAGCAGATTACGTTATTTTGCTATATTTCCTCCAATAATTGTCCAATTTAGAAACCGAAGATATCCTCGTACTCAGTTTTTCTAGTAGTATCATTTTAAAGATGAAATTCACAAAATTTCAGACACCTGCAAATTCTCTATTTAAATTTCAAGGGATGCTTCTGGCAGAAAATTTTACGAGGAAGCCAATGAATGAAACCACACTGAAAACAATAATATGCTGTTTGGGCATCTAGGATGTCAAAAATGTGTCTGGTGATCCCAAGATGCTGCCTTTACTGCTCCCGCAGTTGAATTTGCATTCAAAGGATGTAAAATTAACTGCGGGGGCAGTAAAGGCAGCATCTTGGGATCACCAGACACATTTTTGACATCCTAGATGCTAAAACAGCATGTTATTTTTTTCGGTGCACCTTCAGAACCTCGAAGTTTTATATGAACGGAGTTATAAGCTTTTGAAGTTTCCAAATTTTGTCCGACCTCTCCTATTGACTCGGTCCACTGTGGGACGGGACGTGGAGGGATCGGGGCATGGAGAGGGGGAGGGGGGGGGGGTTGAACCGCGGATTTATTGATGAACTTTATTAACCCGGCCTCGGCACGCACGGCGTATAATGAAACTGGAATCAGCGCCGCCGGTAAGTGCGCGTATATAAGTGCCTCGTGATATTTTCACGCGCCGCCTCATAATTAATGCAGCAGGCCCACCCGGGCCCAACGCTGCCACGCTCGGTAAAAACGCCGTATGGACATTTGAATGTTGCCAGATTTCCTCTCAGAAAATAGTTATTTTCACAGGGAGTTTTGAATGTTTCTCCTTGAAATTTTCAGAACTTTTAGAGCGGATTGCGAGCGAAATCCTTTGAAAATTGGTGGAGGAATATTCAAAAAAGTTTCCTGAAAATTTGTGATTTGTCAAAGGGAATTTGGCGACGCCTGATGGATTTTACGGCGCTCTTCCTTAGCACGGCAGAACGGCTCACGAATTCCCGATTTCCACCCCAATCCCTGTTCTTTTCTTTTTCCTTGATTCTTTCTTTAAGGTTGAGTTTCAAGTCTCAATGAGAGGAAACGAAGCGACGAGGGTGAAGAGAAAGGGAGGATAACAGAGGAAGAGGGAGAATATCGATGACCTAAAATTTTGAAGCCTTCCTCAAAATATGGAGACAATTTTAAGCACAATACTGAATCTGAGGTCCTTCAGATGTGAAAACCGAAGTTTTTCGGATGTGAGAACCGAACCTCGACAGCTAGATCTAAAGTGTTCAGATGCTCAATCCGGAAGCTTCAGAGATCCATATGACCTAAACTACGGGTCCCACGCACGAAGTTGTTTTCTCCGTGCAAAATGCTATTTTAAAGCCCAATTTTTACCACGGGTAAGAGAGGGGAGGGAAAAGAGAGAGAAAAAGGGTAAAAAAGGGATAGAAAAGGGGTAAAAAAGAGATAGAAAAAGGGTAAAAAAGGGATAGAAAAAGGGAGAGAGTATACTTTTCCGAGAATGCATAGAGCGCCTGACAGGTTTAAGTCGCAGAGCAGGGGTTACTACCAATATGGACAACGTTCTGGTGGAAAAAGTTCAAAAAATGAATGTCAAGAAACCACTTTTTCACTCGTGCGAATAGTCTGACGAAAGCGCACGAGTCTACGGAGAATAAATACGCGTCATTACAATAGCTGCATAACGTTTCACTTCCGCCCGTGCGGTTGCCACGTTATAGATTCAGCTTAAAATAGCTCGAGTCCGAGTCAGGTCTCTACTTCAGCGCATATCATTCTTCGCCTGGATTATCGTTGAATCGTCATCGATATATCGATTGGTCTACCATTTAAACTCGGGATATAAGATCGATATACAGGGTGATCGCAACAAACACCTTGATAATCGATCCTCACCATAGCTTAAAATTAGGAATTATCGATAATCCATCATTCACGCCTCCCCACTGATTATCGAATGGCCTCATTTATATTTGGGATAAATCCCCGTCTTGGCAATTGAATGCTTTTATCGATCAAAGCCACTAAAAAGCGATTCAAAGATCGATCAAAAAATGTATTGCACGCCAGTTCGACCACAGCCAGGCCTTGGGACGAATCGCCTTAACGTGAAAGTTCGCCTCCTATTAAATATAATGCATACGTAGCAGTAATTTCTCACCCCAAAAGGAATTTGCTGAGGGATCGATGATTGTTATCATTGAAACAGGGAGGCAAGTTATCTTAAAATACAAAATTCCCAGAATTTTGACTATAAAATACCCTGGCTTATCCCTAACTTTTCTATTTCTTGGGGGCATGCTCTCTCAAAAATATTCAGCTCACGCAAAATTTTAGGAGCAAATCTTCAGAAATCAAAAACATATCGATGGTGAAAATACAGAGATTTGTATCTCGGTTTGCGGCGTTGCAGATTTCTTGCCATACTTTACCCTCTACATAGGAAACTACTAAACGTCATTTTTTTAATATTTTGGTGAGTTTTCTTCTCTCTATAGCGAATATACTGTGAAAGATTCAAGCTATGCTGTTGGTTCAGTCTCCTTTTAAAAAATAGTACAGGAGCGAAGATTCCGAAACAGCGCAACCGAGATACACACACTCCCAGTTTCGCAATCGAAATGTAATATTTTCTGCAGGGAGGGAATAATTCTTTCCGGATACTAAGTTCCGCACTTTTCAAGGCTGGGCAAATTTTCCATGACTTTTCGGAGCTGCCCTGACTTTTCGCCGACTTATCACCCGGTGCGACGAAACTGATTTCTCTCAGTACAGTGGACTGATAGTTAAAATCGATCGACAAAAGGATCGACATAGAAGACAAACAGAAATGGGAGGGATCTTACCGGTGGAAACGGATAGTTGCAATGACAAAAAGAGGTAAGTAGACTATTTGGACTGCATTTTGCAATTTGGAGCTATAAATCTTGGCTCATCTGAAGAAACACGTATGTGCATAGGAAACTAATGGCACATACGTTGTTTTTAAAGAGGGCCGGAATTTATAGTTCCTAATTACAAAATGCAGTCCATTTAACGGCAACCCACGAGAGACTCTTTACTTAGTCTATAATTTTAGATTTTACTTTAATTAAATTTAATTAATATTTATTTTCATTTATTTTTCCTCTATCTAGTCTACTTTAGTCTATAAGAACCATCTTTTTCAATCAAAAGGATCGCTCAATTGGACTGCATTTTGCAATTTGGAACTATAAATTCTGGTCCGGTTTAAAAACAACGTATGTGTCATTAGTTTCCCTATGAACATAAGTGTTTTTTCAAATGAGCCAGGCAAAATGCAGTCCAATTTGTCCTCTGTCTTCTTTGTCTATGAACGTCGACAATCAGCCCGCAGTAATCTAACAGCCACATCCATGTTTTTCTCACGTGAATGGTGCGTGGTAACGTTCAGCCTTGCCTTTTAAAAAGGGCCGATGAGTGAGTTGGACGTGACGTTATTAAAGGCGTGTCATAAAACTCGAGCGATAAAATTTAAAGCGCGATGAATTTTACACACCGACCGGACAACGCGGCTCCCACCCTGAAAGTAAATTGATGTCGGAGGTAGTCCAATAAAAACTCCAAGAACTTACGGGAGTGGTCCCGAGCCAGGCAACAAACACGTAACGCCACCGGGGAATCCTATACCGATCGGCCGTTTTTGCAAAACGCTGCGGAGACGTCCAAGGAAGGTGCAAGGAGGGGGGGGGGGGGGGCACGCGGTTTCGCTGCTGTGATTTATGGCGAAGTTCAATTTGGCTTGTTATTCCGTCAATTTATGCGATTTCTTCGCTAAATTCGTGGGCGCCGCTGCACCGAGCGCTTATTCTTCTGGCCATGAGAGCAGTGGCGTGGCGTGCTTTGCGATATATTGTTTGGTATGCCATTTAAACCTATGGAAAAGAGTCGATTAACAGGGTGCTCTCAACGAACACCTCGATAATCGACTCCTTACCATACGTTCAAATGAATGACTATCGATAGTCGGATCATTCACACTTCGCCACTGCATTAGAGCTCCAGCTTTTGAGTGAAAATACTTTATGCTCGCTGAGGCTATGAATGAGTAAGCTATCCTTAGTCATGGAATTGTGTTTTAGTGTTAGAAGCTTATACAGGGTGTGTTGGGGTTATGGTATCAGACTGGAGGAGCATTTCTACTGAGTCAAAATGATACGTTTCCCTCTAAAAAGCCCCGTCCCCGAAAGTGCCCCCAGAAAAAGCTGCGTTCCCTTCCCTACCTTTTTTCAAAACGCATCGTTTTTTTTATGAACTTTGACGACGGTTATGAACCAAATTTCATGAAATATGGCATTCTTGATCACAATTTTGGGAGCTGAATTCATCCATGACCTTAAGTATAAGTCCGCGTTAAAGGGAGATTTTGGGAGGCCTTGAGTCTTTCACGGGTAAAAACTTGATTTTTTCTCCCTCCCTTAGACCCTCACTACATCCCTTTTTGACTTGATGTCTGGGAATAATAGCGGCCATGAATACATTCAGCGTAGTAATCATAAGGGCAAGCTATTTTTAAAAGTTCTGGTTATATGCCGTCTTCAAAATTCCAAAAAAGCGGCGATTTTCCGAAGAATTAAGGAAGCCGTAACTTCGACTGGGGAGCATTTGTTTTTAAATATTTTAATTCAGTAAAAAAGTCTCACTTTGATCCATAAAGCATGCTTCTGCAGTCGGGTTGTTTATCCCCCAGGGATACCATGTACACTAAAATGACACCATACTTAATATACAGTGCATCAAAATTGGATGCCCGATCAGTAGCAGAGAGCACAGCTAACGGGAGTGCTAATCGGATAGAATTTCGGAGTAAAAGGTTCTTACATGCCATTGAAGTTGATGAATTGATCGACAAATTCTGAGTCGATAGCCAAGATCAAAGAAATTAGAGGGTTGTGCGGTGGAAACTTACCTGAAACAAAAGAAGAAACAAAAACTTATTAGAATGAATGAAATTTGACAATGATATGGTTCAAGCGAATCACAGGGGGATCCAGACACTTCGAATGGGAGGGATGGAAGGGGGGCTCGGGAGGCTCTCCTCAGAAAAATTTCGAAATTCGAGTCATCAGTGGCCATTTTGAAAGTTGGCAACATTATTTTTTCTCCTTTTAAATCCATTAAAAATATCGCTTTTAAGTAAGGCAATCTACCTCACCAGGTGTCGATTGTTTAAAATACATTTTTATGGAGAAAAACCAATGTTGCCAACTCATCAATTCTCCCATAAAAGAACGTAACTATATTTCAATATGACGAAATTTTTCAAAGCAAATTGTATTTTAACCGGGAGAATTTTCAAAATTTCTAACTGGAAATTTCCCTGACTTTTCCTCTGGTTTCATGCAAAAATCAGAAGCATTTTTTTTCGAAAAGTATGCAGGCCTAGTATCGTAAAAAATTTAATTGTGAGTCAATTTTCAACCTTGGAGTGGAGTTACGTTCCTTCGTGTGAGAAACAACGAACTTTCAATACCGCGACTTGCTGTTATGAGTGGGCGATCGATAATCGTGATTTTCCCATTGGAGGCTAAGGTAAAGAATCGATTATTGAGGCGTTCGTTGCGAACACCCTGTTTATCGATCATTTTCCATAGGTTTAAATGACAACTCAATCGATACGTCGCAAAACACGCCGTGCCACTGGCTGTGATGGAATTTCGGCTGTGTGCTGCCGAGCTAAGCAAGAACGCCGTAAATCCATCAAGATTTCCGCGCGCTTTTGGAACTTAACACTTCATAAAACAAAAACTGTTTTACCCATGCACGTCAAAAATTCAGGGTAAGTTCTCGATAGTATGTGCGAAAGAATTCTGTACAAACATTGTCCCAAGGTACACGAGTTTTTCTGCTACATTGGAAAAAAAGTTGCTTGGATCTAGAGTTCAGACTCTTGAAAACAATGACAAGAAATAATACTCTTGATTCGATCGGATTTTTGCTCAAATCAAAAGGAAATCCGCTTTAATTAAAAGGCTTGGTTCTTGATTACAGCAAAAATCCGATTGAATCAAGAGTGCTTTTTCTTGTCAATGTTTTTAAGAGTCTGGACTCTAGATCCATAATGTGTTTTTTTTTCCAGTGTTGCACGAAAATCTGCCCAACCGTTTTCATGTAAATAATTAATTTGCCCAATTAAGTTTGGCAATAGCCGATGTGGCTTGGTTTCTTTCTGTTTAACGCGGTCCATTTCATGTCCGACATTTGTAATCGACTGAATCCACTGTGCGCGAGGGGAGTTTTTGAGAGTCTGGCGAAGGATCGGAGCCGAGTGGATGATAGTGTATTTTTTCAGTTTTTTTCCAGTGTATGATACATTATTTCCAAAAAATGTAAAATGGTGTTTACGGCGTTTTTGTGTTGCACGGTAAAGTGCGTCCTCCTGTCATAGGATAAAATAAACAGGGTGTCTGCTAAAACAGGCTGATCAAAAATACGTACTTTTACAGTACTTTTTCAGTACCTTTTCAAGAAATTCAGTACCTTCTCCATCAGAAAAATTCCGCACTTTTTTAGTACCTCCAGTTGCCAAATTTTGAAAATTTTCAAAAATTTGAAATTGCGACAAAAATTACAAAAAAGTAAAAAAATTCCGGACCCTTTTGCGGAATATCCGCACTTTTTCCGAACTTCCAGACCGCCCTTAAAAAATCAATACTATTTCCGGACTTTCGGAAATTCCGGACTTGTAGACTAGACACCCTGGATAAACCACGGCGTAGAAAGAAACGGGATATATGGGTTAAACGCGAGAACTTTGTCCTCGAATGGCGGTAAAATCGAGTAAATCTGTTCTTCGGCGAGGCTCTTTAAGACCTCGGATCCGGAGCGGGCCGGAATGGCGGAAGGATGAGGGCGGTCACTCGGAGAGCGAACGGCCGTAATAAAGACAAGTTGGCCTCTAATTGAAACCGAGATCCACGTCATGTGGGGCACCGACTCTTTACGACCCGCGGCCTCTTGGGCCACTTCGAAGTTTAACCCTCGACCCCCTTCACCGCAATGGCACTTTCGTCCCGGCACCGGCGCTCGGGCTCAATAAAACCAACAAGTTTACTGTGTACTCACTTTGTTTTCGCTGCCGCAAACGGGAACGAATTCCGAAAATCTCGAACACTCGGACCGCCCGCTCGGAGAGAAAAAACCTTCACGAAGTCTGATTTTGACAGTGCTTCCGTTCCCCGGAAATAGTTTCGGATTCCGGAACTTTTCTGATATTCCTAAATTTTTTCCGGAACTTTTGGAATGGAGAATTTTCATGCCACACTGGAAAAAAAAACACATTGGATCTAGAGTCCAGACTCTTAAAAACATCGACAAGAAAAAGTACTCTTGATTCAATCAGAATCTAGCTTAAATCAAGAACCAAGCCTCTTAATTTAAGCGGATTTCGTTTTGATTCAAGCAAAAATCCGATTGAACAAGATTATTTTTTCTTGTCAATGTTTTCAAGAGTCTGGACTCTAGATCCAATGTGTTTTTTTTTTCCAGTGCAGTTTTTTATTGCTCCATCTGAAAGTGCTTACAGAGCTGATTTCACAGTATTTTTAACAACTTTTTTCTGATATGGGGAATAGTGTAAAAATAGATTTAAAAGTGAGAAAGTACACCGCCTAGTGACGTCGTTAGACGGCAATTTCCATTTAAACACATGTATTTTAGCATGTATTCTCCATTCCAAAAGTTCCGGAGACAATTTAGGAATAACCGAAAAGTTTCGGAATTTGAAACTATTTCCGGGGAACGGAGGCACTGTCAAAATCAGACTTCATGGAGGTTTTTTCTCTCCAAGCGGGCGGCCGTTAGATCATTTTGTCATATCTTCTCCAATAATTGTTAAATTCATGGACCAAGGGTATCCTCGTGTTCAATTCACTTAGTATTTTCCACTTAAATACGAAATTCATCTTTCAGACACCTGCAAATTCTCTATTCCCGAAATGTTCCGGATTTTTCGCATTTTCCGGAACTTTGGAAAAAAATATAAAAGGAATCCCAGAACTTTTGACGGTCATGGAGTGGGTGAAATTGGAACAAAATAAGCGCTTTTTTTAAATCGAAGATGAATTCGTCAATTTTTAAACATCCGAACAATTTCTACAAGTTGTGATGCTCATGGACAATTAACCGAAGAACAGAGGGTTCATTCAGGAAAATTTTGCACTTAAAAGTTCGGACTTTTGTTTGCAATCGGAACGAAGGTTGGACCAGAAACATGACACGTGATGCTTGCATCCGTCCGTGGCCCAATCACTTGGTTAAATATTTGAACCAGTCGTGTGAATAGACCTTCGAGGAAGTAGCGCTAAATAAGTCCCGTTTTCGTGACGGTTCAGTTATTTATCTTTCTTTGAAGAACATTGACGTGCAGTGTGCATCCCGTCACACCCGCGGTAAACAAAACTGGAGAGTTCTCTGCATGAGTATATTAGGATTGTTAGGTGACGTTTTCGGGACAACTGAGCTATTGATTGCGTCGAGTGGAACTAGTTTTAAAGTATTGGATCCAAACAAGGAATTCGTAGGGAGCGATTTCCGTCCATGGACGCAGATCTTTACTTCGTTGGCCAAAGTGCGAAAACACTTATCCCCATTTGCGACATTGTTGATTTCCTGTTAAGCCTCATTCTTTCTGTGGAAAACTAGTTAACATCATCACAAAAAAACATTATTTTTGAAAATCCTCAAAAGAAAATGTGCAGGAAAATGGAAGGACTCCAACAGTAAAAAGTTTTTGAAAGCAGACCCACAAAAACCTGAGAAAAGGAAAGTGTGAAAAGAAACTGGCTTACAGAAAACTTTATTTGAATGTTTGGTGAGAAAAACAGTTAGTAGTTGATATAATAGGGGTACGCCTCAACCTTCACTCCCTCAAAACAGAGGCGAATCCAGCAATTTAACAACACCGGATTTTCCTCATTTAAACCTGTGCTAGATATTCGATTCTTGCTGGAGCACCTGGCCCTTCCCCCCCAAAGAATATATACATTTCCATAGGTTTAAATGGAGGAAAGACAATGTTGCCAATTTGCTGGACCCGCCAATGCCCCAAACGCTCCTACTAACCGAACTATTATTGGAAATAAATGTGTTGCTCGTGTGGACATGCAAAAAAAATTAGCCCAAAAAACAAAATCCTATACATTTTTTTCTAAAATTGATGTCGGCCTCTTCTTTGAAGTTTTCACAAAATGACTGTGGCATGATAAACGAAAATGAAAAAACAATCTCAAGTCATAATGCTGAATCACTTTCTTTGTGAAGAATCAAGGGGTTACACGGGAAATGGAAAACGTCGCAATTGAAATACGTGATTCTAAATTCTAGCCATCGAGAGGGTAGGATTTCGTGCCGGCGACATTTGTGTGAGCGACTCTGTGCGCCGGGACTCCACGCCGACGATAACGAGGTACTTAAAACGAGTAATCACGATCTTTACTTCTCCCTTTTTCCTTTTATTTAACTTTTAACCCACCCGAGATACTCCCGAATTGACTTTCCGCCGTGGGTCTCTGTGCGTGTTTGTTTGCGAACATGGTGTGCGTGCTTGTTTTTGCCGTTTCCCTCTTATTGCTCTGTTTTGTTCCTCCGCGTTTTTTTTTCTTCTTCCCCTTTTTATTTCTTTTGCGATTCGAGACGTTATCCTACACTAGCATATCCACCCTCAAAATCTGTCGCATTAACGGGAAAGTTTCGACACGAAGATAAAAAAGTTTGTTGAGATGAGCACTTCATCTGTGGAGTTAGAGCAATTATTTACTTTTAGAAAGGGCTAAAAGACATAATATCATCTAAAGCACTTCTTTAAATGTTTTTTCCCCTCACTTCAAGATGTTTGGTCTTTACTAATTTTCAGAACGATGCAGTGGCGTGGCGTGCTTTGCGGTATATCGATTGATCTGCCATTTGAATCTATGGAAAAGGATCGATTATCCAGGTGTCCGCAACGAAGACCTAGATAATCGATTCTTAACTACAGCTTCAAATGGAGAAATATCGATAATCGATCCTTCACGCCAACAATAGACCGTATTCGATACGGGTTCGATGTATCGTTTGGTTCAAAACAATAGAACGTAACCTCAAACCAAACTGTAAGGATTTGAGTTGGAAAAGCTGAATATGAGAAATTTCATGACAATTTCACTTTGCATTGGCATTAAGTACTCAAAAGAATAAAAAATCTGTTACAAAAGACCCGTTCTTTCAGATTTCTGAATTAACTTTTCAGGCTATGTTTATGTTTTGAACCAATCGATATCGATACAATCTCACCCGTTTGATGTATCGAATACGATCTATGCATAAAGAGCCTACTTCGTCGTTTCTCGGACGAAAGAACGTAACTCAATTCAAAGGTTGCAAAATTGACTCGAACGATTCAATTTTCTTCAAGAATGTACCAATACAATTTTTGTCCAAAATTTTTCAGATATTTTCCTGAGATTAGTAGAAACATCAGTAAATTTCAGGATAGATAAATCAATACATCGCAAAGCACGCCCAACCAATAGTCAATCGACGCGTTGATGTTTCAATTGAATACATCACTGTCCTCAATGACAGAAAGTGATGTAACATTCTTATCATAACGAAGGACCGTCCGTAGAGGATCGATTCTATCGATTCTATAGGGGATCGAGTCCCTTCCAGCGGCGAGGCGTGAATGATCGACTATCGATTTTTCCCCATTTGAAGCTATGCTAAATAGTCGATTATTACGGTGTTTGTTGCAAACACCCTGTTAATCGATCCTTCTCCATAGGTTTAAATAGCAGATCAATCGATATATCGCAAAGCACGGCACGCCACTGGTCCCGTCGAGTATTTCGGTAAACAGGACCCGTTTCAAAGGCGGGTAAACATTGAAGCCAGCATTGCACAAACATTGCGGGGGACGGATCAACCAACGCGCGGCGGCGCACAGAGGATCGAGTCAATTCGAGAGGTCGGACATGAAATTTTTGACTAAAACCGCCAATTTTGATGTTCATTCCGTCACATTTTGAACTTTAAGGGGGGCATTGAGCTGAAAATTTCACGAGGAAACAAATGGAACTACTTTCAGAACCTCAAAGTTTTGTATAAACGGAGTTAAAGGCGTTTAAAGTTTCCAAATGTTGTCCGACCTCTCCTACTGATTCGATCCACCGTGCGGCGGTGCGATCTCTCCTTCGCGAGCGGTCAATCACAACCGAACCGGACCCGGGAATTTTTTCAGCGCTAATCAAACACCCGCAAGCGAGCCGCACTGCCTGGCCATCCCGGAAAAAGCGTTTTTCCGTTCAGGGAGTCGTCGGAAAAATTGAATTGTCCGGTGAATTTGAAAACGTCGATTGGCAAAGTTGTCTTTCGTGGTAAAATGCGCTTGTCAATATCAGCGGCTCTCAAAATATGGTCTGCGACTTTTAGCAGGGCTCATGACGGCTTTTCGAAATCGAATTTTTGAAAATTAAAGGCGTTTACAAGGGGTGTCTCGATAAAATACACTATAAAAAAAAACACATTGGATCTAGAGTCCAGACTCTTGAAAACATTGACAAGAAAAAATACTCTTGATTCAATAGGATTTTTGCTTGAATCAAAACGAAATCCGCTTGAATTAAGAGGCTTGGTTCTTGATTTAAGCTAGATTCTGATTGAATCAAGTCTTCTGAATCTTTTTCTTGTCGATGTTTTTAAGAGTCTGGACTCTACATCCAATGTATTTTTTTCCCAGTGTAAAGGTAATTCCGTGACATGTGATTATAATAACATGCTGGATGTTTTCGAGGGTGTACAAAAACATTTAAGAGGGCTGGGAAACAGTTAAGCGGATCTTAACCCCTTTGCGGGCCGAATATTGAAATTGATAGAAACAGCTATAGACAAAGAGGACAAGAGGGGTATGGAGGGATCCTATTGGTGGAAGCAGGCGGTTGCAATGGACAAGGGAGGTAATTAATCGACTTACTATCGGCAACTGGCGAGAGACCCAAAAGTTAGTCCATCATTTCGCCCTTAGCCTACACTGGGAAAAAAAAAACACAATGGATCTAGAGTCCAGACTCTTAAAAACATCGACAAGAAAAAATACTATTGATTCCATCAGATTTAAGCTTAAATCAAGAACGAAGCCTCTTAGTTTGAGCGGATTTCCTTTTGATTTAAGCTTAAATCTGATTGAATCAAGAGTCCCTAGTTTCTTGTCAATGTTTTCAAGAGTTGGACTCTAGATCCAATGTGTTTTTTTCCCCAGTGTATAAGCAAGGGCAACACTACAAATGACGTCATTTGTATAATCTATCTTTCCTTTTATCGGTGCTAAAAATACTTGTTAATATCTATTCAGGTGATGACCTCTGAACTTCTCGTGGTGTGATTCGCTTCCTCCGTAAGATGTTGAAGAGAAACCGTACGACGCTTTTGAAGAACGCAAAAAGTTGCACAGTCTGATCAATGCTGCAGAACTCACAGGTTGTTTCTACGTTGAATTTTTCAAGTATCGCTGGATGAATAGAATGGGCGACCAGGCAAAGTCTGAACTAGATGAAAACGTCACATGTTTTCTCTTCAAAACCTTACTCAGAAAACAATCCTCACAACGCACAGTGGATCGAGTCAATCAGAGAGGTCGGACATGAAATTTTTAACTAAAACTGCAAATTTTTATCTTTAATTCGTCACATTTTAAAGAGGCACGTGCATCTCCCATAAGAATTGGGTCATAACGTCATGTCATCGATAACGCATGCATCTTGTGCTTCAAATCACAAGCCACAAACTCACCCATCTTCATCAAAACGGTCTGCAAATAGGAAGAGTCGAATCTCTTTTTTAGGCAGTACGCGATCAAGGTTACACTTGATTAATGTACCATTTTTTATGAGATCGGCTCATATTGGAGAGCAGGCACGGAACAACAACAGAGCTTTCTCATGACGTGCATGAAAGACTCGGCTATCAACGCTCACCATTTTTTCAACAGATTTATTGCTCTAGATCAAATTAGCTCACATTGCAAATTAACGATCATGTGGTGGCTGCTTTCATTTTCCTCAAAGGGACTTCAGGTGAATGAGGAAAAGAGCCGAAACTCTTCATGAATTTGCAAAGTTTGAACAAATAGATCACCAAAAGCTCAATGTTCACACACCTAGACTACCTAAATTGATTTTGCACAGACGTAGTTGAGCCATTCGTCCTCGGTTCGAATATTGTCACTTGACTGCGAATACTCTTGGAGGGAGGTTTAATCCAAGAGCAATGCGTTTCCGGTAGGTTTGTAATAGCTCTCGTGCAATACTTGTTCGGCACAAAACTTACACAGATGTGAGTGAATAAACGGACCGGTGGCGTGGCGTGAATTGCGATATATCGATTGTTATGCCATTTAAAACTATGGAAAAGGATCTATAAACAGGATGTTCGCAGCAAACACCTTAATAATCGATTATTTTTCATAGGTTTGAATGGAATAACAATCGATACATCGCAATACACGCCACGCCACTGAAACGGACTCCAATCAAGTTATAGATACAAATCGACGGAGTAAGTCGGCAATCACATAACTCGTTTGCGGTGTCTGAAAATCTACGCCTCTATGTTATTTTTTTAAAGGAGAACAAATTGACATCATTCCTTAAAGTTTTCGCAGAATTTTCTTCGCACCGAGAAGAAAAATCGCGGCAGTTTTAAAGAGTTGCTGTTGAGTAGTTTCCCGTTTAAAAAGTAAAGTATGAAAGGAAGTCTGCAACTTCGCAAACCGAGTTATGTGATTGCCGACTTACACCGTCGAAATAGACCTTTGTAGCATTAGCTACATATCAACAGTTAAAGTACCAGACCACGTATCTCGGTTTGCGACGCTGTAGAAGACTTCGTGTCATGCTAAATAATCGATTCTTGTCGGAGCACCCGGCCCCTCCAAAAAGCGATACATTTTCATAGGTTTAAATGGAGGAAATCCGGTGTTACCAAATTGCTGGATCCGCCAATGTTCTCATGGTTTATTCCGATTTTTAAAGAGATACTTTGTCAGCTAAGTAATTAGAAAATATTTTTCTTTTAGAGCATTATAACTTACTGACAAAAAATTATGATCATTCAAAACCGAAACGAACGTTGTGGTGTTTTTCAGTGAATTCGAGAGAAATGATGCAATTTCAAACCCTGCTAGCTATCTTCTAGTCCAGTACCACATGTACAAATAAGAGGTCCCGTGTGCAGCTTCGTGGGTAAAATTGTTGTGATATGTCATTCTCTTCTTTAGGATGTCTAGAATCAGAATTTCGATGGTGTCAAGTTCAAAAATTGAACCGACGCCCAGAATTCAAGATGGCGTCCAAGATGGCCGCCGCCATGGTGAAAGTTTTAAATTTTGCGGATAGCGTCGAGTCAGATGTCGATTCCTATGTAAAATGACACGAGGAATCCGAATATCACATTTAAAAACACCCCCGACCCAAAGGAGGGCTCCAAATCCAAGATGGCGGCCAAAAATACCACTCAGGGGTACTAATTTGCCTATACGGGTCCAAGTGCATAGTGAGGTATCAATTATTAGGTTTTCGGGGTCGTAGAGTCCGAAAATGAGGTCCATTTTTCGCTGCGGCCCTCCAGAGACCCTAAAATCAAATATGGCGCCCAAAATGGCCACCGGTTTTACGGCTGAAACACCAATTTAGCGCAGCTATGATAAGCAATACGTTCAAAATTTAGTTTTGTGGGGCAAGGAGTTCGAATAGGAGATCAAATGTTTATTCCTACAAAAAATTAAGCCTCCGAATCGAAAATGGCTACCGATATGGTTGCCAGTTAGAGGCGCAGGCCGGTAAATGACTATTGATATTAAGGGGATTTGCCAAAGGAGCTAGGGGTTTCGATAAGGGCCGTTTTTCGGCCCATACCCTGAAATTCTTCAATTTTACGATTTTTTTGCTTCTTCGGAGTCTAAATTTTACGGAATGTGTCATGCTTTTGTCATTTTCGGCCTATTTAGGGGTCTAATGCTGGCCTAAACATGAGTCTTTTTTGCGGAAAATTCGGGTTTCTTGGCATTCGACGCGCTGCGCCCGCTGTTTCATAACGATCAAATATCATCGGAGGAGCAAATTTTCCTTCAAGTATGTTCATTAAGGGTGTAAGATATAGTCACTCTGGCCAACTTTCGTCGATGGCAACCCTTGTGCTCAGTGTTCGAAACTCACAGGCGCCAACGCGCCAAATGCGCCTAAAACATCGGTCATTGCTCCTAATAAAGAAGGCTCTGCGCCAACGTGGCCCTTAAAAATTGCCCCTTTAAAATCTGAATTTTCATATTAGGTGATCATTCGAAATTTTCAGCATTACAATTAGTGAGAGCTTTTTCTATTCTTCACGATTTCATTCTTAGTCCTTTTGTCTTCACCAAGTCACAGCTACTTACTAGTTCTGTTACGAAAACATCTAAATTTGCGTCTAATTTTTAACTAAATATGCCGTAATATACAAGCAAAAAGTCAATCTGGCCCCTAAAAAATCTTCAATGGCGCCGAAAATTCAGGCTTGATGCGCCCCATGACTCCTAAAACTCAAAGGTGAGTTTGGAACACTGCTTGCGCTCATAGTGAAAACGAAATTTTTAGACTTTACTTGTTTTTCATCATTATTTAGATGGCGTCTGATTAGATCACAAATCTTAGAAATGTGTAATCTTATTAGGCGCAGTTCGAGGCTTTCATAGCGCAAGTTTATCATAAAATGCAGAAAAATTACGCTTTCGTACCTTTAACACAACATACTTTCGAATTATTGCATTTAACAAATCTGAAATTTGTTTGAAATTTTAACTCTGTTTGGACGCATTTCGAGGCTACCGTAACACAGATCTTCATGAATTTCCGCAGAAAAACTTTTTTTTTACCTTAACACGAAAATACTTTCGAATTGTTGCAATCAACAAATCTGGAAATTGTTTGAAATTTAAACTGTATTTAGACGCATTTTTTGACGAAAATTTTATAAAATACTAATCAAATGAACACTGTGGTTTCATTTAAGACTCTACATCAAAAGAGATAAATATCTTCGAAGGCCTCAAACTTATTCTTTTCTCGTCTTTCCTCATCATCTTCTGTCTCCTCTTTCCTTCACTCTTTCCCCCTTTTTTTTGCTTTCGGCCGGGGGGGGGGGGGTTTGGGGCTTGAGCCCCGTATCTGAAAGTGACATAAAACCCTGTGGGCATATCCGGGTGGTATTACCAACGGCAGGTTGACGGTAGAGTCGTGGGCTGCCCAGCGCATATTGCATCTGTCATCTAGTACCTCGCTCATTACAGATATGAAGCTGAACTCGAAAACCGAAGCGTTTGCTGGATGAATACGCGTCATTTCTCCAAAATTCTACAATGGTAGCTCCAAATGAGTTGTCTGATGGGAGGAACCTGATGAAGAGGCAACAGATGAGGAAGCGGTAAGGAGGCTAGGCAGGAGTAAACCAGGAAAACCAGAGTTTCCAATTATTTTTGGGAAGTAGAATTCTGATCGATCGCAGGCAATAAAAGTGACGGAGGGCAGGGCTTGTCAGGGTGGGTAAAAAATCAACATTGAGAACTCGTGATTCTGACACATGGCTTACTTTTTATTCGGATCCCAGATCACGGTCAATGTTTCAAAGTTGCATCTTCGTGCGTAAATATCACGTCAAAAATTCGTAAGATAATGGGTCGCCTACAAGCCCAAGATCATAAAAAAAAACTTTACCTGCAAAAAATATGATTCATTTGCATCCCTGAATACAGTAATTTGAGTCCTACGTATTTATTTAATGCGCATAATGCGAAATAATGGCTCAAATCTTGGGCCAACTCGGAATAATTTTCTCGATTTTTACCGATGATATGTGGCAATGCCGCGCCGCGATGGGAGTCTCTTTAGATAAATACATGTAATGAACAAAATAACAATAGATAAATGCATGTGCATATTCACTAGTCATGTGATCGTTACGTATGAAAAATCAAGGGTTTTGAACTTTGCTGAATGAGCTCGACGAAGAACAGCCTCCAAATACTGAAATAATCACAAATAGTTTCCTGTGATTTTAGGCAACAAAAAATGGCAACACCGGCTTTTTCTTTGGAGGAGGGGGGGCTTTTAATTCCATAAAATTTTTTGGAGGGCTACGTACAATTTCCGCCAAGGAATCTATTTCTGGTTTAAGATGAGTAGCCCTCTTTTATGCCATTTTGATAATAATGATGAAAAACAAGAAAATTCTAAAAAGTTCGTTTTAACTATGAGCGCAAGGGTTGCCATCGACGAAAGTTGGCCAGAGTGACTATATCTTACACCCTTAATGAACATACTTGAAGGAAAATTTGCTCCTCCGATGATATTTGATCGTTATGAAACAGCGGGCGCAGCGCGTCGAATGCCAAGAAACCCGAATTTTCCGCAAAAAAGACTCATGTTTAGGCCAGCATTAGACCCCTAAATAGGCCGAAAATGACAAAAGCATGACACATTCCGTAAAATTTAGACTCCGAAGAAGCAAAAAAATCGTAAAATTGAAGAATTTCAGGGTATGGGCCGAAAAACGGCCCTTATCGAAACCCCTAGCTCCTTTGGCAAATCCCCTTAATATCAATAGTCATTTACCGGCCTGCGCCTCTAACTGGCAACCATATCGGTAGCCATTTTCGATTCGGAGGCTTAATTTTTTGTAGGAATAAACATTTGATCTCCTATTCGAACTCCTTGCCCCACAAAACTAAATTTTGAACGTATTGCTTATCATAGCTGCGCTAAATTGGTGTTTCAGCCGTAAAACCGGTGGCCATTTTGGGCGCCATATTTGATTTTAGGGTCTCTGGAGGGCCGCAGCGAAAAATGGACCTCATTTTCGGACTCTACGACCCCGAAAACCTAATAATTGATACCTCACTATGCACTTGGACCCGTATAGGCAAATTAGTACCCCTGAGTGGTATTTTTGGCCGCCATCTTGGATTTGGAGCCCTCCTTTGGGTCGGGGGTGTTTTTAAATGTGATATTCGGATTCCTCGTGTCATTTTACATAGGAATCGACATCTGACTCGACGCTATCCGCAAAATTTAAAACTTTCACCATGGCGGCGGCCATCTTGGACGCCATCTTGAATTCTGGGCGTCGGTTCAATTTTTGAACTTGACACCATCGAAATTCTGATTCTAGACATCCTAAAGAAGAGAATGACATATCACAACAATTTTACCCACGAAATTGCACACGGATGCACATGTGGTACTGGACTATTCCGCCCTTGTGGGAAGTCTTCTTTCTTTGGGGGGCTTTCAGTTTTCTTCCAGCGTTGGCTCGTGATATTGTTTCCGGACACTCAGAAATGTTTAGCCTTAAAAATCAAGATGCGATGATCGATCACATCAACCAAGTTCAGTCATCATGGACGGTGAGAACCCTTTGTTATTTCAGTTCAAAATTTCGAGGAATTAGTAAGATTCTTATTATTTTTTTTTTATCTTTCCATGAAAGGCGTGAAAAATAAATGAGTAAAATTCTATTTTTCTTTGTAGAACTTAAAATTAAACACAAACGCTGAGTTACAGGGATGACTATTCTCGGATTTATCAAAGAAATAAGCTTGTCTCCCCATTAAAAAATGATGCTTAAACGATGAATCTTGCCAAAAAAGTTTGGAAAGACGACGAGAGAACATTAAAAGGAGACATGGTGATATCGAAACGAAGGAATGCCATCTTGAACATTATGATACCGCACACTAAAGAGTATAAATTAGATACATTAACGCACTACAGAATAAAAGTCTACGAATCAAGTATTTCATCGTCCCAATGATGTAAATGGACAACAGTGCAACTGTCTCTTGTACAGTTCATAACACGAAAACTGACGTGGAGACCTTTAATTGGTTGATAGGAAAGGGTGACGCTCCTCCAGGTGCGGAAACAATACATGGACTGTAACCTCGAGCAGAAGCATTGATCTGAATAGGTAGATAGACTGATGTATATAGGGTAACGAATTCAAATCTGGCTCTTTGACAAATGACAAACAAATGCACGCGAGTGAGATTACGAAAAGAACACAAATGTAGCGCGTAAACGATTTATTTTGGAGCCATTTGCCTTCATTAAACTCGGAGTGTCAAAATAAAATACGGTATAAATCTATTTCAATTTTGGTTAATGTCTCATAAATGGATTGCATTTTGCAAAAAGGAACCACTAGCATTGCAATGCTGTTAAGATTGTGCAACTCCTTTTGTCTTGGAGGAAAAACCCGATTATCCATTAATAGTTTCTATTTTACTCGCTAAAAACTGTAAATTTAAGACAAAAATTACCATCTAAATTTCATAGTTATTCGCGATTTCCGCAATTTTATTGCAAAAGATAAAGTTGCACAATCTTAGCATCATTGCAATGCTAGTGGTTCCTTTTTGCAAAATGCAATCCAAATGTAATTACACTTTCTCTCACACCCAACTTTTCAATCGATAACTCTCTGCTGCTCAAGGAATCAATGGATACAAACATTCTGAAAGGTGCATGCTGTCGATTCAATTTACTTTGAAAATAGCTACGCATATTTTTTGAAATTTACTGAAATACCAAATTAAATTGCGAATAAAATCATCCGATAAATTTAGGAAGGAAGCGCTCACGCATTTTCAGGAAAATCTGGCAGCGTTCGATTATTGATGTACCGTTTTTTATGAGCACGGAGTTGGTCGCTGATCGTAGCGCCTGGAGGCAACTATTCGTGCTCAAAGGCTGGCCGTATTGCATATACAAAATATTGAAGGCGCTCTAATTTACTCACATGACTCGCAGCGCTACTCTTGCGTTGTCCTGCTAATTCCTTCCAGTGCGAGTATAAAATCACCTAATTTTTCTCTTCCTCCTCCTTTTTCTCTCCTCCTCCCCCTCCTCTTTCTCCTTTTCCTTCTCCTTCTATCTGTTTGCCTTTAGCCACATACCTATTTATCTAGTAGTGTCTAGCCTTAATTCTAATGATTCAATCAACGTTTTATTACATTCATTTGCAAAGAGCTTTAAGCGACTGTTATTTATTGATCAACTATCGGTATCGCACAGGCTGGAAAAAACTTTCCCGATGACATCTCCCAGGACTACTTGAGACAATTAGCCTCTGCCTGGCTCCCAGAGGAAAACGATCTACCGAGTCTACCAGTTTTGAATGCTCTTGATGACCCTATTCACACGGGTGCCGCCGACCCACCCGCGGAATTCGACGCAAGAAAGAAATGGACTAAGTGTCCGAGTCTTCTTCATATCTACGACCAGGGAAATTGCGGTAGTTGTTGGGTAAGTATATCAATCCGAGCTATTTACATTTATTTGTGTTTCATAATCTGGTTCAAAGTTTCATCATTAGTTCCACAATTTGTTTCCACAACAAGCCGCTACCTCAGCGCACTAAAGCGCTCTGCGACTCCAAATCGCCATCAGAAACGATCCTCCCACAAATCATCGGACAAATTACACCGTCTGATCTCCCCCTCCACTCCCTCCCGCCAACCTTTTACTGGACGTCCACGCCGCCTTCTTCCGGGAGGAACCCAATCAAATACCATTCTGGGCAACCTACTATCCGCCATTCTCCACACGTGTCCATACCAAACCAGCGGCCTGGTAATATCGTGCACAATATCTTCCTCAACTATCATTGTTCCACGCACTCGTTCATTACGAACGCGCTCTCTCCGCGAGATCCCTGCAGACCTTCGCCGAAAGTCCATTTCGGTTGCCCGTAAGACATCCTCGGATCTTTTCTTCAATTGCCAGACCTCACTCCCGTAGGTAATTATGCTCTTCACGATGGCGCTGTAAATTCCACAATTTGTTTCCTTTTTAAAATAGAAATCTATACATAGTCTGAACTAATCATTTTGGAGATGAACTTGCACTCTAAGAGCATATTTCTATTTGTGGAAAGCGTCATTAGGTGTTGCTAAGATTATGCGTGATGTCTGAGCAACCTAGATGTCTTCAGTGGCCTTTATCTCCACTTTCCCACGTTATAATGTAACTACATTTCAATATTACGAAACTTCTCCTCGCAAATTGCAATTTTAACTCTAGAATCTTGGGCACTTCTAGCTGAAAATTTCAATGATTTTTATCTGATTCCGAGTAAAATTAGAAAAATTTTGGACAAAAATTCCACGGATACATTCTTGTAAAAAATCGAATTCTTTGATTCAATTTCGCAACCTTGGAACAGAGTCACGTACCTTCGTCTGGAAAATGACGATAGATACAAATTTTTAGGAGCAGCCCAAGACGATGATAACAGTGGAACAACAAAGATGAAAAAAACGGGAAACAAGGCTAAAAATACACAATTATGAAACCCGAGACGTTTCGACTCAACACTGAGTCATTTTCAGTCGGAAACAATAAAAAAATTTTAAAAGAAAAACGCTAAAACCTGAGCTCTACATGGTGGGGCCGGGATCTGAGAGAAAAAAAAAAAGAAAATTGATAACAAACAAGACACATCGATGCCAGCACCAGTAACCGAAAATGACCCGGCCCCACCATGTAGAGCTCAGGTTTTAGCGTTTTTCTTTTAAAATTTTTTTATTGTTTCCGACTGAAAATGACTCAGTGTTGAGTCGAAACGTCTCGGGTTTGAAAATGACGATTTGAGGAGCTTTGCTCCAAAAGGTCTTTTTTTCATAACAAGAATTTTTATTCTCAGGCTTGGTTTTTGGTAGAGTGGGAGGAAAAGCTGGCTAATCTTAGCAATACTTGGTGGCGTTTTTCAGGTTTCGGATTTCTACTCTTTTTGTTTGAGGTATTGCAAAGAGACGGCCAGCAGAGGGTCAAAGTTGCTCCATTTTGCTGGATTCAAAACGCTCCCTATAAATTTTCAGCCGGTTTTACCGAAAAAATTGAATCAATGGTGTCTAAAATATCTCATTTCTGTTCCTCTCATTTCAGGCTGTTGCCGCGGCCTCTGTCATCACGGATAGAACCTGTATCGCGAGTAACGGAGCCTTCAAGGATTACATATCAGGCTGGAATCTCGTATGCTGCTGCATAGGCGAGTGCAGTAAAAGTTGTGGCGGCGGCTTCACTAGCAAAGCTTTCGAATTTCACGTGAAACAAGGGATTGTCACCGGCGGAGAATTTGGAACCAATCAGGTGAAGATGTTGTCATTGATTTAAACTACACCAAAAAAAATTTAGGATATTGAAATAACACATTATTGGAAAATGAGCAAAGAACTCCAAACATTTGTCTTAATAGCCCGGGCAGTCAACCTAACATCCTCAGAGTCTGAAATTAAGCGGTTTACTTGAACGTTTTCAGTTTTCGAACTTTTTTTACGACCCGGGTGTTAATTCAATATCCGACGTAACTAAAAGTGATGGAGATTTGAACAAAATCATTTTCAGAGATTCTTTGGATCAAATTGAGACATTATTTAAGTATAATATTTCCTCCAAAACTGCTCAACTCCGGCGCAACAGTAGTCCTATAATTTTTGAGATAAGAAGTCCATTTTTTTTAATATTTCGGTAACGTTTTGGATGAAAGCGTCGAATTACAAGAGACTAAAAAAAGAAGGAAAGAAAGAAAGAGAGGACTACAAAAAGAGGAGAAAATAGGATTCTTCTTCAATTTTGATACAGAGAGAAGGTAGAATTCATTTTTGGGGGTTTCGAAACCTGATTGTGGCCGACCATCATACGATACAGCTATAATAGTCTTATGTTGTTTAAGTGGAAAATGTCCACCATAGTTCCTCGAAAAATGATTTTTTTTTCTATTCCTGGAATGTTGAAAATCCCGGCGCGAAATTCACGTTTACTCAGTTGCTATTTTGACCACCTGTTACTCTGAGTGCATGGATCCGGCGCGAATTTCGCGCTCTGGTCGGAGTGAAAATCTGACAGGCAAATGTATACACAGAAAAAAATGGATGGTGCTGGCGACAGAACCTTTTGTTCATACGGCTCCCACAGTTTCTTTGTTACACTTACAGAACTTTCTGTCGTGGGAACAGAGTACTCTGTTCCCACGACAGAAGTTCTGTTCTCACAGCAGAAAAGTTCTGTAAGTGTAACAAAGAAACTGTGGGAGCCGTATAAACAAAAGGTTCTGTCGTCAGCACCATCCATTTTTTTCTGTGTAACGGAGCTGCCGCAGCATGGATTTGAACTCGAGTCGCGGCGGTGACAGACGAGTACGTTACCACTTTGCCATTCGACGCTCACATCAAGTATAGCTGAATTCACGCTACTTGAGGAACCTCAACTAATTCGTCCGTCGTTGGTGATATTCACGCTCTGATCTTTTCACTCGGAGTGCGGCGCGACATCCGCGCTGGATTTTTTTTCACGCCGCACAGTGGATTGAGTCAATCAGAGAGGTCGGACATGAAATTTTTTACCAAACTTTCAAATTTTGATGTTTAATTCGTCACAATTTTAATTTGAAGACGTGCCTCTAGAGTAAAATTTCACGAGGAAACCAATGAAACCACTTTCAGAACCTCAAAGTCTTGTATAAACGGAGTTATAAGCGTTTAAAGTTTCGAAATGTTGTCCGACCTCTCCCATTGACTAGATCCACTGTGCGCCGGCTATTCACTCAGAGTAAATCATTGATTTTTAACAGTGTGAGATTAAAACTGAGAATAGCGTCTGCAATTACTCCTGCTTTCTTGTCAATTGAACCATTTCTTGAACTGTAGGGAATAAGGGGCAGTAGAGCCTAGAATCAACGGCTCAAGGAAAACGTTTAACCATGAAAACATACTTGCACTTGGTCCCACTTGTAAATCACCCACATGTTCGGAGTGAGCTTTTAAAAGTGGAACAAGGAATACGTGCATCAAAGAAACTGTCTTTCTCTTTTATTTTCACGTTTTATTTGTGATGAATAAACTCAGTGACATTTTCCATTTCACAGGGCTGCATGCCGTACCAAATAAAACATTGTTCTCACCACATGGGCGATAAAGGGAAATATCCTAATTGTAAAAGTTATAACGAAACAGTGGTTCCAGTTTGTGTGAATGCATGTACCAATAAAGGCTACAAGACACCGATGAGCAAAGACAGGCATTTTGGTAGGTTGACTGACATGACAGAGGATTTAAAAAGTCTGAAAAATACTTGTTTCATGATCTTCTTCCTTCTTACGCCTTTAAATGACATTTAAAACGCTGGTCAATTATTGTCTTGCTTGTTTCAGTCACGCATGATCTGATTTCCGAATCAAAGCTAATTTTATTACATAATAATTGTTACGATGAATTGAAAACTATAAAAGCCAATTGGGTGAAATTTTCAATACCGTTGGGAAGACAATATTTCTGTGTTCAGCATAATTCCCAAAACGATTTGATTTCAGTTACTTCAGTCGAAGCCTGATACCGAAATGTAGTTGAGCTAAAAGCTAACAGTTCATGTAGGAATATGATAATTATAAGTAAATATCAACCTCTCATAAACGAGATTCAAACGTTCGAAAGTAGTGAAAGAAGTTTAATGGAGAATTTGCACGCAATTTTTTTATTGCTTCATCTGAAAGTGCCTAATGAGCTGAGTTCGCAATATTTTTCATAATTTTTTTCTGACATGGGAAATTGGAGAAAAATTGATTTAAAAGTGAGAAAATGTGCCGCCTTGTGACGTCATCTGGCGGCATTTCCCATTTAAACACATGTATTTTAGCGGAATCGGTTATTTTGTCATATCTCCTCTAATAATTGCTCAATTTATGAATCAAGGGTATCTTCGTGTTCAGTTCACTCAGAGGATTCCACTTAAACAGGAAATTCATCAAATTTCAGACCCTTGCAAATTCTCCATTCACTCTACGTTTCTCGTCCTCTTCCTCACTCTATCCTTCGCTACAAATGAATAAATTTTCAATTTCGTGAAATCCTTAGTTTGAAAATGAATGAAAACGAGTTTTTTTTCAATATTTCTAGGGAAACGTGCTTACCAAGTGACGGTTGCTGATCTCAAAAAAGAATTGGTTGAAAAGGGTCCAGTTACGATGAGTTTCAAAATTTATGAGGACTTTTATCTTTATAAAACAGGTAACCACAGTTTAAAAACGTTCATCAATTAGAATAATTATAATCTGATCGCTTCTAATCTCGGTTTAATTTAATGAATCTGGAGAGAAACTTATATTATACTTCTACAACCATGGAGTCCTACTTTAAAAAATTGGAAAAAACTAGCATGTCAAACAATGATTGTTTCGTAAAATTTGCTTCACTCTAACAAAGAGGCGATCAGGTAATAATCTACGAGGAAAAGTATGAAGTATGAGGTATGGAGAAGTATGAGGGTAAGGAGCGGAAAGTTAACAAGACGGAACCAACACAGCAACATGGAAATACAGCAAGGGAGAGGACGCGCGTTGATGACGGCGCAGAGATACAACTATGCGTACTTGATGGATGTCCGTGTTGCGTCTGCAAAATTGAAGGCGCGATGGCGCGAGGCGTGACTAGCAATGCCTCGCTCTGTGCTGCCGATGAGGTGTTGTTCGAAGTGGGGAGAGAAGTCAAAACACGAGGTCCGACTCCGAATGCATCTCTCTTATCTTCGGCTGTTTTGACACCCGAGTTTTTCCTCTTCTTTTTCAATTTTATGTCTGATTATTTTTATAGGATGTATCCGTAGACCTTGTATATAAAGTTCGTATGTACCGGCAAGGTTATATGGATTGCATTTTGCAATAAGGAACGAAGAGCATTCCAATGTCGCTAAGATTGTGCAACCATTTTCACCTTGCAAATGTAAAATGATCATCTAAACAAGTAATAACTTTACTCCCAATGTTCTATAAATTAACGACGAAAATTACCTTGGTAAATTTAATTTTTTGCATGATGATTCAGTAATTTTATTGTAAAGAATGTAAGTTGCACATTCCTAGCAACACTGGGATGCTCTTGGTTCTTTTTTGCAAAATGCAATCCATATGAACTTATGATTGTGTTTTCAGGAGTATATCATCACGTAACTGGCGAAAAAATAGGAGGGCATGCTGTGAGGGTGCTTGGTTACGGGACAGAAAAAGGCGAAAGCTACTGGTTGGTCGCCAACTCCTGGAATTCTGAGTGGGGAGACCAAGGGCTTTTCAAAATTCGGAGTGGCACCAACGATTGTAACTCTGAAGAAAATTTTCAAACATCCGAACCAAAAGTTTAGGAGAAATTCAGCACCACCTTTTGTGTGAAATAGCTCATGTTCGCCTTTGGGAGCATATTATAATCCGTTCAATTAAATTCTATTCTCCATATTTTTTATCTGTGTCCAATATTTTATTGATGTTTAAAATAAAGATACCAGTGGCGTGACATACTTTGCGGTATATCGATTGATTTGCCATTTAAATTTGTGGCCAAGGATCGATAGACACTAAACAGGGTGTGCGAAACGGAAACCTTAGTGTTCAATTCTTTGCCACAGCTTCAAAAGAGGAAGATATTGATAATCGAACTTTCACGGCTGGCCACTGGAATTTACGATCTTTAAAAAGTACTCGCAATCGACTTAAAGCGATTTCCTTTCAACAAAGTTCGAATATATTCATTCAGGATCAATCCTTGAGTTTATATTAAGTTTGGTTGGAACTTTATTACAAAGCTTCTCACGTTATGACTAGCTTCGGAATGACTTAGTTGATAAGCACCACCCAAATTAACCAATAGAATAGGAGCTATATCTTCTTTGTCTATCGCTTTGTCCATCAATTTCAACAATCAGCCCACTCGAGATAATGTATGATCTTTCACGAAAAGAGGGACCCTGATTAAATTCTTAAAAAAAAAAAAAATTAAATAAGAAACGTGGTAAAAACCGTATGTAACACGGTAGTAAAGTAGAGCTGACAACGATCATTCGAGAGTTGCCTTTCCTCCGAAAAAATGTCCATTTTCTAGGAAACTTACGAATATTTTCCCTTCAAAGTTTCAGGAACTTGAGATGACATTGCGAACAAAATGATCTAGAAAATTGGAAGGAAAATACGCATAAGTTTACCAGGATATTCGTGTTTCATCTAAGGAAATTTGGCAACGTCTGAAGTCGCATACGGCGTTTTTCTTTATCATACCAGATTTGTTGTTACCTCATTCGAGGCGCTGGCGCCGAGGGTCCCCTTTTCATCCCCTCTAAAAAATGCAACGGGGTGGCGTCCGCAACCGCTTCTCACTTCGAATGCCCCTCGTGATGCATGGACGCGCTCCCGCCGACTGACCGACGGCAATAACATCTGGGCACGTGAAAAAGACAAACGGGGCTCCATAAAGAGGACCGAGCCATAAAATATTAATGACTCATGAGTAATTGAAATGAATTGCTAACGATTCTGGAAAAAGCGCGCGGGGCGGGGGGATGGGGGGAGGAGGGGGGCGCGCGGCGGGGAGCACGGTAAGCGGAGAGGCTGTAATCCCCAGGGCTCAAAGGGCTCGCCGGATCCGGGGTCCCTCATACCGCGTTTCGATTTCACCTAATCTTTGCCCCCCGCGAAACTTGACCCTTTCCGCACCGCCTAAGGCGCGCGCCGCACAGTGGATCGAGTCCATCGGAGAGGTCGCGCATGAAATTTTTGACTTAAACTGCAAATTTTGATGTTTCACTGGGTAAAAAAAAACACATTGGATCTGGAGTTCAGACTCTTAAAAACATCTACAAGAAAAAGTGCTCTTGATTCAATGAGAATCTAGCTTAAATCAAGAATCAAGCCTCTTTGAAGCGGATTTCGTTTTGATTCAAGCAAAAATCCGATTGAATCAAAGAGTATTTTTTCTTGTCAATGTTTTCAAGAGTCTGGACTCTAGATACAATGTGGTTTTTTTTTTTCCCCCAGTGTTGATTAGTCATATTTTAAATTACGAGAGGTGCGCTGCATGAGGTAAAGACCACGGGGAAACCAATGGAGGCATTTTTAAAATTTCAAAGTTCTGATTTGACGGAGTTATAAGCTTTTAAAGTTTCCAAATTTCGTCCGACCTCTCCCCGATGACTGGACTCATCAGTGTGCGCCGCCCGTGACGACGGCCGTCCCTTCCTGGGGATCAAAATTCAAGGGGTTTGTTCAAGAAGTGGGTTAAAAAGTCCCTCGGGAGGAGTTCCCGGGCACTGGTGCACAGTGGATCGAGACAATCAGACAGGTCGGACTCAAAATGTTTGGCTAAAACTGTAATTTTTGATGTTCATTTCGTTTTATTTTAAATTTTAAGGGGTGCTTGGAGAAGAAAATTTCACGAGGAAACCGATGAAACCAACTCTAGATCCTCAAAATTTTGTATAAACGGTGTTGTCAGCTTTTAAAGTTTTCAAATTTTATCCGACTTTTCCTGTTGACTCGATCCACTGTGTGGTACCTGCTTCGCGGTAGGTATTGTTCTGCCCCTGCATATGCCGCGGCTCAGACGCGAAATGAAATTCGGCCTTACTGGGGAGCAGAGATGGAAAATTTCAAGAATTTATTCGCGAAAAATTTCACTCGTGAAATTTTTTGAAACTTTTGGATACATTCGGGGGCCAAGAAACGCTAAGACGCGCCTAGCGACGGCGAATCTTAATGTTGACATTTTTCACCCCAAGCCTAAAACATTCACGCGTTGCAAGTGTTTTCGCCTGGTTTGGAGGTATAAGGTTGGGCTAAATTCCTCTCTAAACTCCCTTTTGTGCCTCCTTCGTGTACAGTATCTCATTAAGGCAGCATTACACTGCCGCATTAACAGGAAGACCATCTGAAGCGCATTCCAAACTTCTACAGGTTGCATTAATAATTCCCCCAAAAATTGAGAAATTTCATGAGATCTCACTTTTCTATTCAATTTTCTTACAATTCTATTGTGGAAATTTTGTAAGAATTTCCGAAGGTCGAGTATGCAGCACGGAACGTTAAAAAATGATGAAAAAATTCAGCAAAAAACTGGCTCATAATGTTCTTTTCTAATCTAACCTTCAGTTTTTTTTTTAATATTTTCATTCGTTCCGGTGCCTTCCGAAACGTTTCTTATGACATTTTAAATAAAAATGGCAGCACTGCACTTGCGAATGCAAAAAGGCAACGGAGCGCCCCGAGCTCATTTCGCAGGGACGGACCACGACCGTGACAACTTGGATGGTTGCGGAACTCCTTGTGAAGTTGGCATCATTTAAATTTATTTAAAATCGAATTAGAGCACGTTTGTGGGGAACTTGAGAATGTTGATGAATTCCTGGAACGACCCCGGGTTCCCGCTCCCTACGGGTGGGACGCCGGGCGGAGGCGCCGAGTAACCTTGAAAAATCCCTTTTCCCTAATTAACTCGCGGCGAGGAACCCGGTATTTACGAGCGAACTAGACACGGCCGGCCAGCGGATTAGCAAAGTGCAGCTCAACCGCGCCCGCCGGAGGCTTCTACGATTGTTTGCAGTTTCCCCGAAATATCTCAAAATATCATGACGCCCCCCCCCCCCCCCGCGCAACTTCAGCCTTCAGCCCCACGCGTCCGTCAACTGTCATGCACAGAAAACTTTCCGGAAACGGAAACATAGGTCTGAACCGAACCGGTGAATTTCTACGGTGTACATACATTACAGGATGAACTGTTTCCATGAATTTTAAATTTTCCTGGAATTTCGTGGTTTTCAGACAAGTGTTTGACTTTCCCCTGACTTCGCAGAGATGTTTAGAATAGAATTGATTTTCACAGGACGAATCCAATGCGATATTTGAGTGTTGCCGATCAGACATATTCATGCGAAGAGCCCCATTTAAACCGATTGACAGGTAAACAAAGTTCAAGATTTGATGGTGAAATTTACTGGCTTTCCCCGTTTGAGTACAATTTGCCGACTTCCTCGGGCGTCAGAACTAATAGGAAACACATTTGATTTGCTAACCCAAAGTTTGGTTTCTGTAACCGAGAACTTCAAGTATCTGAATCGAAAAACTTCGGCATTCAATATAAATCGATCTTTCTTTCACCGTGAAAAACTTGTCACTCTGTTGACCGACTGGAATAAATTATGCATTGAAGAACTACAATCTGTGGTTCAGTTCAGAAACAACGTATATACCATTAGTTCTCCTACTTACATGAGTGTCTTTACGGATGAACCAGAAATTGTTGTTCCTAATTGCAAAATGACGTCCAATTCATTTCCCCAGACTTTCTCTGTTACTAGTGACTTGGGCCACCTGTGTCTAGGAATCCACCTTTCTGTTAATCAATTGGACTACATTTTGCAATTTAGAGCTACATTTTCAAAGACTTTCTCTGTTACTATAGTAACTGTGGCCCCACCTGTGTCTAGGAATCCACCGTACTGTTCATCAATTGGACACTGGGGGAAAAAAAACACATTGGATCTAGAGTCCAGACTCTTAAAAACATTGACAAGAAGAATACTCTTGATTAAATCGGATTTTTGCTTAAATCAAGAACCAAACCTCTTAATTTGAGCGGATTTCCTTTTGATTTAAGCTTAAATCTGATTGAATCAAGAGTATTTTTTCTTGTCAATGTTTTCAAGAATCTGGACTCTAGATCCAATGCAGGGTGGCAAGTCAAGTTCAATTTCAAAATTCCCTGACTTTTCCCTGACTTAACAATAAAATTCCCTGACTTTTTGTAGGCAAGAGACCGCGACTTTTTCTGAATACGATTAAATTTCCTGACTTTTTAAAGTCATCGACGCGCAGTTGCACTCAGAATGTTGTGGGTAAATTCGGTGCTGAATAATTGAATGAATTATAGCCTGGAATGCACATCTTTAACTTATTTTGATAAAAAGAGATAACCATTTCACAATCAAAGAAAATTCAGAAAAAAAAATTACACACATTAATTAAAATTTTAAATTTTCATTTAACTTCTTAATAATGTATGAAAGGGAAGGAGTGGCGTACGATGAATCAGTCTCTGTATTAAAATCACTGAAATCGGTCAGCTGCAAAAGCTATGAGATTGTGCCGTAATAGCTACAAAATTTCGTCCTAAGATAATAACACTAGCCATTCAGGGAGTACTTTGTAGAAAGATGCTGAACATGGTATGAGGGAGCAAAAACAGAAAGCAAGAAAACAAGATTTTGAACACAGAAAAAAGTTCATAAATTTATTAAATTAAAAGGAACAAATAAACTTATAGGTCTGGGAGATCAAGAAACTAGCACTTATATTGAAACAAATTAATGCACTTAATGCATTTAGAAGAGACACATTTAGAACAACAGATCAATGAAATCATAAAAGTAGTATTGATCTGAGTATGAGTGAACAAGAATACCTAATTGAATTAATTAAACAAAACATAGCGAAACTGATACATTTAGTATACTGAGCATAAAAAAGTGGTCAGAGATCCTGAAGATCAAAAAAGTATTGCTATTTTTGATACAGGCAAACAATAATGCTCGTACGAATTAAATACTTTGCCCTCATGAGAAAAATAATTGAAGAAATATTTGTATTTTCACTACAAAATATTGGGAAAAATGGTTACATTTCAAGTGTGAATATGCAGACGTCTGGAACTGAATTTACAACAATGCAGAGACAGGAATGACTTGACACATCCAATAGGTCCGCCGGTGATATCAACTGAGCATCTTTTTCATTCCCGGAGATGAGAAAAAGAAAAGAACTGAAGTATTCGAAACTTACCTGAGCACATCCTAGAGCTTTGTCTCCAACAATCCGAAATTCGGACAGTTCAGTTCAGCCAGTGCACTATGGTCTGGGAGCGCCGAATCGTGGCCAAAAATCCGATTTTTGAAAGTACGAAAATCTGTCAATCGAGCATATAATCCTTATCTACATCCTTTAGTAGGTGTGAAATGACCTATCAAATCTTCTGTAATTGTTTTTACGATCAGATACATGGTGGCGAACTTCACATCCTCGAGGTAAGTAAACAAACGTGAGAATTTAAAGTGCACGTTATCGTGTCTTGCCTTGTGTCGTTTGGTGATAAGTTGGCGTAAATCCCCGATCAAATATGGAAAAGAAAGGTGAAAGTAAGTACTTTTTGATGGTTTAATCGTTTTTATTATTATGATTAATTTTATGATCACCATGAGACTCCAAAGTTTTGTCCTAATTTAGGCAAAAAATTGCCTTCACCTTAAGTTTTAGTTATCGGTAACACGAGGTAACACGTTCTCATTTGTGCAAAAATGTTGCTCATATGTTCCTCTAACAGGACATCACAGGTTTTTTTGCGTATTTTTGCGTCTGGGGCCTTTTTTGGTCATTTTAGTGAAGGACTTATACGATTTTCTGCGCAATCTGATTTCATTGCAGAAGGAGATAAGAGAGATGAGACAAGGCCAACATTTGATATAGGGTGATTCATATGTATTTTTGGCTGCTGAATCCGAAAATGATATCAGTTTTTTTCCAGCACTTGCCTGATTTCCGGAAAATAAAGTTTTTTTGCAAAAAACCTCATTTTTAAGCAAAACAATATTTTCTCCGGAAAAACGACAAATGGTGGATAAAACTTAGGTACTTTTTTTTATTCTTCAGCCTGTATACATAATACAAATGTATTAACTCGGCCCGCTGTGGTTGTAGTGCTGGCTTTAAGATCAAGAGGTTCCGAGTTCAATTCCTGGCTAGGCAACCCGAGAATGGTACACAGAAAAAAATGGATGGTGCTGACGACAGAACCTTTTGTTTATACGGCTCCCACAGTTTCTTTGTTACACTTACAGAACTTTTCTGCTGTGAGAACAGAACTTCTGTCGTGGGAACAGAGTACTCTGTTCCCACGACAGAAAGTTCTGTAAGTGTAACAAAGAAACTGTGGGAGCCGTATGAACAAAAGGTTCTGTCGCCAGCACCATCCATTTTTTTCTGTGTAATCCGCAAGGTTTTAGGGTCTGATCTGGGTCTGGGTCTGAAGGCCCAAGAGCCAAAAAGATGCAAAAAAACCTATGATATCCTGTTTGAGGAACATATGAGCTACATTCTTGCACTGATAAGAACGTGTTAGCTCGTGTTAGTGATAACTTAAACTTAAGGTGAAGGCAATTTTTTGCCTAAATTAAGACAAAACTTTGGAGTCTCATGGTGGTCATAAAATTAATCTTAATACTAAAAACGATTAAACCATCAAAAAGTACTTACTTTCACCTTTCTTTTCCATATTTGATCGGGGATTTACGCCAACTTATCACAAAACGACACAAGGCAAGACACGATAACGTGCACTTTAAATTCTCACGTTTGTTTACTTACCTCGGAGGATGTGAAGTTCGCCACCTTATATCTGATCGTAAAAACAATTACACAAGATTTGATAGGTCATTTCACACCTAGTAAATGATGTAGATAAGGATTATATGCTCGATTGCCAGATTTTCGTACTTTCCAAAATCGGATTTTTGGCCACGATTCATTAGGCCTAGAATCTTTATAATAATTCTAACCATGAAAATCAGCGCAGAATGGTTGACAGCCTCCAATGAGTAAAAGAATGTCAAAGCTATTTAGGTCTAAGTAGTATTGAATATATCTAGAAAATTTTGCTAGCAGGATTTGATGATCAAAGAGTAAATTATTTTTAAAAAATCGCTAGAAATGAACATTTTTAGGGACAATTTTTGGTTCGGGGAGGGGGCGACCTAAAGGGCTAATACCATATGTCTTGCTAACACGAATATCACCATATTGAATGTGCATTTTTTTTAACTTACGCTCCAGTCAGGATCAATAGACCGAAAAACATAGTACTGACTTGATTCAATTTCAATCATTTCTTCTCCTCTTATATTTCTGGATTAAATACGTATTTTTGGGGCTTCTGCCCTGATAACCTCTTGACCATTGAAAAATAGATTTCATATTATAGTTAGACAACCTTCAAAACATTAAACTGACATTCAATGTGGTATTCTAATCATATTTTGGCTTTTCTTCTAATTTTTTGGTTTCAAGGGCCTGCCGCCATCTTGGATTTAAGAATTTTGTAAAACTAAGGTCAAATTTGAATTCAGCGACCCAAAAAACATAAGTACACCAAATTTCATGATATTCTGATCATTTCCTGATTTATGGCCACAATTCGGCGCCCCCAGACCATAGTGCAGTGTTCCGATATTAAATCCCTAGCGGGGAAGGAAAAAAATCCCTAGATTTCGCTAAAAATCCCTAGATTTCGCTAAAAATCCCTAAATCCCCAGATTTGCTCAAATATCCCCAAAAAATCCCTAGATTTTGCAAAAAACCGCCATTTTTAACGTAGAATCATGACGTCATTCGATATATCGATTTGCAATATTTAAATCTGATTGGCTCGTTTGAATTTTGCCGCCCTCTGAAAGCAGTGCTAATCCAGACCAATAAAATGAAAGAATATTAGTTGAGTTCTTCTATATATAATATATAAAGTCGCTTTATAACGCACTCTGGCGTTCTACGACACCCAAGCGCCACATATGCCTGTCTTCCCAGAGGTTATCGGGCAACTGACACCGCAACATCTCTTTGTCAACGCCCTGCCGCCAACCCTTTACGGGACGTCCCCGTCGCCTCTTCCCAGGTGGTACCCAATCCAAAACTTGTTTGGGCAACCTCTCCTCCGACATTCTTTGCACATGTCCATACCAGCATAACTGCCTGGACATGACGTCGTGCACGATATCTTTCTCAACCTTCATCACCTGGCGAATTCTCTCATTACGGACACGGTCCCGTCTCGAAATGCCGGCAGATCGCCGCCAAAAATCCATTTCAGTTGCCCTCAACATTTCTTGCGTTCTTTTCGTCAAAGGCCACACTTCACTACCATAGAGCACGATACTTTTAACGATGGCGTCATATATCCGGTGCTTGTTTGCCTTTGAGATGCTCTGATCCCAGAGCACCCCGTTCAGCATCGCGATGGCTCTCCTGCCCTGGATGATCCTGTCCTTAATTGCTCTATCCATCCTTCCATCCTGATCGAGCCAAACACCGAGATACTTATACTCGTCACACTCTTCGATGCGCCGTCCATCCTCAAGCTCTATGCTTTGCCGTTGATGCGCTGCTCCCACGACCAGCTTCTCTGTCTTGGACACACTAACGTCCATGCCCCATTTCCGATATTCTTCGACCAACTTCCGCGTCATGTAATCTGCATCTTCCTCATCTTGAGCTACAACGATCTGGTCATCGGCAAAGCATAGAGTATAAAGGGTCTGCCCATCAAGGAGTGGAACGCCCATTCCTGCAACCTTCTTTTTCCATTCCTCTAAAACGTGCTCTAGGTATACCTTAAATAGTGTTGGTGACAAACAACAGCCTTGTTTTAGCCCTTTTGTGACGAAAAAACCTCCGGACAACTCTCCACGACATTTAATTTTTGCTATCGTCCCGTTATAAAATGATTTAATTGCCCCACAAGTCCTTTGCTAAAACCCCTTTTTTCCAAGGCTTCCCAAAGCTTCACTAACGGCACGCTGTCATAAGCTTTCTGAAGATCCACAAACACCAAGTGCAGCTCCTGGCTGACCGCCCTTTTCTTCTCGATGACCTGGGTAATGGTGAACAAATGGTCGACGGTAGACCTACCGGCTCTAAAACCAGCCTGTTCTTCGGCTTCCTGGCCGCTCCAAACCTCTTCGACCTTTGCCTTGAGAATTTTACCGTAGACCTTGCTCAAGGTTCCTGTGACCGATATACCTCTGTAGTTGTCGCAATCTTGCTTACTACCTTTCTTATGACTGGGAGTAATCCAAGATTCCTTCCAATCCTTTGGTATTTCGGAACCATGCAGACATTGAGTTCTTCTTATTGTCTTTTTACTGTTGAATGCAGTTGAATGTTAAGTACATCGAGTGACGCAATCGTTTTAATTTCCGGCTTATTTACGGGGAAAATAGTGTTGCCAAAAAGGCCTACAAAATATAGATGAAAAAATATTTTCGATTGTCGAAGCTAAAATTGAGGTTAAAAAGTCGATTTTTGCTTACTTTACCTCATCAAAAAAAATCCCTAGATTTCCTGAAAAATCCCTAGATCCCTAGAAATTCCGGAAAATCCCTAGATCTAGGGATAAATCCCTAGACATCGGATCACTGAGTTCAGCACCAGCACCACTTCATTTACGATGTTAGGTTAGGAGGATTTCACCGCCCAGCCATGCAGTTGCACCAACCTTACATGTTTTCTACCAAAACACGGCAGATTCGAACTATGCATAGTATACACCACGATCTGCGCGGACCTGACTCGAGGTTATTAATAAAATTGTTTTTATTGGTACACGGTTGTCAACGATTCCCGATCCGCGCGTGTTTCTGTTAGTTCCCCCTACCGAAAGCCGCCGGGCGCAACGAAATAACCGACAGGATCATTCTTTTAGTGTGCATAGGTTGGTAAGTCACAACGATGACGGAGGAGTGGGGGACCGACGAAAAGGAACGACACCCAACGGAGTCGGACGGAAATGACCGATCGTGGAACACTGTTGCCATGTGGAGGAGGGACGGAACTCTGTTTGCTACGTAATGTACACGTTAGTTCATAAGATGCGCTGATGCGCTACGAAAATTCCCTGACCGCGGCAATAATTCCCTGACATTTCCCTGACTTTTCCCGGTCACTCAAAATTCCCTGACAATTCCCGGTTTTCCCGGTTTTCCCTGACGCTTGCCACCCTGCAATGTGTTTTTTTCCAGTGGACTACATTTTGCAATTTGGAACTACGTTTTCCGAGACTTTCTCTGTTACTACTGGCTATGGCCACCTGTACCTAGGAATCCACCCTTCTGTTAATCATGGACTACACGGAAAAAAAAAAAGAATTGCTGACTCAACAATTCATTACTAAAAACAGTGAGTGCAGTGTTTCAACGCAGATTTTACAACAAAAAAATGCTACTTTAACCACCCCGTGGTTAAATTAGTTTACAATGTGGTTAATTTAGTTTACAATGAGGTTAAAGTAGCATTTTGTGTCGTAAAATCTGCGTTGAAACATTGCACTCCTGTTTTTAGCAATGAATTGTTGAATCAGCAATTCTTTTTTTTTCCGTGTACACTTTACAATTCGCAGCTACAATCTCTAGCTCAACTTAGAAACGACGTATGTACCTTCAGTTTCCCTACGTGCATACGTGTTTTTACGGATTAGCTAGAGATCGGTAGCTCTTAATTGCAAAATGAAGTCAAATTCATTCTCCCGAACCGTCTGTATTACTACCGACTGTGGCCACCTGTGTCCGGGAACCCACCCTTGAGCGGTGAGTGCGGTTCCTTGACGCGACGTTATTCGACGTCGAGAACCCGGAATCGACGGAAGACGAGGGGGGCGGGGGGGGGGGGGGGCGGGCGATTTGTAAGTGTTATTTTTGGGCAGCTCGCGAGGACGCGGAAAGCGGGTGAATGAGGATCGCGCCCGGGTCGTGGCCGACGTCGCCAGACCGTGCACGAATTTGCATAAATCTCCGAAAAATACAAGGAGGAATCGCCTCGATCTGGCAACGGGGCTCGTAATAAGGATGAGGCGCGGTCGTCGTCGTCGGGCGGGGAGGGGGGGGGAGGGCAGGAGTGGAATAACCAATTACGCTCGCATTCAAACCCGGAGACACCCGCGGTGTCGGGTCTCGTGCGAACCTGTCTGACGTCAACGAGGAGGCTCAAAGGGACGTCCTGGACGTGGCAACGTCGCCCGCGGTAACCAGACGTCGCGGGACGTGTTTCCTTATCGTGAGCTCATGCAAACCGCGTTGAGCGTATTGAAAATTTCCAAATACGGCGGCCGCAGCGACTAATACCTGGCGTTCCCTATTATTTCACGTGTTTTTTCTCACCTGTACTGAGAATTCGCACGCACGAATTTTATTGCCTCTTTTGAGAATGCTTGATGAGCTGGGTCTGCGGTATTTTTCATAATTTTTGTCTGAAATGGGAAATTGTGGAAAAAAAGATTTAAAAGGGATAAAACGCGCCGCTCTGTGACGTCACCAGGCAAGAATTCCCATTTAAACACATGTATTTTAGCGGATTGGGTTATTTTGTCGCATTTCCTCCAACGATTGTTTAATTTAGAAATCTCGGATGTCCTCATGCTCAGTTCTCTTGACAGTTTAATTTTAAACATGAAATTTACAAAATTGTAGACACCTGCAAATCCCCCACTTTGAGCAAAACTCCAGTCTCTTGAGACAAACGAGATGAAAAATTTTCAAAAATAACCAAGCGTTTTTTGTCACCTGAGGAAGGTATTCTTTGCAAAGTCGGGTTTTTTAAAGCAATTTCGGTGATGGAAAAAACTAAGATCGATCAACTTCGGCTTTATAGCGCAGCAAAAAGTAAGTAGAAAAAACTTTAATGCACACCTTCATAAAACGATTTCCCTGTCCTTTCAGACACAAAATAACGGGCTAGTTTAACATGGAGTTATCACTATGCGGATTATTGCATTTGACTGGCCTCGTTATCAGGCACAGCGAGAGTATCTTAAAGACATGAAATTCATATTTTCCAGTGAACTTTTAACAACTCAATCTGAATTGACCTGGTTTTTTTATCATTCACAAATTTTCCGGAAAATTACAATTTTCCAGGAAATTGTAAGCGTGAGGAGAAAATTGAGGCCATACTTCGACTTAGAGCTAAGATTACACAGGATTCATTTCATGAATCCCCATCATTTCTTGAAGACCTTCTTGCGTTAAAGACCTGTGTTATGTGATGCGACACGTAAAAGTTCGCCATTTTCGTAAACGCAATTTTTCTCTGGGTTATAGGTTGTTCTGCTTTTTTTCCATGACTTTTTCGGGATAATCTTAACCCTATTCTCACATCTGATTATTCCCGGTTTCCTCTGTTAGTGGCGTCTCTGAAATCGATCGTCCGGTCGTCACTGCTTACTTCGGTAACATGGCGTCGTTAGTGCTGCTTTCGGTAACAACGCAAAGTTGTAAGTCAGAGATATAGTCGCTCCTCTAACAAGGGCAAAACTCGATCTCCTCATGAGCCTAAGAAAGTATAGGATTCATATGTTACACAGGGCTCAGGTGGGCATTGAGATATGCCCTTACATCAGAAAAGCGACGATATATTTGTACATGCAGTCAAAAAGTATATCATAAAAGAGTTGAACTCGTAAGCCGACCGAGAAATGGTATTGGCACAGGTTTCCGGCCACTGAAGAAATATAAGGAATATAAGAATATAAAGGTAATGCTCTCCTTTCATGTCCATCCTCTTATAGTTACTCAAGATTATATTCAAGCAGGTTGGCGGTCGTGTGGACGCGTGGATGCAACTATTCGGCCCCGGCGGATGTCCTTGTTGCATATCCGCAAAAGATGAAGGCACTTTAATTGGGCTTCCTTGCGCACACAACGATGGATTCCCCACTGAGATAACCTGCTGTGTTACCGAAGAAAGCGGTCAACCTAAAAATGTAATTTTGATTAATGGACGTGGAGCCTCTTGGCTAGAACACTTTATTTGACGAAACTCTCCGTCCTTCATAAAGTTTTTACTAGTCGTCCAAAAGAAGCTTTGAGCAAAACTTTAGCGCTTTTAGGAAAAGCGAATTGTTATTAGAAATCTACTAATTTTATCTGCGACCATTTAAAAAGGGCGTTTTTCATTTCATGTTACGCAAGGCAACCGAACGCACAATGTTCTGCACGATTATTGCGTGGCTACGTTTAGAAAACACACACTAAGGTTCGGACTTGGCGAAAAAGGGTATTTTTACTCAAAACAACGGTGAGTTCAGCTCTCTTCCGGGGGATGATATGAACTTTGGTATAGTCTGAAATGTCGTACATTTTTTGGCACTTACTGCTTTCTCGGAGCTTTCGTTATTTATGTGAATAAAACGAATTCTCGTCGCATTAACAAAATCGGTTGAACGGAACACAAGAATAGCCCCAATCAACAAAAAAATACGAGAAAATGACTGAGCAAGGCTGAATTGAGTTTCAAACTGCCTTGTACTTCACAAGTTGTTATCAACTTCCTTCTTAACAGGGAAACAAAATAAGAGAAAAAAAATGCCAAAAACTTTAAAAAAAACGGACTTTTATGCTCGCTGGTAGCAAAAGAAAAAGTCCGGGTTGTCAATTCGTGTTCATTTTATTTTCTTTTATTTTTCACTGCTGTTGAGAACACAGGGGTTAACACCACCTCAAAATTTCCGAGGCATTTTGATGTCCCTTTCGGCATTGTTTACCCATTTTCTTGGTTTTTGTTTTTGTCTACATGAATTCATTCAAAGCAGATTAGTAGAATTTTGAGGGAGACTCTATTTTGAAAATTCGGGCATTGCCTGCTAAATTTCGGATTTGTAGAGCACCTCTCCCTCCCTATATAACGCTTTTGCGACGCGGGCGTAAGTTCATCCAAATTAGATTAGTAAAATTTTGAAGGTGACTCTATTTTGATAATTTAGGCATGAGGGGCTGCTCATGAAATACGTGACGCTAATTTTCGGATTTTTCGAGCACCCCTCCTCCCTTTCACGCTTTCGTGACGTGGACCCCTGTCCTTTAAAATGAAAAAAAAAAGAACGGAAAAAAAGGACAGAAAGACGTGATGCTACCCTTTATCCTCCTCTGATGAATGTGCTCTTTTCTAGTCTTGTTAACCGCAGTTGTATTTTTTAAAAATGTACGTCTTTTCAAAGGCTACTCAGTTTTCAACATACTCATGCTGTCGTCAACCCCCCACTCCCCTCCCCCGAGCGTTACGTACATCACCGCTCTCCTCGGTAACGCGACCGCTATCCCCGGTTCCACCGACTGTGCGAAGCCGCGGACGTAACGACATTGGTGGTGGATAGCGGCCCCCGCTGTCCCCCTTTGCGGGGGATGGAGAGCACTGGCTGTGTAGGCGACGCGACAAGGCGAGCTCAAAAGGAACACAATGTATAGAACTAATATTAACTGATGAATCATGAATACGAGCCCGCGCCCGGCGAAACTGGAGCAGCCGGAGCGAGGGGTCTGCTTTACGACCCCTGCGCGCGCAGCCCCAACCCTCCCCCCCCCCCGCCGCGGCGCTTTTCCTCTTCCTGTCCCTGGGTTTTCTACGCCACGCCGCGCCGTCCTTCGAAACGGCTCTCTCTCTCTCTCCTCCCCCTCTCCATCTTTCTCTCTCCCAGAGCTGCCACTTGAAATGTCCGAAGGATATTTCGTCAGTACTGAATGTCCACAATATTTTCATTTATCGAGGTTAGAGGCCCGAAAAATGAGTTTTCTTGGGTTGCCAGATAATTTTCAAAAATGGATTTTCAAAACATTTGCCTGAAATCCCTGCGCATGTCACGATTAGCGGGATGGTTGATAACAGTCCCTACCCAACCCTAACACGCAACATTCGTTGTTCGATACATCACACACAGTAAAGGAAGCAAATAAAGGTGATCTAACAATTTGTCCATGATTTTTCAGTGACAATTTAAAATTCTCTACGGTACACATGTTTCCTTGCAATTGTCAGACTGTTGATTTTCTGAATGTTTCTGAATTTTTATGAATTTCGGGGCTCTTCGTCTTAGTTTGACCGATACTTAAATTAAATTTGACGATCTTCAGAATATAATCCGGGTGTATTTTGAAAGTTTTTCCCGGAGCATTTGAAAAAAATCGGAATTTTTCTCGGAACTTTTGGAAATCGGAAATAATTCCGGGAACTATGGATTCTGGTAAAAGAACATGGCAGCACTGGTGAATATTTTGTGCTCAAGATTTTTCATACTGCTTTGATGATGAAGTAATCCGAAAAGTGCTTCAGCAAACTGGGGGAAAATCCACAACACTTGAGTTTCTTTTTAGTACATACAATCCGAAATGGTGTTGTTCAATTGGAACTCTATAAGACTTTCTAACGCACTGCGAAAAGTTATGAGATCGGGCAACACTGGAGGCAGGGTTGCCACAGAATTTAGACAATGAAATTCCCTGACATTTCCCTGATTTTCCTGACACATTTTGGTGAAATTCCCTGACAATTGAAGATATGACGGATGGTTAAGAAGACATAATTGAAAATAATTTTCACGCAAAATTTGTTGTTTGAAACCTCAAACGCATTCTAGAAAGCAAATGAAGGTGCTTTAACAAATTGTTCCTGACATTTTCGTCGTTTTCGTCATTTTCCCTGACATTTCCCTGATTATCCTGATACATTTTGGTAAAATTCCCTGACAATTGAAGATGTGGCGGATGGTTAGGAAGGCTCAATTGAAAATAGTTCTCAGACAATATGTGTTGTTCGAAACCTCAAACGCATTCTAGAAAGCGAATGAAGGTGATTTAAACAAATTTTCCCTGACATTTTCGTCGTTTTTCCAGACATATCCCTGATTTCCCTGATACATGTTGGTGAAATTCCCTGACAACTGAAGATGTGACGGATGGTTAAAAACACATAATTGAAAATAGTTTCCAGCCAAAATTTGTTGTTCGAAATCTCAAAGCAATTTTATAAAGCAAAAGAAGAAAATTTCCCGGACATTTCCCTGATTTCCCTGACACATTTCCGTGAAATTTCCTGACCATTGAAGATGTGACGGATGGTTAAGAGGGCATAATTGAAAATAGTTTCCAAGCAAAAGTTGTTGTTCGAAACCTCCGACCCATTGTAGAAAGCAAATGAAAGTGCTGTAACAAATTTTCCCTGACATTTCCCGGTTTTCCCGTTTTCCCTGACTGTGGCAACCCTGGACGGGGATCCGCGGGAGCGTCTCTCGTTCTATCCCTCTCGCTCCGTTTCCGGTCTTGGCTCTTCCGCTGGAGATTAGCGAGCAAGTCGCGTAAAATTATGCACTTATTGCGAAAATGGGTCAGCGGTCAGCTTCCTCCTAATGAGCGGAACGATGCTAATTCTTCATTAATTGTCGAATCGAGTACTATAAAAACGAGTTTATTAATGGCGCATCAGGACGGAGCTCCAGCAAACCTGCGAGGGCCACTTTCCCGTGCTTCCGCCGCGTCCATTATCCCCCCTGCATAAGATCCTATCAGTGGCGTGGCGTGAATTGCGATATATCGATTGTTATGCCATTTAACCCTATCGTAAGGAATCGATTGTTAAGGTGTTCGCTGCGAACACCCTGTTTATCGATCCTTTCCCATATGTTTAAATGATAGAGCAATCGATGTATCGCAATCCACGCCACGCTACAGATCCTATCAAGTTCTCCAGTTTTAATGACTCGCATACGAAGGAGTCGGATCTCACAGAGAGCCGCGCTACGAATGCACGTATTATGCTAAAAGGAACTGTGCGTATAGGGTTTGCGTACACCATATAGTTCCTTTTAGCATAGATACGTCCAAATGGCCCTTCTTCTCGAGGAACCCTGGGACTTTATTCGTACATGCAGGTAAAATGAAATCCTCTTCTGAGGCTTAAAATACTAGGATCCTTCGCTTTTTTATTCCCTGATACTATACGTGACTTCCAGAAAGAAATTCTTTGATGAAAATCTGCAGATCCCTCCCATTTGTGGCAGTTTTTTTTTTGGAAAGAACTATATTTTTTCCCAAGGTCCAAGGATTTCAATTCGTTCATGTGCAAATAAAATGAAACCTACAGGGCCTGATAAAAATACACGGCCTCCTCCCACTTTTAGAAGATTTTTTTTTTTTTTTTTTTTTTTTTTTTTTTTTTTTTGAGAACTATATTTATTTCTAAAGTCCAAAGATTTCCTAATTCATTCAACACAATTAATTTCAATTTATTTACATGCAGGTAAAATGAAACCCTCTAGGGCCTAAAGTACTACTTAAATAAGCTTTATAATAAAAAACCTTTGGTTATTTTATTCCCTGATACTATCCGTTATTTCCGGAAAAAAAAATTCCTTGATGAAAATCTGCGTTTTCATCTCGTTTTGCGCAGATTTTTTGGAGAAAAATAAAATTTTTTCCATACCTACTTCAAAGAAAAATATCAACTCGTTTTATTATTAATAATTTTGTTTCATACTGAATCAATGCGATATCCTTTAAAATTAATATGATCAGGGAGGGAAAATAGAATTAAAGGTCCCGATATTTGCGGATATTTTTCATTTTCTAAAAATGTTTTTAGAAAATTTCACTAGACTCATATAGGGGCATGAAACACGTCTAAATAGTCAAAGCCCGATTTTGTTAATTTGCAGCTGAACAAATTACCATGAGTAGAACTTCAAAGTTCCCCGTCGGATTCTCAGTTATTGGCAGTGGCGAGGCGTTAATGATCGATTATCGATATTTCTCCACTTGAAGCTATGGTAAAGAATCGATTATTAAGGTTTTCGCTGCGAACACCCTGATTATCGATCCTTTCCTATAGGTTTAAATGGCAAATCAATCGATGTATCGCAAAGCACGCAACGCCACTGCTTATTGGCTGCAAGCTGCATACCTGAGCCACGTTTATCAGAGAGGAACCGCAATCCACATTAGCTGTTGCCAAAAGCTGGGCAATTTAATTTTTTGCAAGGAAACGTTTGTGCGGATTTCATAAAACATTTTAGAGAATTCGCTTCGTACTAGGCAGAAAATTAACTGAAACTTGTACAAAAACCCGCACAACCATTTTCACATGTGCTGGTTACAAAATTTGATGGTAGATGAAGGAACTGTGGGGCTCATCCTTCATCTGATTTCCACACAACCGTGCTTACTTAATGCTTATTTCAATCAACACGCTGTTTTAATTAATTTTACTCATTGATCTAGATAACTCTCGACCGACATCTTGGTCATCATTTTGATCGGAATTTGACGGAGATTTGAGCGTGTAACCAGGCCATTGTAAAATATTAAACTGTCCAGTTAAATTTGTTAGTATACCTCATGCGGTTTGGTTCCTTTCTGCTTAACGCGGTCCACATAACCTCCGAAAAATCCATTAATTTTTGCAAAACTCCCTCATGCAGCAAAAGAAAATTTCACTTTGCAGCGCTAAGTCTGACGAGCCTCTTTTGCTTAGCCCCCAAGGGGCGCTATTTTCAGTTTCACCCGAAAAGTTATGGTCGGTTTGCGCGTAATTACGCTAAGCGTGCTTTAAAGCCTGAAAAGCTGAAATCCAAGGACAATGGCACAGATCGGGTAACCTGCTTTCCACCGGTGGCAATTTTCTTTGTTCCTCGGGTGCTCACCTCCCCCCCAAACTTCACCCCCACCCTCACTTCCCCCCGTCCCAGCCCCCCTTCCGATCCCCGACGCAAGCGCTCGGGGGTTTCGAACTTTAATAATATGCGCTCCCGAATTATGGCCACTTCAAGAGGTGAAGGTGTGAGCTGGCGCACAGTGGATCGCGTCAATAGGAGAGGTCGGGAAAAATTTGGAGACTTTAAACGCTTATTTACTCCGTTTATTCGAAACTTTGAGATTTTAAAAGTGGTTTCGTTGGTTTTCTCGTGAAATTTTCTGCTGGAGGCACCCCTTAAAACTTAAAATATGATGAGATAAACATCAAAATTTGCAATTTTGGTCAAAAATTTTATGCCCGACCTCTCCGATTGACTCGATCCACTGTGCGGCGGCGTCTGAAATGCAGCCTTTCTTCTCCAACCTAATTTGTTTTCGGCGCTTGCCGCCTCGGATTACGACCCCGGTTGCCTAATGGACAACAATTTGCAATTACGAACTAGAATGGGCCTGTTGCAAACTTTCTCCAGAGCAAAAATAAGAGTTGTTCGTTATGCAGATAATGTCTCAAAAATCACTATGAGCGCATCGTCGAACTCTGAAATGCACACCTGACTTCACAATCTGCGTAAGAAATTTCCGTTTTTTTAAGCTTCCCGCTCCAAAAACGATACCATAGGGCACGGGTGAACATTTCGTTAGAGGAGTCATTCCATCCAACATCCAACCCCTGCTCACAAGGAAGGACACGACGAAATATTCATCATATAGCCGAAGCCAATCCGCCAAAACACATGTGACGGGACGATAATTCTAACCATCTGATAACAATCTGCGTGTTTACATTCACATTTTTCTCGCGTTGATAGATATCCGTCTTGATTGACCTCGTGCCTCGTGTGGCACTGACGTTCATATCCACGAATTTATTGTTCTTTCACAACCCTAGCGTTCTTTGCAAATGTACGTAAGGCGAGGTTTGCCATTGACGGAATCGTCATTCGATTTTTAGAATGTCCGGTCCTCAAAACTGGCAACAATCCTTGCAACGTTCATCTGAACGTTAATGACGTGACAAATAAATAAAACTGCTCTTACATTGCAACCTCTAGCAACGTCACAGGGCAGGTGGGCGACCTCTGCATATTGTGCGATTTTAATAACGCGCCTTATTCCTCAAGTAAAATAGCCACAGTTTCACACAAACCGTGAAACCGGGGGTAATTCCATTTTCACCTCGCCTCTGGAAAGCAAGGAAACACACAATTGGAGGGGCTCGTTTCAAAATTCAGTTGCGCGCTTTCGCCGATAGAGCGCGCGTGTTTCGGCGAATTTAATCCCGCGCGGACCGGGCTAAGCAAAGGCTGACGAGAGTGCTGTCGCGCTAAAGGAAGGAGAACGCCGTATGAGCCTTTAGACGTTGCCAAATTTCCGTTAAATAAACACCAATTTTTCAGGAAACCTGTGAATATTATCCCACAAATTTTGCACGGAATTTTACTAGCAATTAAATCTAAATTATCTGAAAATTTTAAGAGCAAATGTTCATAACTCTCTTCAAAAATAAACATTTTATCGTGGGATATTTGGCAACTCTGGAACGTTCATGCGACGTTTTTCCTTAGGAGGGGATAGAGTGCGACCATCCGACCGTGCGACCGCGGCCGTGGCGCTTTGAATGCTCGGCTAGCGTTTATATTACTGTCTTGCATAATTCATAGCTCAACAGTCAACACACGTGGAGACAAAAGCATGCATTACCCGGCTTCATTTCCCCGGCCTACGAGGCCTCCCTCCCTAGATCGATACCAGAAAAGTGGAATCTTCTGCCCCTTGCCGCTACGCCCGTTGTCACCCTCGCTTTCGAAGTGACCGTAGAGCGGGCTGATTATTGAAAACTATAGACGAAGCGATAGACAGAGAGGATCGACATGGGGATCGACAAGCGATCCTATCGATGGAAGTGGGCAACTACAATGGCTCGTTGTCACCCTCGATTTCGAATTGACCGTACAGCGGGCTGATTATAGAAATCTATAGACAGAGAGGATCGACATGGGGAAAATGAAGCGATCCTGTCGGTGGAAGCGGGCGACTACAATGGTCCGTTGTCACCCTCGATTTAGAATTGACCATACAGCGGGCTGATTATTGAAATCTATAGACAAGGAGGATCGACATGGGGAAAATGAAGCGATCCTATCGGTGGAAGTGGGCGACTACAATGGTCCGTTGTCACCCTCGATTTAAAATTGACCATACAGCGGGCGGATTATTGAAATCTATAGACAAGGAGGATCGACATGGGGAAAATGAAGCGATCCTATCGGAGGAAGCGGGCGACTACAATGGTCCGTTGTCACCCTCGATTTAGAATTGACCATACAGCGGGCTGATTATTGAAATCTATAGACGAAGAGGATCGACATGGGGAAAATGAAGCGATTCTATCGGTGGAAGCGGGCGACTACAATGGTCCGTTGTCACCCTCGATTTAGAATTGACCATACAGCGGGCTGATTATTGAAATCTATAGACGAAGAGGATCGACATGGGGAAAATGAAGCGATCCTATCGGTGGAAGCGGGCGACTACAATGGTCCGTTGTCACCCTCGATTTAGAATTGACCATACAGCGGGCTGATTATTGAAATCTATAGACGAAGAGGATCGACATGGGGAAAATGAAGCGATCCTATCTGTGGATGTGGGTGACTACAACAGAGCTAAGGAATAAACTAAATAACGGCAACCGTATTCTACGTATTTCTAAGCAAAATTATTGAAAAATAATTACGAGCTGGATTCATAGTCGCCCATTAGTCAGCCTTTTTCTTTCCAAAGACCCTATATCATTTACATTCTTATTCATTCTTATTAGAGTGTTTCAGCGTGTTTTTGTGCCTTGGTTTCGCAATAACGGCCGTTGGCCACGTATGTATCACTAGGGTGCGTCAAAAAAAAATGAAAGTCTGAAATGTTCCGCTCCCCAGGCGGCAATCGATGAAGTTTGGTAAAAAAACATGTTTGCCAAAATTTGGGCCAATTTCAACCATTTTTAATGGTGCCAAAGGTCAATTTTGTGATGAAATTATGATATTTTGGTTTAGACCTCGATTTCGTACAAAAAACTCGATTTTACGCTGAAATCGTGCGTTTACGAGAAAAATGCCAAAGAACTCGACTTGTAGAGGATGAAATTTTACACTAGGGGAAGGTCTTTGTAACCGATAAAAATGAAATTGAACTAGAGAAACTCATCTCGGTATTTATTTTTTTGGTCCTCAGAATTTCCGAGGTCCTACAAAGTAGAGGTTTAAAAGACTAATTTTTCACGAAAATAAGTCGAAAGAGGGTATAAATGAACTGTAGGCAAGTGTTAAGGATGCAAATGTCATCAGAACTTCCTCAGTTTCAAAAAAAGTTCCAACAATTTTGCACAATCCTCCAAAAAGTGTACGGCTCGAGAAGCAGGATCGTGCTATAATAGTAAGGGGAAAGTGCGGTTTGACCGGGAAAAATTGCGTAACAAACTTTCCCTATGTAATCGTCATCAGTAGGTCCCCCTGAACAACTTCCTAAAAGTTAAAAATGGCCCCACCCCGGAACACCCCTCAGAAAAGTTAAAATTGAAAATGGCGGCCGTAATAAGAGGGTCCGGGAAATCGGTAATTTAAAATGCTCATTCTGTCTCATCATGTTAGGTATCATTTCCTATGTAATTTTGGTCGTAAATTTCATAAAGGAATTCCACAAGGTCCTCCGGCCAAAGGGGGCGCTCCAAATCAAAGATGGCGGCCAAATGTGAAAGGCAGGAGGTTGCATTTTTTTAAATATTCACCGAAGGAACAAGGAAAGTGAAGAGTCTTTATTTTCATGCATTTCTGGCCAAGAAACTTAAAATTGATGTTATAAACGTATTTAATAAAGGAAATTAAAGGAAACATACAACTACCGAGAGAAACGTAAGCTCAGAAGGGGCCTTGCGGAATTCATTTATGAAATCTACGACCAAAATTACATGGGAAATGATACCTAACATGATGAGACAGAATGAGCATTTTAAAATACCGATTTCCCGGACCCTCTTATTACGGCCGCCATTTTCAATTATAACTTTTCTGAGGGGTGTTCCGGGGTGGGGCCATTTTTAACTTTTAGGAAGTTGTTCAGGGGGACCTACTGATGATGATTACATAGGGAAAGTTTTTTTTTTTTTCTTTTTTTTTTTTTTTCTTTTTTTTTCTATATTTATTTACATATTCTCCTTGTGCAGGAATTATACATATTATATTACAATGTTTGACTTAAACTAAGCTTAAGACTAGGTTATTATGATAATGTGACTAAGTTATTATGATAATGAGACTAGGTTATTATGATAATGAGACTAGGTTATTATGATAATGAGACTAGGTTATTATGATAATGAGACTAGGTTATTATGATAATGAGACTAGGTTATTATGATAATGGGAAAGTTTGTTACGCAATTTTTCCCGGTCAAACCGCACTTTCCCCTTACTATTATAGCACGATCCTGCTTCTCGAGCCGTACACTTTTTGGAGGATTGTGCAAAATTGTTGGAACTTTTTTTGAAACTGAGGAAGTTCTGATGACATTTGCATCCTTAACACTTGCCTACAGTTCATTTATACCCTCTTTCGACTTATTTTCGTGAAAAATTAGTCTTTTAAACCTCTACTTTGTAGGACCTCGGAAATTCTGAGGACCAAAAAAATAAATACCGAGTTGAGTTTCTCTAGTTCAATTTCATTTTTATCGGTTACAAAGACCTTCCCCTAGTGTAAAATTTCATCCTTTACAAGTCGAGTTCTTTGGCATTTTTCTCGTAAACGCACGATTTCAGCGTAAAATCGAGTTTTTTGTACGAAATCGAGGTCTAAACCAAAATATCATAATTTCATCACAAAATTGACCTTTGGCACCACTAAAAATGGTTGAAATTGGCCCAAATTTTGGCAAACATGTTTTTATACCAAACTTCATCGATTGCCGCCTGGGGAGCGGAACATTTCAGACTTTCATTTTTTTTGACGCACCCTAATGTATCACCCTTTTTCGTTTAATATCATCCATTTGTTAGTTGCAATTGAATTCATGATGCTTCAAAATGACTAAATTTTTACAAGTTTCCGACTTTCTTCCAGATTAAGTTGTATTTCTCTTATTAAAGAGGTTTTGAACATTGCGCCGTAAAAAAAAGAAAAAAAAAAAGAGAGAAAAAAATCCGGAGTGGAATTCAAATATATTACTGACGAATTGGATCCATCATGTCATTAATATGATTTGCCACTGGAAAAGTTTCAAAATGCAAAAGGGATACTGCTACAATTCCAACACGTAAAGGCAGGAACGAACCAAACGGAAATCGTGTAAAAATGTTAAATTTTAAATTGGCAAAGAGCGAATAAATAAATTATCGGGAACGAGGGGGGAACGTTCCTCCCGCGAACACAAGGAGATTGAATCATTAAACCCCGATCATGTGTGCTGACGGGGTTGAGAGGTTCGAAAATCCGTGTTCCGGCAAATAAAACAGTCATATAATGGTATTGTTTGCCGATTGCGAGCGCCTATTCAAATGCAGCCTGCTCCCTACACACCGACGTACCACCTGTTGCCGACATCCCGGGCGCGGCTATGTCAGTTGTCAGCATCACTTGAGTTCTGATCCCGGCTTCCTGGACATTAAGGGTTTTTCTCTCTTAGCTCGCGGAGCGGGGGAGGGGGAGTGTAAGGCGGGAAATGTGAGGAAAGGACATACTGCAATGTGTTTCGTACGGGGTGCGGCTTTTAGAGCCTTGGCAGCAGGTGTTCTTTAGTTCCCCTTCTTGTCGTTCCGAGGAGTTAGCAACCTTAACGTCGCACAACCTTGCTGAGGAAACACGCTGTATGAACCTTCAGACGTTGTTATATTTATCTCGATAAAAAACTAATTTTCAAAGAAAATTCTGAATATTTTTCCTCCGATTTTCCATAAAATTTTGTGCGCACTTTAATCTAAAAAGTCTGAAAATTTCGAGAAAAGATACGCATGGGTTTCCTCATGAATAAATATTTCGTCAGGGAAATTTGGCAACATTCGAGTGCTCATACGGCGTTCTTCCTCAGCCGAGCAGCGTAGACAGCGTTTGAAATATTTGTTTGTTCGTTCTGCCGCACTGAGAAAAAAAATTATGCGACTATTACAATGGTCCTCTCACCCAATTTTGAATGCATTCGAAGGATTCGTTTCTAAGACGTGTGTCGTAAACATGAATTAGAGGTAGAGAACCATACCAGACATGTCAAGCCCGACAAGAGAGGAGGCTTTGCAACAGCATCGTAGTGCATTTTGCAGTACCGTGACACGAATCGATCGAGGAAAGCATATGAGCGCCTTCAAATCTGGCGCATGCAACACGCACGCCCGTTAGGCTCGAATAGTTGCATCCAGTCTTTCACATCAACGCTACTTCCGTGCATTCGTTCGTAATACAAGTGAGCGTAATGAGCCACGAATCAGAGTGAAATTGAACATATTCAACCTAAATCAGCCTGACTGTATTTCAAACTGCCTACCCCTCTTTTATTCCATAGTAGAAAACTAAACCGGGTAAGGCCTTAAAACCTCCTATGAATTTACCCTACGTGATGAAAAATATGACATTAGGTCTCACTACGATATATAACTTCAACGGGCTGATCATTGGAATTGATAGACAAAGCTATAGACAAAAAGACAAAGAGACCTTGCCAGCGGGCTGATTATTGAAATTGATAGACAAAGCTACAGACAAAGAAGACAAAAGGGATTTGGAGGAATCCTATTGATAGAAGCGGGTGGTTGGAATGGACAAAGGAGGTAGGTAATAGACTAACTAACTAACTAACTAACTAACTAACTAACTAACTAACTAACTAACTAACTAACTAACTAACGGCAACCCACGAGAGACCCAACAGTTAGTCCATCATTTACCCCCTTAGTCTATATGAACCACCCATTTCAACCAATAGGATCCCTTTATTCTTCGTATGTCTTCTTTGTCTATAGCTTTGTCTATCAATTTCAATAATCGGCCCGCCGGTTCGGGTTGAGGCCAATCAAAACACGAGAGGGAATCTGGCAACGTGCAATGTATTTAGGCTGATTCGAGTTGAGGCCATCCGCTTGCACTCAGTCATCGTAATAAATTGCCCTCTAATTAAAACCCAGGAATCGAAGGAGCGATGAAAAACTCCGAGTTGGTAACTGTTCGAAGTTGGAAGGACCTATTTTCCTTCCTAATTAGACTAAAATATGATCAACGGAAGAGTATTTCATCGAGTTCACCGCGTTTCGTCGGATCCGTCGCGCCAAGACGCAAATGAAGAGCGGGGGGGGGGGGCGAGGGGGATCGCGTCACTAATGTAAACTTAATGCCCCCTCAGCCACTCGGGGAATACTTTCCCTCCGTCGTTTTCGGTTATCAAGCCCTCCCCCGCCTCCCCCGCGGGATCCCCGATACTGATCCGAAGATCATTAATAACCCCGCCCTCCGCGTATCTGACACCATTTGATGTTCCACTTGTTCCGCTTTTTAACTTCTAATTTCGTCGATACGCCGGCGACTCGCCGTTCGATGGGACCTCCACACGTTTCACACCCGACTCTTCCGAGGCGCCGATTACGGATCTCGATTCGAGACGAAACTCCCGTGTTACGGTGCACAGTGGATCGAGTCAAAAGGAGAGGTCGGACAAAACAATCCTCATGGCATACGCAGGGTCGGAACAATACCGGGGTTATGTTGGCCACGGGGCTATGATAACCATCGTGAGAATTTTGTAGAGGAAAACGTAAATTTTACGTTTGGATGAGAAGAAAGGTTGGCAGCGATGTAGACTAACAATTTAAAATATCAACATCGATGGTGTCCCCCTCTGTTATGCTCTGTGCTGTAACATTCTTGTTTACCTTCGAAAATAGCCCGAAAATGCGACTTTTTTAATTTTGAATTTTGTTTGCTGTGACGAGTATTTGTTTTGTATCTTATTAATCTTTGTTTCTATTTGAAGTAGACCCCTTTCCTTTGATTTTAGTGTATGGATTAATGGCTTTTGACTCCTTGTTTCTTAGTTGGATGACTTTGATTTGAGGTAACCTCAATCGGGGCTATGCGGACCATTTTTCTGGGGCTACGTTGACCTACTAAGAAAACATACATTTTATATATTTTTTTTTTTTTTGCGTAAGGTTTCAAATCCATTTTCTTTGAGTTTAAAACGGTCCTATTTAGTGGAGAAGTAAATCTTCTTATTATTTTTTAAGTTGCTTTTCACGCCAACTCACTTATTAAATTTGATACTGTTCTTTAAACAATTTTTTTTTATTTTTAAATTTTTAGCTCCAAAGGTATTGAGTTTTACAAACATTACGAAAGATAAGTGTAAGGGCATAATACTAAGCTTTTTTAAGTGCAATTACAATCAACTGAACAAGGTTAACATAGCTTCCTCACAGGTGGCTCACTTAGCCCTGGGGGTGGCCAATATAGCCCCAAGCAGGGGCTATGTTGACCAAAATGGATTTTCTTTTAAAAACGCATGAAACTCACAAAATTAAAGTATTTTGTACAATGTTTTCAGTTGATTTTAATTTGACACTGTATGCTCAAGGATTAGAGCATTAAAGAAATGGCATTCTATTCTTCTGTTTCTTCAGACACAAGTTTTCAAAAAATCTGGTCAACATAGCCCCGGTCTCCCCTACCTACCGCGAAGCAGGTACTAAGTAGTGGATCGAGTCGATAGCAGTGGCGTGGCGTGAATTACGATGTATCGATTGTTATTCCATTTAAACCTATAGTAAAGAATCGATTCTTAAGGTGTTCGCTGCGAACGCCCTGTACATCGATCCTTTTCCATTAGTTTGAATGGATTAACAATCGATATCGCAAAGCATGCCACGCCACTGCGATATATCGTTTTTTAATCAATGAAACTTGAAGATAAAGATTGTATCGTTATTTACGAGTCACTAAAACACAATGCCCGATCAATACCAAGAAGAGTAAAGGAGTACTCACTCGAAAAATTTCGCGGGGAAAAATGTCTTTTGCGCCTTGGATTGATAAAACCGGTTTTTGAACTCAACAGTTTTCAAGTACATAGCTCGGCTCAGAAAATAAGAGATGGTTGGGCGATGAAACTTACCTGGAACAAAAGGAAACAAAATATTTTATTAGAATGAATGCGCGATGATACCGTGATTTGAGAGGGAAAGATACTGAAAGATATGCATGAGTTGAGACTTAGTATACTTCCTTATCGCTGTAACTAGCGATGAAACACTGGCCGAAGAAAAATTAGACTGCATTTTGCAACCAGGAGCTATAAAGTCCGGCCCGGTTTAAAAACAAGGTATGTGCCATTAGTTTTCCTATGCACATAGGTTTTTTTATTTTTAGATGAGCCAGAATTTATAGTTCCAAATTGCAAAACGCAGTCCAATCGGACGTATTTAAATCAAAAGGAATTTTATACTTGCCGATATGAGCCCTGAGATCCATGAGAGAGCATGAATAACAGGGCTAACATTACAATGGATACGATTCCATTTAATTTGAATGCGGCCAATTAAAGGCCTGCCAGATATTACATGAATTGTTGAGCAAGAATACATTGAGCACGTTATAAGATCAAAATCATACTTTAAGAGAACAATCAACATTAAAATTTGCGAATTCAAACTACCACTTGCCAAAAATTAACGTACACTTGGGTCATTGCACCCACTGCGTCCACTTGCACCCTCATACTATGTATGAGAGCAATTAAGGGGTTTGAATTTACGTAAATATACAATCTCGTTGTTTACGAGTATATGTAACACTTCCGACTATAAAATTGTTAAGAAAAATTCAACACTGTAAAAAAATTATCGTATTGAAAAGAACGACAAAATAAATTACTGAGGATTAGCAATCATGTCATTTTTCAAAAATGTTAACAAATTATTTAAAAATATTTATTGTTACAAGCACGGAAGAAATTTAATAGGTAACCGAAGTGCTAAAAATGGGCAAGAGATAACTTACATGAAAACCGCTTGGTTCAATATCAATTTTGGGTTGAAGCTTTTCGGCACAAATGCCATCATCAGGAAGGACCTTTACAGTCAGATAACTATATATTCAAATCAGAAAATTTGATCTAAATGTTCTATTTTGACTCTAAAAACCCTAACGATGGCAACTTATTGTTAGCCGAAAAAGCTTCGACCGAAAATTGTAATTGGATTTAGTTTTATGTGCGTTACTCCTTGCACATTTTTTAGCACTTTCACTTATCAATTTAATTCAGTGCTACTACCAGTATGTTACATATCAATGACGAAAGAATTATTCAAAAAGTTATGAAGCGTCTTAGGGTGGCAAGACGGGCTGTTTCGGCACTCACTACTATGTACATGGAGAGGAAAGAAAAGGACAAAGAGTGAATCGAATTTAATTTCGGAATAAAACAACAGCAGATGGCCGAGGTAAACAGATGTGACGCAAATTTGGTTGGATTGACGATAACTAATTTCGTTAAGAGCTTTTTATCTTTAGCTCACCTTGCTTAGTAACTCTGCGTGGCTGCCAAAATGTTCCTCGTTTCTATAATTCGTATTTGCAAGGGAGGAGACTGTAGAATATCATTTTAAATGCGGTTTCACACTCGTTACTTAGTGGTAAATACCCTCGCAGAATGAATATTTTCCGGACAATACCCTCTCAAGTAAAGCAAGCGAGCGATGTGAGTTAAAGGTGGCACACTTGCATTGACCGTAACTAGACAAGATTGCAGTTTTACATGAAATGCTAAGTCTACGATAGGGAGCATACATTTTATCGGGTAATGATATTCTACGTATTCTACGTGAAATTTTTACGAGGATGCATTCATTGTGGTGAGATTCTGTATACTGTCACATAGTTAATATGCACCGAACCTTTATACAACAAGATTTTAAAGTAAACAGTTGGTATACTGACTAGTGTAGGCTTAATTTTTTCTTCCTTTTTTTTCTTCTTTTAGAAAAAATCAGGAAATGTCCTCGTTAAGAGGGAACAACGAAATTTTACCCTCAGCCTAACAGCGAAAATTTACCCTCAGAAATTTTCTGAATATATTCGTCGAATTAGTCTAGAACGAACAGAAATTTCATCATCTTATAATTATAGACTTATGTACTGAAACCACCCACAATGAGCGCATTATTTTTTTGAAGTTATGCAAATACTTCAAGGAATTAATTGTTAAAGCGTAAATATTTCCTCTTACAAAATTTCAAACAGAATTAAACAAAACAACGCTTCATGGCTGAGATACTCATGATTATTTTATTCAAAGAACGGAGGAGAATAGGCAACTAAGTTTCCTGAAGATGGGGAAATTTTGTCATGGACACTTTTTCTCTGCGGTTTGTATTTAGCTCCGTCTTGAAACATTTCCTTTCTTTTACCGCGAATTAATCTCTAATTACTTCCTTCAATAATTATAGTGTAGCTTTAGTCGCACGGTAAAAGGTGGTAGATAAAGCAAGGGTGCAGGTCAATGTTGTCAAATCAAGAAAAAAAGTCGTGAATATTGTAAATCGTTGATAAAGTAATTGGTCATCTGCGATAGAAAATGTAAAAAAAGCAAGCAGAAAAATTTAATCCTGAGATTAACTTGGGCTTAACCTACCGACAAACTATGGCGGAAAATGCGATGGTTTTAAGCACAATATTCCGCATAAAACAAACGAGATACTAAACGTTAAAGCACAATCGAATCAAATTTTATGATATTAAGCCTTCAGTAATTAGACTGCATTTTGCAATTAGGAACTATAAATTCCGGCCCGATTTAAAAACAACGTACCTGCCATTGGTTGGTTTCCCTATGCACAAAAGTGTTTTTTCAGATGAGCCAGAATTTATAGTTCCAAATTGCAAAATGCAGTCCAATTTTCAAACACCTGACGATGAGCGGTTGCTCGAAATGGCCGTAGTGGAAAAGAAGGAGCATTAAAATTTGAAAAATCGGTAGGAAAAAGGTTCCTTAACATCTTGAAGCCTTAATTGATTGTATAATTTTTCGCGTTGTAATTGAAAATCTCTTATCATCACTTAAGCAGTCGTGAATTTGTGATGCACTTACTACGTTTGAGGATAACGCGTTTCTCGGATTTTTTTTTATTTTTATAATGAGCACAATATTTCTTAAATGAAAAAATTCCCGCCCGTTCACACCTGTATTCGCCGTTCCCTCAAATATCCTACCGATAAGATCTCTTGGAAGAAGAGAAAGCCGCACCAGTGGTGTGGCGTGAATTGCGATATACTGATTGTTATGCCATTTAAACCAATGGAAAAGGATCGATAAACAGGGTGTTCGCAGCGAATACCTAAAAAATCGATTCTTTACCATTGGTTTAAATGGTATAACAATCGATACATCGCAATTCACGCCACGCCACTGAGCCGCACATTCTTTCTCGGTTCCGGAAACCCCAATTTAATAGACCCATAAATATTAAAAGCACTCAGAAGAATGAATGTTATGCTTTAAATTTGCATTAACGGGTTTAAACGTGATAGTTATTTGAATAAATTGATTCGAAATGTGCCCAACTTGCAGGAGAAAAAGAAGTGCAAAAACCGAAGCTTACTAGACTTTATGTTTCCAATGATACAAAAATGATTTCAATGCACGTTGTTGAGATACATACTGATGAACCAGGTCGAAACTTGCGTATCTTAAATAGTGCCTTTGTATAATTCGGCTTAATATGTATTTCAAAATAAAACAAACCAACACTTTTTCATCCAGTTTTATGTGAATTTGTTTCACCCACTCACGAATATTATTAAGAAATTTCAAAAGGGCACTTTGGTTAGTTTTCTTTTGAAAAAAATTAAACGTAATTCGAGACTTTAACCCTTAGATGCCCAAACCGAGTCAAATTGACCCGACGCTCGCTATAAACAAGTGGCCTGCGGGTTGTGTGGAGCCGGTGCACACAAGCTTTAGATATACGTCTACAAACACGTGGTAAAAAAGGATCAGACATCAAATTGGAAAGGAAAAAAAACGAGTGTCAACGCAGCCCAAGATAGAGGAAACGTGTTCAGGCCTCGTTTTTCGCATTCTCCTAAATCTGAGCGACACCTCATCGCATCAGCAGCATAGAGTGGGGCATTGCGAATTCACGCCTCACGCTATAGCGCCTTCAATTCTGCAGATACAACACGGACATCCATCAAGCACGAATAGTTGTATCTCTGCGCCGTCATCGCCGCGTCTTCATGAAATATTTCCATGTTCTCTTGGTTCCGTTTGTATTATTTGTAGTGGTGGTTCAAAATCTATGTGAGCAACACCGCTAAGCAATGTGACTTAGGACCCTTTTCCTATTTGCTTCTACGCTGATAAAAATAGGTGTGTTCTTGTGTTACTTTTGGTCAATATAGGAAGTAAAACATGGACCAACCCACGTGTTGTGTTGATTTTGGTACAGTTTGTGGTGAAATTAGCGCAGAAATCAATGAAGAGACTGGGGGAAACCTTAGAGTTAACCGAAGGCTTGGGTTATTTTGTGTTTTACTTCCCATATTAACACAAAATGTCGGTGATTTTATTTACTGCCTGGGTACTAAAGTAAAAGTCTATCATGATGTAAATCTTTTCATCTTTCGCTCACAGGTATTTCTAACTCAAAACGACGTTTTTACACGATCCCACTGGAGATTTCCAAATATTGCAGTGCAGAGACTATGATTTAAAATGTCAATTCAGCGGGAGTTCACAGGGTGAACTTTTAAACACATGGAAGGACTGGCGTTTAAAAGCTATTGTAATATTCAGCTGATCTACTTCCGACTTCATTGGACAAGTCAGGGTGCCCGCGAGGAAAATTATACAGCGGAAGAAAGAATAGCGTGATGCGTGAATAAAGGCGATAAACTGGTATCGCATTTCTGTTTCCCAGCGCTGTCTCCATTGGTGCCGCACCGGTTATTACAATTTTTATGGAGAAATCGGAATTGTTCTCTGTCAGGTGTCCCATTCCAGCAGTGATATTTCTAACGGTGAAAACTTTCTTGGGCATCCAATCAACGATAAATGACAACTAATTTTTTGTTTAAATTAAACTTTTTTGAAAAATTTTTTTTTGAAAACCGGTCGGTTTTATGGTCGGTTTTCAAAAATGTTTAATTTAAACAAAGAATTAATGTTTATAGTGTCGAAAAAGGTTCAAAAATTGTGCAGTATGCTACAACATAGTGATGAATGATGAGCCGTACATTAGTGTTACCTATTCCCAAAATTAATTCCGAATTTTGGAACTGTTGCAATTGCTCGGAACTTTACTCAGGTTCTTTGAAAGTCCCAGAATTTCCAGCTATTTTTGGATTTTCTCGAAATACCGGGGTTTTTTGTCAGTTTAACAAATTACTTGATCCTTCATGATTCTTTGATCAAATTTGACGATCTTCAGAGCTTAATCCGGGCGTATTCCGGAAATGTTTCCCGGAACTGGTGAAGAATCGGATTTTTCTCAGATCTCTTGGAAATCGGAATTGATTCTGGGAATCCCTGAATCTGTGGTAAAATCAAATGGACTGCACTTTGCAATTCGGACCCATAAATTCTGGCTCATCTGAAAAAACACTTGTGCGCATAGGGAAACTAACGGCACATACGTTGTTTTTAAACCAGGCCGGAATTTATAATTCCTAATTGCAAAATATAGTCCAAATGGTAGCACTGTCCTACATTCACACGGAAGAGAAAACCAGGGGTTGCGAACCAGCTAAGATTTAGGAGTCATTTTGCGAGCTATTCATTTAATGAGGTTACTATGTGGAATTTGATAAATCGCTGATGGAGATCGAACAACAAATATGCTGATTTGCATAGTTAGTTATTTCTGGGAGAAATTTATTTTATTATATGGAAACTAAAGTACAAATATGAAACAGCTTGTATTGTCATGTTTACAGGATGAAAAGAAGATGCTAGATTCGCTTCCACCTGGGCCGAGACGCCCAGAATACCCATTAAAAGGGTGGTGACAACAGCGGTGATTCTTGGAAGTTGGCAACGCTGTTTTTTTTTCTTTAAAAGTATGTAAAACAATCGATTCTTGGCGAGGCAGCTTGCTTCACCTAAAATCGATATTTTTAATTGATTTAAATGGAACAGAAACTGTGTTGCCAACTTGCAAAATAACTTTTGAATGACAAACGTGTGAGGGAGTGTCATCTCCCTGAAGGGCTGTGGGAGAACAAGCCAGTGAGGCGGGTAGGCTTTCAGGCAGACCGTCAGATAGCGATATGAAAATGCCTCTGGTGTATGTACCTAATGGACACTATCTAGTGGTACACTGAGAAAAAACTATGGCTTATAAACCTATTAGAGGTAAATATGGAACACCACTAATAGTAGTACCTCTACATATAATAATAGCACATATACCTTAGTTATGGTACCTGTACCTCAATTAGGTACAGAGACCTTAGTATGGTTCACAGACCGAGAATCATTAGTTTATTTACGACTATTATAGGTGTTCCATATTTACCTCTAATAGGTTTATAAACCATAGTTTTTTCTCAGTGTATATCTGCTTAATTTTTTTCATCCTACATAAGATATCCTGCGATAATTTCAATAAATAACATGGAAAAATTCAAAACTCTAGAGCTAGAGGACAAAAAATGCTATTTGTGACTCAAAAAACCACTGGCGCAGAGAGACAACCGTGACGACGGTTTTCTCACCGTTTCCTTCGTAATGTCTTACAGGTGTTTTTCACAGGTTTCAATCCTGATAATCAACTTAAAATGTACACACAAATAAGTCGCTCCTACAGCGCACTCTGGCGCTCAGCGATACCCAAATGCTCCATACGCCTATCTCCTCAAAGGCTATTGGGCAGCTAACGACGGAATATTTTTTAATCGTCGCCCTGCCGCCGCGCCATCCCTTCATGGGACGTCCCCGTTTGCCTTCCTCCCGAGGATACCCAATCCAAAACTCATTTTACTTAATAATGGACCACTAGACAAGGTACGAGTTTCGGCATTCTGATACATGTTTCGTAACCAAAATTTCACGTAGAGCACGATGTGCACAACAAAAATTACCGAAATTAACTCCTTACGAAGATATTTAATGTTTCTTGATGCGTGAATTGAAACCACCCGCTCATGAAAACTCAATGCTCTACGTGATTCACATCGCGCGCTAAACGTTATCATGACAGTCTCTGCGATATAAAAATCTGGCAACCTCAATCTTGACGCTTTGGCTCAGCTATAGCAAATTGCTAATAGTTTGAACAGCACATGGTGGGAAAGGAACATTGCTAAATTGAGAAGCTTGCTGAAACTGTTGTAGTTCGCGATTTGACTCACGTAGAGCTTTGAGTTTCTTGTGAGCGGGCAGTTCAAATTCCTCGTAACCAATGTGAAATAAAAACGTTAATATCTTCGTTAGGAGTTGGTTTCAGTCATTTTCGTTATGTGAATCGTGTTCTACGTGAAATTCTGGTTAAGAAACTTGTATCAGATTGCTTAAATTCGTACCTTGTCTAGTGGTCCATTAATGAAAATAATAAGTTTTAAAAATGGAGGGATCCAAGTTTCCAAGATGCGGTCAAAAATGAGTAGGATGTTTCGGCTGACAGACAACATTTGTCAATTCTACACCAAAATGTCCAGCCTTTTCACACCCGGGTAAGCGTTCCCCGACTCCTCAAGAATTTGTCACCTTATTCAATTACTGTCAAAGCGGACATAGGAAAAAGTAGAAAATGTGATTCGAAACGATTTGACAATTACGCTGCCCTCGGCTTGCGAGCTGTTGCTCAGTTTTCCATAGTTGCCGAAAATCGCATTGATCCAGCGATCACCGCGGTTCGCATCCGAAAAAAACGGCGAAGTGACAATGACGCTTGTATGTTTCATGAATTGAGAATGAGCTTGTTGACCCCCTACGCATCGCACCCCCCTCTTATCCACCGACCCTCCCTTAATCCCCCCCCCCCCCCAAACGTCTCGTCGCTTTCCCGGTCTCCATAATCCCCGCTGAATTTTTCAAGACCTCGGTGAAAAAAAAACTGCTGCGGTTGCATCGTGCTTTTCTCCGACAAACAAACAAAAAAGAAAACTTCGTTCTCGAGAGGTTCGGCGCGACTTGCCGGTAAGAATGGGTGTCAATGACATATTCCAACAAGGGAAGAGCATATTTTATCTGCATTATACTTTTACACAGCTTGCTCTTGTAGACTTGAACCTTTTACAGCGGCGTTTACCGACTGAAAATTTAGCATAAGTAGAATTAAAAAAACACTGTTTTTACAATTGAGGCATTCTTTGTAGAAACAACGTATGAAGGAATTTTAAATTTCGAGAAAAAGACGATGAAGTGTTCAAAAGCGTATATTTTTGGAACCACAGCTCCAATTTCGAAAATATAAAGCTTCTTAAGCAAAGCAAACTATTGCTACTCATTGTGCAAAATTTCACAGGGCTGGTACATAAAAAACGGGTTCACAGCGGTAAGATGCCTCTCAATTTATACGTCATTCTTTAGAGATCGATTAATTCTCGTACTGAATTTCCGATTAAATTGAAAGATCAGCTGGAACCATTTGTAGAGGAAAAAGGACAAATCAAATGGGTTTAAGTTCATCTTATGTTTGTTGGAAAAAAGACAAAAAAGTGAATCCCTGCAAAGATCCTCACTGCCTGAGTCACTAGTTGATCAAAGAGATGATCACGGTAGCATCGCTGCGGCACGGACGTGCTAAGGAAAAACGCCGTATGAACCTTCAGGCGTTGCCAAATCTTCTTTGATAAAACACGAATTCTCTGGTAAACTTATGAATATGTTTCTTCCAATTTTTTAGAGAATTTTGTTCGTATTTGGATCTAAAGTTCCTGAAAATTTTAGGGAAAAATATTCATAATTTTTCTCAAAAATAAACATTTCATTAAAGGAACTTTGGCAACTCTCAAATGTTCATACGGCCGGCGTTCTTTCTTAGCACGGCAGTAATATGCCCGGGCTGGCAACACGACCAACAAGTGATGAGTGTGAAAGGTGAGCAGTTATATCCTCCCATCCCACCCAGAGCCGCCGCTATTTTTTAGTGCATGAGGGACCACGTTATCACACTTAGGGCCCATACTCTTTCTGTAAGGGTACTTTGGTAAATGGAGATAAACTTTTCGTTGCATTCAGGATCTGTAAACGGTTGACTCAAACAATTGAAACACGAAACTAAAAAGACCTATACACATGTCGGACATGGTGGTAATTTTGAGGTCAGGTAACTGAAATTTTAGGGCTCAAAAGGGCAGCCAACATATTGATTCAAAATATCCATAGTGATTTATCGTTACAATTGTTACAACCCGTCATTTGTAAAGCACGAATTTGACTTGGTTTTTGCTTATACTTACTCTCTTTCGAGGAAGAACGCTCCTATATGAGCATGCTTGGCCAATGGCCAAATAACCAAGATGGCCAATGGCCGTATCTTCGTTTGATATTGGTAATCTGAAGATTGGTAGTAACTTTTTCTGTGTTGGATGGTTGGTTAGCCCTAAGAGCTCCATATTCCAACACGTCCGTGCTGTCCAATAATGTACAGTATACAGGGACGCTAAAAAAGATCTATCACCCAGAAAAAAGATTGGTAGAATTTACCATTCCTTCATGCTGTATTTCACACAGCGTCAATCAGAGTCAATTCAGCTAGAAGAAAGGTAAACGTTACTATATACTCGTGCAGGTAACCATTCCTCTGGCAGAATCGACTTTGAATTCACGCTGTGTAAAATACAGCGTGAAGGAATGATAAATTCTACCAATCTTTTTTCTCGGTGATCCTACATACCAAAATGTTTAACGCACCTTCGAATAGTGAAAAAACGGTGTTTCCAACTTGCAAAAATCACCACTTATGATCGACTTTGGTCCTGTAGTAGTGTTCTATTACGTTAAAAATCGCTTCTGAGCCCGGGGAGGGGGGGGGGGGGGGGGGGGGTTCGGCTCACAGATGGTCGGTCGATTTACGTCCACCGTCCCACTTACCACGCGTGACTGAGCGTCCGGTAATTATAAATAATTGATCGCCGAGAGTATTTTTAAACGATCAAACGCCAGGCGCGAGGGATGGTCGAAACTTCAAAAGCTATTCGAACTTTCATCTTTCCCGAAACACGAATCTACACGTTTCAGGTTTCCGCAGCACAATAAATTTCTCTCGGTCGCGACCGGCCCACAGTGGGACGAGCTAATAGAAGAAGTCGGCCATGAACTGCTCGACGAAAATTTCAAATTTTCATGTTTATTTCGTCTTAAATTCAATTTCAAGGGGTGTTCCTGAAAGAGAATTTCACAAAAAGCCCAACAGAACCACTTTCAAACTTTAATGTCTTATATTTTCGCAAATACAGTATTCTCTCGCTATAACGACACTCACTGTGACGAAAATCTCTCTTTAAAGAAGGAACCGCCCGGTCCCTTGCCGATTCGTTACAACGAGAGAGTACTGTACTGCCGTGCTAAGGAAGAACGCCGTATGAAAATTCGAGAGTTGCCAAATTTCCTTCGATAAAACATGTATTTTTGGCGAAATTTATGCATATTTGTCCTTGAAACTTTCAGATATTTAAGATTGACTTGCGTACAAAATTGTCTGAAAATTTTGGAAAAAAATCTATTCACAATTTTCTCAGTAAATTCGGTTTTTAGTGGAGGAAATTAGGCAACGTCTGAAGGTTCATACGGTGTTTTTTCTGAGCACGGCAGTGTATAAGCGATGAAAGTTTCCACATTTTTCCGACTCCTCCTATTGATTCGGTCCAGAGTGCGGCCGTTGAAATAATAATTAGCCCCGGGGAGTGCTCAGATTTTTATAGATGGGCGCGTTTTTTTCCGTTATCACTCGGTGGCGGACGATGCAAACAGGTGACCGCTCTCATGTGCACAGCCCGGCGGTTATTATGGTTTAGGTACTGCCGCCCGGGAATTTGGCTTTCCTCCAAGCTTTTTCCTCCTCGTCGGGTCCAATATTTACTATCTGAACCCGCTCGTTGCCACCGGCAAAGTTTCCGTCTCGTCCGTTTAAATTCATTTAGACAATCGATACCTATCGCAACAGGCGACATCGATTGTTTATGATGGATTTAAACGGAGGGAAAACGAGATTGTGGCGATTTGCGAGGCTTGCCTCTGTTGTTTTGGTTGACTTGTGGAATTCTCTCGTGGGCTTTTAAAAATGAAATTGGCTCGGTTACTGGTCTTTCACTCGTAGCCAGTTTAGAGGTGCGTTTCCTGTTGGCGAGCTTTCGATGGGAATTCAGGTTGCGGTCGGACCAACAAAAAGCGCCTTCAATTGCGAATGATACTGTGCAACACACCAGAGTTGAAATAGTTGTATTAATAGGTCGGTCAGTTTAGAGGTGCGTTCCCTGTTGGAGCTTCCAAAGGAAATTGCAGTTGTCGTCGGACCAAAAAAACGCCTTCAATTGCGTATGATACTGTGCAACACACCAGAGTTGAAATAGTTGTATTCTTAGGCTGGAACCTATCTCAAAAAAACTGATCTGCCACATAAGGCACGTCGACCTGTTAACTGTTGTTTTTCAAGTTACCTCACACATTTTATGCCCATTATTTTTCGGGTCAAAAATCTAAGCATCTATAGATTAAAAAAGAAATAATTCAGGGGCTCAGAGGACAAGGTGTAAAAGTACAGTTTTTGCCACTTTGAGAAATACACGTGTTGGAATTGCATGAATCTTTATGGCGGAAAGAGAGTTCAAACCGACTTTTTGATGCATAAAAATTGGAATTTGAGAGCGAATTTTTCACAGAATATGCATGTATTAAGGTTAGTTTTACTTAGAATCATTCATGTCTCAATTTTTTCAAAAACTTCACTTATGCGCCTTGTCCACCAAGGCCTTTAATGGTGTTTTTAGAAACACCAGGTAATTTTCAAGCATTGGCAAAAAACGCTTAAAACGAGCCGCAGAGCATAGATGAGTGGCGTGGCGTGAATTGCGATTTAACGATTTTTATGCATTTAAACCTATGGAAAGGATCGATAGACAGGGTGTTCACAGCGAACACCTTAATAATCGATTTTTTACCACGCCACTGGCATCGATATAGTCAAGTAATGATAAATTTAGGTTTAATATTGCAATTTCATTGTTTCGATTTAATTACAGGCAAAATTTTCCTACCACCGCGCAAATCCTCCGAAGAACGTTACATTGAGTGGTCCGAAAAAGAGGTGAATGACTACCACATAGACCAACGATGGCGAATTCATTGTGTCGTAAATCGTAAATCGAAAAAATTCCTCACCCAAAGAAAGTATCCAGGCTAATCGCGAATGTGCGTTTCATTCGTCTCAAGTGTATTTTTGTGCAAGCTCCGCCTCGTAAAAAAGCACTTTTACGGATTAAATAGTCGTTGGTTTGTACCATGCGTTGGATTATGTCATTCAAACACGGTTGCCAAATTACAGGAGGAAAACATGTAACGTCCTGCAATGTCACGTCTGACGATTTCACGAAAAAGTTTGGCGAGTACACAGTAAAAGACTTAAAAATATCCGCAAAGCTCACCATTTGGCAACTCTGTAGTAATACTACACGACGTAATTAAATTTCGCAGCTTGTCATGATTAAGGAAAGACATCAGAATATCCCTCGAGCACGAACTGCATTGAGATGAAGAAAGCCAGAACGCCTGCGATGTTTTGTGTATGCAACACGAACATCGATATCCGTCAAACACGAATAGTTGCATCAAGGCGCTGTCATAGAGAAACCTTTTCAGAGTTCATTTTTTCCATTTCAGAGAAAAAAATATGAAACGGCATTGCATGTGTACGTTGTAGATACGCAGGTATGATTCAGTTGGAACATTTAATTATATAGAGTTGGGAGAGAGAGAGGGCAAAAAATAATTAAAGTTCAAAGAGGCAAGTTCATTGTGGTAATTATTCACCTGATTTAATTCGCAACAACCCGGTTCACGTTCATTGACATTTTCGGATTTAATTTATTTAGAAACATACATATTAGAGGTTCGTTTCTATCCTTTTTCCTACCCATGCTTAACTTCTATTCTCTGTGAGAAAATGCCAAACATTTTTCAGAAATTATATCGAATTCGGCAAAACCTTAAAATTATGGCCAATGCGAGTAGTCCTCACTGCAAAATGGGAACCTGCTAATCTGCCGTGCTAAGGAAAAACGCCGCGCCGTATCGACATTCGAATGTTGCCACATTTCCCTCGATAAAATATTTATTTTTGCGGAAAGTTATACATTTTTTTCATGGAAATTTTCAAGCTTTATGGATCAAATTACGAACGAGGTCATGTTAAAATTGGAGGAGAAATCTTCACAAATTTCCCTGAAAATGTGTCATTTTTCGAAAGAAATTTGACACCGCCTGATGGCTCATACGGCGTTTTTCCTTGGCACGGCAGTAATGTGTTCTCGCGTCGGAGGGTGGAATTCGTCGTAGAATCCGCGAGAGGTCCAGGCCCCTGCTGCGCTTTTCGAGTGTGTCGGAATTTGCATACGGAATCCCCTCCCTCGCGATAAAGCCAACTCCAGCGCCGTTTTCCCGGACCAAGATGCGGTCAGACGCTTTCATTTCCCGTTTCTCCACGGCGGCAAAAAATCTATAGTTTCGGACTCCGAGTTGACTAGTATGCACTGTATTGCTGGGGAGACACGCCGTATAAGTGTTCGAATGTCGCCAAATTTAAATTGATGACACACGAAATTTCTGTTAAACTTTTTAGTTTTTGTTTTTTTTTCTAAAGAAATTCATTCTGGATCTAAACCAATCTATTCAGTTCCCAAGACTTTTCCGGCCCTTCCACCAGAATTTCTGACATTTCCGTCCTTTTAAATACGCCGAATTTTGCTACACTCAGGACAAAATTTCCTCGTTTAGAGATCAAATTATGGGAAAGACATTCAGTAGCTGGTTTCACGATGGCAAGCCTTAAAAATGACTAGAAAAGGGAAACAGTTAGAAGCTCAGTGATGTGTGTGTGAGAGTGAGGGAGGGTGTGTGTGTGTGTTTTTTCCCCTGCTTGTTTATTGGCTTACACTCAGTTAGGACCTACAGCCACCTGCGTTTACTCAAAATTTTAGCTTCTGCTAATGGACAACCACCAATTAGACGAAAGGAACAGCATATATGATCTCACAATTCGACCGGTATCAAAACCAGCCTATCACTGGGGATGCGTACCTTCGAAGGATGGGCCACCGCTTCGACCTGATCTAACGGCGAGTGAAGTCTCCTATACATACTCTCCGTGACAAACTGAGCAATTCTTTTTCAACTTTATAAAAGCTATCAGCAGAATATTTTGTGCCGAATCGGGTCATTTCCCATCCACGTCTTACTTGATTCTGTGTGTCAAAACGTCTCCTTTTTTTCGCCGAATTGGGATGAATTTGCTAATTGGAATCAAGCGACTTTTCCCGGTCGTCGCAAATTCCCCGTTTCCTTGATTTTAATCATGCGAACTAATTTAAGGAGTTTTCGGCTGATTAACGACAATTTTACGAGGACCGGAGAATTCGTTCGATTGAAATTTCCGGTCGAAAGCTACTACAGCACCACCGTGAAAGCGGAGAGAGCAGTAAGTGCATTTCTGCATGAGCCATGGTAACCGTGGCGTGGCGTGCTTTGCGATACATCGAATGATCTGCCATTTAACACTATGGAAAAGGATCGATAGACAGGGTATTCGCAATGAACACCTTAATAATCGATTCTATGACATAGGTTTAAATTACATATCAATCGATACATCGCAATTCACGCCACGCAACTGCATGATAAGCACAGACTTTTATGTGTCTCGAGGTATGTACCTACTCTACCGTGCTAAGGAAAAACGCCGTATAAACATTCAAGAGTCGTCAAATTTCCCCGGCTAAAGCATGTATTTTTGACAACATTCATGCATATTTTTCCTTGAAATTTTCAGATACTTTACATTAAATTGCATACAAAATTGTCTGAAAATTTTGGAAAATAATTTCACAATTTTCTCAGTTAATTCGGTTTTTATCGGAGGAAACTTGGCAACGGCTGAAGGCTCATACGGCGTTTTTCCTTCGCAAGTACTACTCTCTTTGCTATCACGGCAGAGCACTAGGTCCATTTCCCGGAAACTTCAATTCTGAAGTTACTGTTCTCTTCGGTAAAATACGGGAGCGGTGATTTCGGAGCCGCTGGGCATTCGCGGGGCGGGCGGGGAACATATTGACCGCGGCCCGCTCCCTCGCCCGGGCCGCCCACCCCATTGTTTCATCCGGTAATGGAGTTTTGATGGGGCGGAAGCGTGCATCTCCTTAACCCGATACCAACGGAATTAAACGGGACTTGGCTCAGCCCCGGAACCGACAGACCAACAATTATGCAGATGAACCCATAAAGTTTAAAACACCCGAATCAACGCCGCCGTCGGCGGGAGGGCGCGAGGGGGGAGGGGGCGCGTAAATTGCCGTTTAGCGCGTTATTTGTGGCTTCGCGGATAGCGCTCTCGTGAGCTGCGGATTTAGGCGGTCCGCGTTCTGCGTGTCCCGGACGCGGATTTTATTCAATAACGCCGTCCTTCGGTCTCCCTCGAGTGATTGAATGCGTCGTTAATCGATGATTCGTTAAGGTGCTCTTCAGTCCGGGCTTCTGTAGTTGCTTTACTGCGCATCGAGATGTCTAGATTTAAGATAATGTCGACGGCTAAGTTCTGAGGATACATAACTGAATGGAGATTTGCAGGTTTCTGAATTTTCATTAATTTCGTGGTTAAGTGGAAACTACTCAGAGAACTGGACCGAGTTTAACAGAAAGGAACCAAGTCACATCAGACATTGCCAAGTTTAACTGGGCAATCACATTTTTTACGAGAGAACGTTTGTTCGGATTTCTTTGAAAATTTTAAGGAATTGGCTTCGTACCATGCAGGAAATTCACTGAACGTTGCTCAAAAATCCGTTCAATCGTTTTAATGTAAAAATTTAAATTGCCCGATCACCGAAAGAATTGTGAAAGTACTGAGGAACGATAACATTTATCAGAGAGGAGGTGGAATTACCGGAAAACAGTGCGTGAATTTATTGACAAACGGTGAGACGGTTAAAACGATACACTGGGGAAAAAAACACATTGTATCTAGAGTCGAGACTCTTAAAAACATCGACAAGAAAAAGTACTCTTGATTCAATCGGACTTTTGCTTAAATCAAGAACCAAGCCTCTAAATTTGAGCGGATTTTCTTTTGATATAAGCAAAAATCTGATTGAATCAAGAGTATTTTATCTTGTCAATGTTTTCAAGAGTCTGGACTCCAGATCCAATGTGTTTTCTTTCCAGTGTATTACGAGTCTGGACTCTAAGTCCAAGCGACTTTCTTTCCAATGATTCCTTATAGCAGAATTACGCCCATACTGCCGTGCTAAGGAAAAACGCCGTATGAGCCTTCATGTGTTGCCAAGCTTCCTCCGATGAAAACCGAATTTACTGGGAAAATTCTGAATGTTATTTCCCAAAAATTTCGGACAATTTCGTTCGCAATTTAATCTAAAATATCTGAAAATTTCAAAGGAAAACATCCATAAATGTTGTCAAAAATACATGTTTTACTATGGAAAATTTGCCAACTCTCGAATGTCCATACGGCGTTCTTCCTTAGCACGGCTGCATAGTGCCTGCGCAGTGCGCACGTCTCTAGCCGAATTTAGATGTATTTGTTGCAGGGAACGTGATAAATCCAACGATCTTCGATTCTTCCACCTACCAGCGACATCCTTCAGATACCAGTTCATAATATGGGCATTGATTTGACAAGGAACGTATAATAAAACTCCGGGAAACAAGTGGGAGACACGAGGATGGGAGGAAGTTGTCACCGGTGGTTTCCGAGCCAGTGATTCGCGGAGATTGACGCGAGCGGAGGTTTCAGTCGAGAGGGATTTTCAACTGTTGCGAGGGCCGGCGAGAGGTGACAAATGAAGCCGGGAAATCCTCCGCTTCACACGTCATTACCTCTTCTTGTAACTTGTAAAAAGTCTCCCGAAGAGAGTTGTTTATATAATGATGGAATTCATACTGCCGTGCTAAGGAAGAACGTCGTATGAGCCTTCAGACGTTGCCAAATCTCCGATGACAAATCATGAATATTCCGAAAAATTTGAGAATATTTTTCCTCCGATTTTTCAGAGAATTTTATTCTTGATTTTGTCTGAAGTTTCTGAAAATTTCCATGAAAAATATTTATGACATTCCTCAGAAATGAACATTTTATCGGAGGAAATTTGGCAACTCTCGAATGTTCATAAGGCGTTTTCCTTTAGCACGACAGCATAGAGAAACATCCCTCACGTGTGCTTGGATTATACTCATTATCCGAAATTAGACCGAAACGCTGACCAGAAATTCCTTGATCCAGACACTTGCATGGAGAAAAATCTAAATTAAACGAAGTAATGACCCAAGTAGCAGCTGCGCGCTAAGTTGCGATTTGATCGGTAAAAATTACGATAATTTGCGATTTTTTCGCGTGAATTTGCGATTGCATTGCGATTTTATCGACGGCGATGTGTTGCAATATTATCGAACAAAAAAATCTTGATACATTGAGATAAAATTTCGATTTATCGAACGCAATTTTTTTTTAAAAAAAGAAAAAATGTACATCATTTTCTCAGGAAATTCGGTTTTTATCGAAGGAAATTTGGCAACGCGTGAAGGCTCATACGGCGTTCTTCCTTAGCACGGCAGTGTTTGGAACGACGAGGGCCTCAAAAAAAAAAAATATAACAAAAATAAGGCACAAGCCGATGAAAAAGATTAGCTTAATTTCCGAGGGACCAGCCGGTTTAATTTTCGAGGTGGCCAGAAACCGGCAAAGACCGTAACATCCAGATACGAAAAAATGATTAGAGAACTTGGAGAATGATCAAAACTTTTGAATTTTAAATGAATAACACGTGAGCGTTTGCAGAGTGCAAAAGCGCTCGCAACTAGCGTGAATTTTAACATACGCTAGGGTGAGATATTGGTTGGAGATGATCGTGACGGAGAGATTAAAATTTGGGAATATTATACGAGAAACACGTAAGCGCTTGCAGAGTGCAAAAGCGCTCGCAACTAGCGTGAATTTAACATGCGCTAGGATTAATTGGAATTGGAATATTAAATGAGGATATAGGGGTAGATGAATCTAATTGATGTGAGAAATAATTTTTATCATAGGCACCAGGGGGGATGCCCGCAACTAACGTGAATGTCAAGCGTACGCTAGGGAGATGAAGAGAGAATTTGAAAGCTTAAGTGCTCGGAATAGCCGCGAACACTCGCAACTGACGTGGTTGCAATCAAACGTCAGGATGATATAATATTAGGAAAGAAGTGAAGCCATAAGTACATGGGATAGCCAACATATACTCGCAACTAGCGTGAATTGCAACGTACGCTAGGATGAAAATATTTAATTAGGGAGTTTAAAAAGTGAAAAGGATAGAAAAGAAAAAATGAGATTTTTGAAGGAGAAGTCAAACTTGTATGAAAATATCCGGCGGATATTCACATACAAGTGGTTTAGCTGAAAAGAAATTATTGTTAGTATAGCATCACTTGATAGCTTTCTTGAGCTATTTTCGTCATATAATATGACACTTTTCCAAATCCTTGACTTGGTCTCGTGAACTGCTCCGTTGGACTGGGGAGAAAAACGGCTTTTAAATAAGCGAGGAGAACAAAGCCAGAAAAGTGAGTCCTCTTGTACAATCTCAATGACCTTTAGTCCAAGGTGTAGGCTGCCAGAGTTGATTCCAAACTTCGTTCTTCAAGCGGGCAAGGGACCTCCGCTACTAAACAGGAACAGCGCTTTCATGTCCTTGATCCATGACTGGTGATTCCAAACTTCGTTCTTCAAGCGGGCAAGGGACCTCCGCTACTAAACAGGAAGAGCGCTTTCATGTCCTTGATCCATGACTGATGCTGAGGGCAAGTCCTTTTCCTTCATAACAGTCCGAGTCCAATTTCCAAGATGAGAGAGGAGAGTCCAGTCCAAGTGAGTTCCAAGGGAGATCCGTCCAGTCCGGCAGTTGAGACACAAGTGAAGATAGTAGCCGGTCCCTGGGTACTCCATGACAGCGCAAGAGCCAAAAGGAACAAAACCCCGAAACCTCCCGTCCGAAGAGGCGTCGCTGGGCTGATTTGTGCTAACGGCGGAGTGAATAAACTGGTGTTTTTAATCTTGGATCTGGACTTTCTGCATTTTTAATAATTGTAACTGATAGCTCTCAACGAGTACTTTTCGGAAAATACAATAGTTCCGTGGAAACTTGCGTGCGGAGAATAAGAAAAGCACATCAAATGGTGACAATGGGTGGTTACCCGTGGAACTTCGGGTTCTTGAAATACTGATATAAAGTGAATTCAGGCGTATGTTGAAAGGTTTTATGGTAGATTTAGGAAGAAGATTACTATTAGCAGTGATCAAAAGCAAAAGGAATGAAAGTGCCGTATTCTGCAGCCTGGTATCATGATGGTGAGTGTTGGCTAGGCGGGAGGGGAGGTGGAGCGGCGGGTGCTGCGCGGGATCTGCGCGCAAGCACGGTCAAAGCTGGAATGATTTCATTGGCTCCTGGAATTTTGCTCGGCCGAGCTTCGATTATGCAACGAGCCAATGAGGAGTGATGTTCGCGCGGGAAAATTCAAAGAGATGGTTTTCTCTCTTATTCATATTTCCCGCTCGGGATTAATTTTTGCGCGGGAACAGATGCTAGCTGAGAGCCAGTAAAATTGAAGGGAGAAGCTACACAGGCAGTAGCTCACTTAGTTATTGGTGCTCGCATAAATGTGGGAGCTGCTTTAATTTTAATCCTGAATAATTTTGCTTTGTAGCTTTTAGCAGGAAAAACTCTGTTTTTCTCTAAGACATAATAATTTTCGCATTGGAAAAATGAATGCTGAAGTTCTACAGAAACTTGCATCCATGCTTTAATGAGCGGGGAATTTCTGATGTGCTTTTTAAGTGAATGAGTGAGTAATATGTTTTATTCACGCTAAGCGATGAATAATTTTGATTATATTCTTTAGAGAATAACCTACTAACTGACCTGCAGGGCGGCCGAAAGCAGGGTTAATAAAGCTTTGCAATTGACTTACGGGAAAAATAGCCTTTCCGTTTTTACGGGATTTTGCAGTCCCTGTTTGGGGATTTTTTTTGTAAGGATTGTTTCTAAATAATTTTAACTTGACTTCCGTTGCGGGAGAAGTAAAGCGGAGGTAAAGTTCTGAGCTCGGGTGAGCCGCACTAGCTTTTTATTTGAGATTCTATTTGATTTCAATGCAATTTTATTTAGGTTCTTTTCATTCGCTAAGGTGAGCGAAGAAAACAAAACACTCTTGTGATGAGAGTATTCAGTGGATGGAAGAGGCGTTCTAACTTAAAGTGCTATACTAACCTTTCCTATTTTTTTTAATTGACGTGAGTTAAGTTGTTTTGTTCGCCGTGGTGAGCGAAAAAACCCTGAAAAAACTTTCGCGAGAAGGATCCCAGGAAAAAAAGAATGTGGAAAAAAGGTGTTCTAAGTTCTTAGTGTTGTACTAACCTTTTTTTTCAGTTTTAATTGACGTGATTTAAGCTGTTTTATTCGCCGTGGTGAGCGAAAAAACCCCGAAGAGTTTTTATGTTAAAGCCTCCGGGAAAAAGGAAGGGGCGGAAAAAAGGCGTTCTAAGTTCTTAGTGTCATACTAACCTTTTTTCCAGTTTTAATTGACGTGATTTAAGCTGTTTTATTCGCCGTGGTGAGCGAAAAAACGAGGAAAGGTTTTCGTGAAGAGAGATTTCCGAAACAACAGAATCAATACTTCCTTCAGTAAGTTTTCTTGAACTTCATCCGCATATACATGCAGAAAAACAAACTTTTAAAATCAGGTTTTCTTTTTCGCTGATCTTTGTAACGCTTACTGTGCTGATTTATGAATGTAAAATTAAGAAATTCTTACATTCCATTTTCCATTAACATTAAGAAGCTGGGCGGTCAGACAACTCGCAAGTACCGAGTCGTCGTGCACATGCTAAAAAGTCAGAGCTCTAGACACCAACGGGTTCGCGGTTTCTCTGATAGAGCGCGGCTGCTTGGTTCGTCATAGTGCCTACAGGATTCACTAGTGGCGCAGCGCTCTGCTACCAAGCTCATGATAGAGTCGTCGCGCACACGCGGTTTTTTGGTCATAACTTTTCTTTTTCTTTTTTTTTTTTTTTTTTTTTTTTTTTTTTTACCAGTGCGCGGCAACAGTGTTTGTCTAATAATTTCAACAACTAGCCCTTAGAGGGCGGCCCTTTTTTGCTGAACTCGCCCACACTGGAAAAAAAAAACACTTGGGTCTAAATCAGAATCTAGCTTAAATCAAGAATCAAGTCTCTTAAGCGGATTTCGTTTTGATTCAAGCAAAAATCCGATTGAATCAAGAGTATTTTTTCTTGTCAATGTTTTCAAGAGTCTGGACTCTAGATCCAATGTGTTTCTTTTTCCAGTGCAAAATACCTCTCAAACGCACTGTAGATCCACCTTAATGTATGTGTCCAAATCCTCTGAACTCCCACTTTTGTTCGGCTGTTTCCTTCTATGACGTCTTTGCTGCACTTCACGGGTAGGTTTCAAACCGCCTGCTTCGCTATTCCCCGTCTCCTCCGTCATTTTCAACCACATTCTTGCTCGCGAGAAACAATTCTTGACGTGTTCGCCCACGCGAAAAACTCTTATCTCACGGTTGCATGAGTGACGACCGCAAAGGAACAGCAACCCCTCCCCACCCCCCCTTCTTGCAATCGTGCGACAACCGTAAAAAAGCCCTCCCGTGACCATAGCTGCGGAAATAAGGGAAGGAGATTGCCTAGAACAGCGTGCATGCAGTCAAAGTGCTTGTGCGTGCTCGTTGTTTTTCTGAAAAACCACGTACCTCACTTCACAACGTTGTAAGTTTCCTATCGCAAATTAATTTTTTAAAAGGTAACAAAACACCGTAATTGCGCTAGGTTCTTGATTTTTCATTTTTTTTCCGTTTTCATTATTATTTTTCTTCCAAATTCTCCTCATTTGTCATTATCTTCTCTTATGCATTCACATTCTGCGTCTCACACTAAACTCGAAACCAATAGCAAATAATATTTTTTGTAGTGTATGTGTCAGTATCATTTGTATTCCAGTTATAAGATATCAAGCTTACGATATGCAAATAAGGCATAACATCAGTTTTGCTGTTTAGTTCTCACACACGAAACAGCGGGCGTAGGAGGAGTAAGAAGCTGAGTTGGGTCAAGTTGGGTTCAGCAACTAAACTAACTTTGCGGTGAGGCTTAGGGTATCAAGCCAAAATGAAGGCGCTTCGCTGCGTTCAAACGGATCAGTTTTGCAACTCCCGAACCTTCCTCCTCTCGTCCCGGCAAGGTAACCAGAGTTTGATGGTCTCGAACGAAGATTGTCACGGATTTGTTGAGAAGTAGGGGATGGGGCTCTGACTAAAAACTCTTTATTTACCCCGGTATTTGAAATAGTAAAAGAAAAAAAAATTCTTCTTTTCCTCCATTCCCTATTTTTCCTCCTTCACTTCCTCTCTCCATTCTTCCAGTTCTTCTATGTCTCTTCCTTCTTCGTCTATCCTTCTGCTAATTCTTTCATTTTCACGAGTGCCGAAAAATGTAGAAAGTGCGATTCCCTGAAATTTTCCTGACACATTAGCGTAGAATTTTTTGACAATATTGAGGATATGCCGGATGGTTAAAAAGACATAACTTAAAACAGTTTTCAGGCAGAATGTTGTTCAAAACGTAAAACTCATTCTAGAAAGCAAATAAAGGTGAATTTATATTTTCACCCGACACTTTCATCATTTTCCCTGACATTTCCAAGTTTTTCCTGACTTTTTTGTCCTGACAGATCCCGGTATTCCCTGACAGTGACGTGCGCAGATAAAATACAATGGACTACTAGACAAGGCACGAAGTTAAGTATTCTGATACACACTGGAAAAAAAACACATTGGATCTCGAGTCCAGACTCTTGAAAACATTGACAAGAAAAAATACTCTTGATTCAACCGGATTTTTGCTTGAATCGAAACGAAATCCGCTTAAATTAAGAGGCTTGGTTCTTGATTGAAGCTAGATTCTGATTGAATCAAGAGTAATTTTTCTTGTCGATGTTTTTAAGAGTCTGGACTCTAGATCCAATGTGTTTTTTTTCCGGTGTAACCTCAAGGTAACAGAAAAAGAGCAGAAATTTTGAGACACCGCATTGAAAATATCCGTTTCCACAGTTGGTTACACGCACGAACGATTCGGATCTCATTCGGTGTCGAAGCCGTTTGATTTAAAACGCGCTCGAGGCGCTCGTTGAATTAAGGATCCGCCCCAACGCGGCCGTGAGTGGTGAGTGGATGCGTTTCGAATTGGCAACACCGCCGATGCCGATTCCCTCTGTTAACCTTTGTTATCGCATGCCGGGCCGTATTACATCAATTTCCGACCCGCCTGGGCCCGACGCGTATTAGCGCTCCGTACTTGTTGAACTATGATTGGAAACATCGCGGGATTCGTGCGAGGAGGGATAAAAACGGAATGACAAATAAAAATGCATCCCATTCAGCCTGGATTTACACCCGAGAGGAAGCGTCGTGCGGGCTACGGGGAACGCGCCACCCTCCTCTTTTGAGTAACCGATAAAATTGCATTTTATACGCGCGAACATGGAGATCGTGAAGAATTGAGGGGCTTGAAGGGCAAGGCGAAGCGCGAGGACACGGGACTTGGGGTTGAGGTCGGCCAAACAAAAAACGCCTTCAATTGCGTAGGATACTGTGCAACACACCAGAGTTAATATAGTTGTATTCTTTGGTTGGAATCTAACTCGAGTAAACTTATCTATATGAGGCATGTTGGCCTGTTAACTGCTGTATTTTAAAATTACCTCACATATTTGGAGGTTTTTTTTTTATGCGGATCGCAGTGGAACGCTGTGGATCGCGATGAACATCGGTATTTTTTTCATTCCGTTCCTCATCCCAGATCCAAGCGTTCCAGGGTGGAACGCTGGATTGCTCTTCCGAGGTGGGGCGAGCTCGCGATCCACTGTGATCCTAGCCTAATGCGAGGAAGTTGCCATCCCCAACAAATCAAAACAATAACAAATTCAACCAAATTCCAAGTTTGGATTTATTTATCACTTGGAACACTGTGGATCGATCCGGATCGCTCAGGATTCCGATCCAGTGTGTTCCACTGCGATCCACCCTGATCCGCGATAAAAAAAAAAAAAACCCTAAGATTGCGTTTCGCAAAAAGGAACCACGAGCATTGCAATGTTGCTAAGATTGTGCAACTTCTTTTGTCTTGGAGGAAAAACCCGATTATCCATTCATAGTTTCTATTTTACTCGCTAAAAACTGTAAATTTAAGACAAAAATTACCATCTAAATTTCACAGTTTTTCACGATTTCCGCAATTTTATTGCAAAAGATGAAGTTGCACAATCTTAGCATCATTGCAATGCTAGTGGTTCCTTTTTGCAAAATGCAATCCTCGCAAAAATGCAATTGCAAATGGAATTTCTCGTCAAAAATCTAAACCTCTTTTGATTAAAAATTAAATAATTGAGGGGCTTGGAGGGCAAGGCGAGGACAAGAGAATAGAGGTTGAGGTCGGACCGACAAAAAACGCCTTCAATTGCGAATGATACTGTGCAACACACCAGAGTTGAAATAGTTGTATTCTTTGGTTGGAACCTAACTCGAGTAAACTTATTTGCCAAATAAGGCATGTCAACCTGTTTACTATTGTATTTTAAATTACCTCTCATATTTTATGCCCATTATTTCTCGTCAAAAGTCTATACCTGTTTTAATGAAAAAAGAAATAATTGAGAGGAAAATAAGGCGCACAAGTACAGTTTTTGCTCTTTCGAGGAATACGTGTTCGAAGTTTCGAATTCACGTGGATCCTTACGGCGAAAAGAAAGTTCAAACTGACATTTTGATGCTTAAAAATTGGGGTTTGGGAGCGAATTTTTCACAGAAAATGCATCTTTTTCTTAACTAGGTTCACTTGGAATCATCAATACCTCAATTTTTCCCCAAAACTGCACTTGTACGCCTTGTCCTCCAAGCCCCTCAAATGAAGGAAGGCGTAGAAGAACCACCACACCAGACAAACTTTTGAAAATATTAAGATAGAAACTCGAAACTATCAAAGTGCTCTTCGGTCGAAGGAAAGAGGTGTCCAGAAGTCATGTGTCATGATTCTCGGTCATGCTCGTTTCCTGATTTTAAGGAGCTCGTTACCTAACGATGAATCGAAGTTTTCGATTAAAAATTCGTCTCATGACGGTAGAAGAATATAGTCCCGGTTGCTAGAACAGATACCCTGATTTTTCAATTCCCTAAAATTTTTCATTCCCTGATGAATCCTTCCGGTCTTCCGGAGACACCATAATTCCAGATCACCCTGTATATCCTCACATATCCCTAATATCCATCCTTCATCCGGCAATGACGCACCCTCCCACCCAGGACCAGGACCCCCCCCCCCCCCCCCCCCCGTGCGATCCCCCAGAAAAAGACCCAGCTCGTCGCATCGCGGGCGGCCTCGGGACCGGAGTCGCTAATAAGGATTGGAAAAGTTATTCCTCATCTCCGGCTCGGGCGAGCGGTGGGGGCGGGGGGGGGGGGAGGCGCAGATATTATCGCGAAGCTACGGACCCGGAAGTCGGCGCGGAGAACCGGGAAGAAAAAGTAAAAAATATAATGGCTTACTCGTGTTTGTCCGGACTCCGGAGAGGAGGAAAGAAAGTCCTCTCTCGCGACTCGAGATTTCGCGCTTTCCAACTTCTTTCCCTCCCGGACGCGGGGGCGGGCGGGGCGGCGGCCGTCTTGACAAAAGCACTCGTTCCAGAATTAGTTTCAGTAAATCGGCGTCGTGATTTATGGATTTTCGCCGTCGCCGTCGCTGTCGACGTCGCCGACTTGTGTCTCCGTCCGTAGCGGGCGGGCGTCGCGACGCCGAGTACAAATTTACCTGATCAACTCCGCTGAGCTCATTACTCCGTTTATCTCCTCATCGCAGCCCGGAGGGGAAAAAACCGGGAACTTCGCAGCTTTCCAAGATCAACACTAATATTCGACTCTCGATGACTAATTAGCCGAGTGCTCAAACCATCTGTTTGGCAAACGGGTCTCTCTTTGACGAACGAGACCTCATTCGGCGAAGAGAACCTGATTCAGCGAGCAAAATTTTTCGAGGATCGACACAAATCTCCAATTGAATCAGTGAGAACGAAAACACACCAACTCGGAAAAATGAAAAGAATCAAGACACACACGAAACCGAACAGTAAATGAAGAAATTAGTCTAAGAAAGAGATTTTTGGTGCCGAAATACAAGCACTTAAGGGCATTTTAAAGGTCCGCTGGACAAACGAGACCTTGTTTGTTAAAGAGAACTTCGGTTTCCGATCGACATTTTTTTACGGTCAACACTAACCTTCAATTCGCGATGACAAAGTGGCAATAATCACTGATCTGTTTGACTATCGAGAACGAGACCTCATTTAGTAAAGAGGACCTAGTTTAGCTAGCAACATTTTTCGAGGATTAACGCTAACCTTCGATTCGTAATGATTGTGCCTCACAGTGTTCAGCCGCCTGTTTGAAGAACAAATCTCTGTTGGGCAAACGAGACCTTGTTTAGTGAAGAAGACCTCGCTTGCCAAGAGCGGAAATAATCTCACTTTGGAGATTCAACATTTCCTTGCAGACAATAAATTACAGGGCAGCAACAGTTATTGGGCCTATTATGGAGTGTTAACTATCTTACTGCACTGTTGACTGTTGACTACCTCAATCGTTTGAGCTCCGGGTTATGCAGTGCAGGGATGCATTCCATTTTCGTATAAGGTTTAAAGAATACTTCGGTATATTAAGAGGGCAGAAAAGGTTTCAAAATTTTCTCAGATAAAATACATCACGGTGGAAGAGGAGCGATATGCCAACGTTTTGTGCGGAGGAAAAATTTTCGGTCGGATCAATAAATATTTCAATTAATTCTCGGACGAGAATTCTCGTTGAGTCAAAAGGAAATCTCCTTGTTTCAAACGATACGTCTGTAATTTCAAAGAAAAATCCAGTGTCGTAGAAAATATTTCCGGCTAACTCAACGAGAATATTTATCTAGGAATCATTACCCGGAAAAGTGTTTTCGATGTAGACGAAACGGACTTCAGTGCTGGAAAATTCAGGATTGGAATGGACCGAGTTTAAAAGAAAGGAACCAAGCCACATCAGATATTGCCAAATTTAACGAGGCAATTTAATTTTCTAGAAAAGAAGGTTTGTGCGGATTCCTTGGAAAATTTCAGGGAATTTGCTTCGTGCTATGCAGAAAACTCACTGAAATTTGCACAACCGTTTTAATGGAAAAAATTAAACTGCCCAATTAAATTGGCAATAGCTGATGTGGCTTGGTTCCTTTCTGCTTAACGCGGTCCAAATCATTTTACCACCTCCTGAAGTATATAGACCGTATTCGATAAAGGGTTCCATGCATCGTTTGGTTCAAAACAATAGAACATAACCTCAAACCAAACTATTAGGATTTGAGTTGGAAAAGCTGAAAATGAGAAATTTCCTGACATTAGCGGCTCTGGTGCTTGCACTAGAGCTGCTATTCCGGACGGTCCCAGCTGGGGAGTATCAATGCAGCATGTTACATTGTAGAGACCGCGCGTTGGTTGATGGGAATCGGCGCCATTTTCGGCTATGTTCCTTGTCATGACTTTATTTTATTGCATACTGTTTTATTGTTAGTCAATGCTATGTTGTGTATTGTATTTTTGGAATCATGGTGATACAGTCAACAATTCAAAACTTGTTTGTGCTTTTATCTCGTGATGGAAAAAATGTACTTTACGTTCAAAATTTGAAAATTTGAATTTTAAAGTTTTCGCGGTTAAGGAAGCTTTAACTACTGGGTTGGAGCTTCCTAGTCATATTACTTGATATCAGCTGATAGCAAACAAAGGTTACCAGGGAAACCGTAAACGTCTAACAACTATCGTGGCCATTGGGGCGATTATTGAAATGATATCGACTGTATGTCGCCGCTTACGACAGGACATAGCCCTATCTTAACTGTGTAATATATCGCAATTCGATATTGTTTTGATTTTTAAAAGGAGCAATTCATTCATACAGTTCCGATTAGTTTTGGCGAACGGGCCCTTAACCTACGACACTCGGCTCATGGGAATTTTTTAACTTGTCCTGGACGGACTCGTCTGTAGCGCCTCGTTCTTCGTTGTGTGTGTGATTTCGTGAAGAAGTTTCTATGGCAATTTGCTTTTATTTGTGAGCTGTTTTTTCACGGGATTTTTGAATGTTCTGTACGAATAAATTCGGTGAGTACCTCATTTATCCCTCCTTCCAGTAAAATTATTTCAACTTTTCCTTCTCCCTCATTCTGGACCCACTCATGGGCTGATTATTTATGAAATTGATCTTCGAATACCTTTTGATGAGCTAGGGAAATGGAACCATCTGCATCTCATGGACAATAAATAGTTGCCGTAATTAAGGTCATCCCGTGATTAAGGTGCCGTGATTTAAGTCATAAATTCTTCATCTAATTCTTGATTCATCTCCAAAATGTCTGCTAAAGCTTTCATGCGCTTCTCCTTGTATGCATGAATGAGCAAATTGGGTATCGAACAAGCGGACACTTTTTGAAAATTTAGATGATTCTGGACAATATCGTACAGAAGTCCACGAGCTGCAGATAGAACCATTACCTCTAGCTCATCAAAAGTTATTCGAAGATCATTCAACAACCTCTTTGACAAGTTGCAAAAACTTTTCGTTAACAATAGTGTCACACGGTACTAGGAATATTTACTATTTAACGAACCTTATATTTCCCTGACTCAGTCCTAAATTATAGAAGTATGCGTTACTTTTCCAGCAATCCAAAAAAACAATTATACAAAAAACCAATACCTACACTTTCAGATATAAAAATGCAAATTTTTTGCAGCCTCGCTAAACGACTTATCAACCAGAGATTTTTTAGGAAGCGGACCTCCAAAGAGCTTTCAAAATTAAAAGTATACAACAAGTGATAATGCCATGTATTCGCCATATCAAAGCCCAATACACATTTATACACCGGCTACGTAAATCTGCTAAGTTACAAAACATGAATCGACAGTTGTCGGATTGTACATCAATGACAAAATGTGTCTAGGCCCTCATTCTTGACTACAACTACTGCCCCCAGAGCCGCTCTCCGACGCCAATGCGTTGGAGCTTCCTGCTTGTTTCACTTTGCATTGGCATTTGATACTCAAAAGAATAAAAAATCTGTTACAAAAGACCCGTTCTCTCAGATTTCTGAATTTACTTTTGAGGCCATGTTTATGTTTTGAACCAATCGATATCGATACAATTTCACCCGTTTGATGTATCGAATATGATGTATTTCAACACAGTTACAAAATAAAACAAGCAGGAAGCTCCAACGCATTGGCGTCGGAGAGCGGCTCTGGGGGCAGTAGTTGTAGTCAAGAATGAGGGCCTAGACACATTTTGTCATTGATGTACAATCCGACAACTGTCGATTCATGTTTTGTAACTTAGCAGATTTACGTAGCCGGTGTATAAATGTGTATTGGGCTTTGATATGGCGAATACATGGCATTATCACTTGTTGTATACTTTTAATTTTGAAAGCTCTTTGGAGGTCCGCTTCCTAAAAAATCTCTGGTTGATAAGTCGTTTAGCGAGGCTGCAAAAAATTTGCATTTTTATATCTGAAAGTGTAGGTATTGGTTTTTTGTATAATTGTTTTTTTGGATTGCTGGAAAAGTAACGCATACTTCTATAATTTAGGACTGAGTCAGGGAAATATAAGGTTCGTTAAATAGTAAATATTCCTAGTACCGTGTGACACTATTGTTAACGAAAAGTTTTTGCAACTTGTCAAAGAGGTTGTTGAATGATCTTCGAATAACTTTTGATGAGCTAGAGGTAATGGTTCTATCTGCAGCTCGTGGACTTCTGTACGATATTGTCCAGAATCATCTAAATTTTCAAAAAGTGTCCGCTTGTTCGATACCCAATTTGCTCATTCATGCATACAAGGAGAAGCGCATGAAAGCTTTAGCAGACATTTTGGAGATGAATCAAGAATTAGATGAAGAATTTATGACTTAAATCACGGCACCTTAATCACGGGATGACCTTAATTACGGCAACTATTTATTGTCCATGAGATGCAGATGGTTCCATTTCCCTAGCTCATCAAAAGGTATTCGAAGATCAATTTCATCAGCCACCCGTACGAACCACGTTTCTAGTGACCCGTACTTGCTTCGCACGTATGAAACATACAATCAGAGAAAACAGAATTCATCTTACAATAATCAATAATCAGTAGGACATGAATCGTTGCGATGTATAATACGACATTATAATGCGGCATTACTATTGTAATTCATTTTAATGGATTAGGGGCATTATAAATCATTATTGCCACGTCGGAATGAAATGTTGTAGACTGAATTGAAAAGCATGTTGGCAAAATTTATTATAAAAATAGTATAACATGTAGGTACAACTAAAAACTAAATTTTGAAATTCTATAAATACATTGAGGCTTTAAAATAAAAAAGAAGAGCAAGACACTAGTGAGGAACTCTTGAACTATAGGTTAATGAGCTATAGATTGTGCATAGAAATTGCCAGTCTAAAGTTTCAAGAATGAGAAAATAATCAGCCCATGAGTGGGTCCAGAATGAGGGAGAAGGAAAAGTTGAAATAATTTTACTGGAAGGAGGGATAAATGAGGTACTCACCGAATTTATTCGTACAGAACATTCAAAAATCCCGTGAAAAAACAGCTCACAAATAAAAGCAAATTGCCATAGAAACTTCTTCACGAAATCACACACACAACGAAGAACGAGGCGCTACAGACGAGTCCGTCCAGGACAAGTTAAAAAATTCCCATGAGCCGAGTGCCGTAGGTTAAGGGCCCGTTCGCCAAAACTAATCGGAACTGTATGAATGAATTGCTCCTTTTAAAAATCAAAACAATATCGAATTGCGATATATTACACAGTTAAGATAGGGCTATGTCCTGTCGTAAGCGGCGACATACAGTCGATATCATTTCAATAATCGCCCCAATGGCCACGATAGTTGTTAGACGTTTACGGTTTCCCTGGTAACCTTTGTTTGCTATCAGCTGATATCAAGTAATATGACTAGGAAGCTCCAACCCAGTGGTTAAAGCTTCCTTAACCGCGAAAACTTTAAAATTCAAATTTTCAAATTTTGAACGTAAAGTACATTTTTTCCATCACGAGATAAAAGCACAAACAAGTTTTGAATTGTTGACTGTATCACCATGATTCCAAAAATACAATACACAACATAGCATTGACTAACAATAAAACAGTATGCAATAAAATAAAGTCATGACAAGGAACATAGCCGAAAATGGCGCCGATTCCCATCAACCAACGCGCGGTCTCTACAATGTAACATGCTGCATTGATACTCCCCAGCTGGGACCGTCCGGAATAGCAGCTCTAGTGCAAGCACCAGAGCCGCTAAAAAGTCTCAAAAATCGTTTGAATCAAACAAATCCCCCAAGTTGCAGGGAGTTCTCGAGGAAAAAAATCTTCGGGGTTAACTCTCCAACTTGACTGAAATATAACCTGAACTATTATGAAATACCCGAGAGACGCTCTCGTTTATTCCGTCTTAGAGCTCCCCGCTCCGTCGACTTGCTCGTTTATTTTTCCCCTCGTTTCTCAAAGCTCCCGAACACGTCCTAAAGGGCAACAGATGGAGCTGGAAACCGATTAAAACTGCATGCTGGGTGAACTTCACGAGGTTTTAAATGCCCGCCACTCATCACTCATCGCCGCCGAACCGAATCTCTTCCGAGAGTCATCAACCATCGATACTCCCCCATTTGAAGCTTGATAAAGAATCGATTAGTAGAGTTTACCTCGATACTCGACCCTCCTCTACAAGTTTAAATGACCAATGAATCGATTATCGCAGAGCACGACGCTCTATCCAGCGTGCACCCTGCCTGGAGAAAAAAACCTCTCTCACTGTGACGGCAACGATTAAAGACTCTTTCCGTCGTAGCGTCACGTACTACTGTGCTAAGGAAGAACGCCGTAAGAGCCTTCAGAAGTTGCCAAATTTTCTCTGGTAAAACACTGATTTGCAGGAAAATTGTTGAATGATTTTCGATTAATTATTTCTCGGATGATTTTGCTTGTAATTTGATCTGAAAAGTCTGGTAATTTCAAGGGAAAATATTCAGAATTTGCCTCAAATATGAACATTTTATCCAAGGAAATTTGGCAACCCTCGACTGTCCATACGGCGTTCTTCCCTAGCACGGCAGTGTACTTACGGATCCCGAATGATGGTCACCTGGGACTGGGGTTGAGGAGTGATGATAGGTTAAGGACCGCGCCTATGAAGTGGGTCGAGCCGCGAGCGCAAAAACAGTTGGTCCCAACGGACATTGCATTCCAGGTTCCGGCTTGGAGCGCCTTCCAATTCGCGTGATACCCCACGCATTGCGACAAAGTTAGTTTAGTTGCCTAGTCGAAGTTAGAGCCCGAAAATGAAATTGTTTTTTTTTTTTTTTTTCATGTCGCGGAGGCACAAATGCTTGGATGCCGTTATTCACACTTGTTACACTCTTTAACTACAGCGAGCGTTTGACAAAAAACGCAATGAATTGACAAAAGTTTTGAGGGAATTAAGGGATTCGACTTGTTATTCTAACAGGGGAAAAAAAGTACGTAATCCGTGGGTGGTGAACCGATAATTTTAACCTTAAGACTTCCTAAATTTGATGGTTTTAACCCGAATCGGATGAACTATTTGTACATTACACAGTGCCAAATATCCACTTATTTCATGTGTTTTCTCCCGGATAACAACCTACCCTGAACCTAACGGAAACAACTGGACCTCTCCTCTTTATTGTTCACCCGATCGTAAATTTTTCTGCGAGGGGTACTGAAGAAAAACGGGGAAAGTAAAAAGGGGGAGGGTTAACAATTTACGTCAAAAATGATCACAAGATTTTTAACTGTGGAATTAGAGCAGGGAAAAAAAAGCCGCATTTTATATAATAAGAGAGGCGGTTCAACTTTGGAACAAGTGCGTTAATTAATTTATGACCACTGTCCAGCGGTAATTAAGAGGTAATGAAGTAATTAGCCGGCCACTGCTTAATGAATACCTTGGTTTTTCTACCCTTTTCCTCTGAAAACTCACACAAGCGTGATAGAATATTCGCGGTGATGAAGTTAAAATACTCGTTACAGAAATGTAACGTTACACAATGAACGTTTCAATTTGATTTCACTCAGAACTGGGGGTTACGCCCCCTGACCGCTTCACGCTTCAGACCCTCAGGCGCTTCGCGCTTCTTTCCGATCGTGGTATGTCTCTGTTTGTGAAATCAAGTACTCCTGATTTCTAATCAGATATCAAGACATCGCTCTAAGTAAGCAGTTCCCATTAGTTATCATTTTGTTGATAATGAGGCGGGGAGTGTAATTCATTTTGAGTGTAAAAAGGAGGAGAGACTGGTTCATGACATGATTAGCGAGACACGCTACTCCCATGATATTCTGAATATTCGTTGAATATTCCAATCACAATGAATGGCAGATGTGCACGTGCGAATCGTAGCAGCGAGCAATTGCGTGGAAAAATCTCGAGGAGACGATAATACCTTGAGTATGGAGCAAAGAATAAACCGGCAAATCGACAGTGTAAGTCGGCAATCACATAACTCGGTTTGCGATGTCGCAGACTTCCTATATTACTTTATTTTTTAAACGGAAAACTACTCAACGGCAGTTCTTTAAAACTGCCGTGAATTTTTCTTTTCTGTGCGAGGACAATTCTGCAAAAACTTCAAGGATTGATGTAAATTTGTTCTCCTTTAAAAAAATAACAAAAAGGCGGAACTTTTCAGACACCACAAACGAGATATGTGATTACACCGTCGAAATGGCATCGTTTATGGTGTTAAAGTGACTATTTGGACCGCATTTAGCAGAAAGGAGCCAAGCCACATTAGGTGTTGCCAAAAACTGTGTAATTCAATTTCTTAAAAGAGGACGTTTGTGCGGATTCCTTTGAAAATTTTAAGAAATTTGCTTCGTACTACGCAGGAAATTCACTGAAATTTGCACAAAAATCCACAAAACCATTGCCATGTAAAAAATTGAATTGCTCAGTTAAATTTGGCAAGCCATTGCCAAGTGTTTTTAGGTCGTCACAAATTCCCTGATTTCCCCGGGGTTTTTATAGAACGCCAGCAACCCTACTAGTACGACTAATTTTGAAGCAACTTTGGAATCGGTGGCTTTTAATGTACTCACATGATGTGTTTCCAAGAAACGCAGGGTAGATGAAAAATGATAACCTCCTCAGTTTACTCCGCGGTTAGGGCACATTCTTAATCCAAAGTCGTGCGATTTAGAGTTTCCATCAAGTTTTGAACTAGCGCACTTTATCCAGAAAAATTTCACACCGAACAGAAAGGACTTTAAAAAACACCGCACACATTTTGCTCATGGAGCGGAGGCCGCGGTATCATCACTAAAAAGAAGAAGCACCGTTTTAATCAAGAATCTATACATCCGCGTAAGCTAAACATAACATAACTTATCGTGACATAACGTAACTTATCGAGACATAACGTAACTTATCGAGACATAACCTAACGTAAAGCATTATAAAGGGAGTGGAAATAAGTAAGGTAAGAGCTGATTTTAACACTCGAGTGTGTCGTAGGATTTTCAAGTCCATAGAAAACTTAATAATTTTTGTTTTAAAATCTTTACTTTTTAATGCATTGTGACATCAATTTATTGCGATAGACACAGAGAACCTCGCAGAGATGATTATTCCAGATGAATGACGCATCCTCTCATCGATTTCTAGATAATTATCCTTAAGTTGATGACTTTCATGAAATACAGCAAGACAGTTACTATGGAAGTGTGGATGGCAAGTTTACTTAGATTTCAGAATCTTTGGACTTTTCATTGAATTTCCCTGACTTCTGGGACTTTTTGGAAACATGTTTCTGACATTTTGAATGATTGTTCAATAAATTTTTAGTAGAAAATCTCATGAAATTGGAAAAAAACCATCTCAGGACAGAGACAAGAAATTCAAAAACCCTCTGCTAAATCCATTAACCTTCCCTAGGTTTTGGGATAGGGAAATAAATTCCCTAACATTTTCAGGTTTTCCTTGACTTTCCAAGAACTTGTCGGTCTGAATTTTAAAGGGAAAATGTCAGAAATGCTGAGCGCGCTGAATTAGCAGCACAATGTAACTTCCTAAACAAGACGAAAATTATACTCTATCTGCACGCAAAAGTAAATAAATATAGCGTATCATGCGCCTCGAGTGATGCGACTGTCTATCAAACACATCAATCTCAGACGAAAATAGAGACTGAAAAAACTTCGGCGCTTTCAGATAAAAATTATTAATATCCAACCCGAGGCTTTTTATTTTTTCCTCTTGTCTATAAATTATACTTAAGTCAATACAGCTTGACAAGTTTTTTTTCGGATATGAACATTTTTCTTCATTTAATAGTTTATTTTTAGAGACAGTATCAAGGAAAAACGAACTGAAGATAAAAGGGTTAGATTCGAAATAACCATGTAGCACTGTTTATAAGAATTGACTCCACATCGTTTGACTCAAGAAGGTCACTCGTAATTTAGTAATTGACAATTTTTAAGAGGTTTTTTTTATTTTTTGTAAGACGATACCTACTATGTTGAATGTGGGGCTCGTTTTGAATAGCTAAGACATATTTTGCAAAAAAGAGGTAGAAGCGTTGCAGCGCTGCTTACATTATGAAACTCCGTATCTTATTCGTAACAAACCAAAATGCACTTAGAGAATTTTTCCCGAAAAAGAGTAAAGATAAGATTAAAGGGATAAAAATTCCAAAAGAACATTCGTACGGTTTGTTGCAAACAATGAATACAAAATTGCTCAGTCTGATTGACATTGCTAGGCTCATAAGTCGTTCTTACAAACAATGAATCAAATTTAAGATGATTAAAAGTCTAAAAACTTTCAATAGGCAATTGAAAATTTCATAAACCTAAGAGAACGTGTAACCAAGGCTTAAAACAACAAAACATGAAGCCTGGGACGTTACGGGGTGATTTCAACCCACTCTTCGGCCAGGAAACAAACATTTTTAAAACATTTCAAAAATCAAAAGACCACTTTTTGTCATCACGAAATGGGAATCTAGGTATTTTGATTCTGACAATTTTTTATTTACTTTTGTTCCCTGGTCAAAGATAGCGTTGAAACCACCCTGAAACGCCCTTGCGGCCGATTATTGAAATTGATAGACAAAGCTGTAGACAAAGAAGACAAAACTTTTATGGGGGGATCCTATGAGTGGAAGCGAGGGATTTAAATGAACAAAGAAGGTAAGTAATAGACTGACCAAGTCCATCATTTTCTCTCTTAGTCTCTGAAAACCACTAGTTTCAACCAATAAGATCGCTCCATACTCCGTATGTCCTCTTAGTCTACAGCTTTGTCTACCAATTTGAATAATCAGCCCGCAGGATCTATGTTTCGTTGCTTTTTACAGGGTTGCCACAAAATTCAGAAAATGAAATGCCCTGACATTTCCCTGACACTTTTGAGTAGAATTCCCTGGCAATTGAAGTTACGTCATACGACCCTAAAGACATAATTTGAAATAGTTTCCAGGCATTTGTTGTTCCAAACGTCAAATCCTCTCTAGAAAGCTAAAAAAGGTAAATTCTTCAGCCTTGGCTAACCGTTCTCTCGTGTTTCCGAGTTATTTACCCTCGGACAAGTCCCTACACTTTCCACGCCGCGTCATATCTCGAGGATCCGAACCAGCGCGTTCCTGCGCGACGAACCCGCGGGAAACTCGGGCAGCAGTGACGGACGCATGGGAACCCGCGAAAGGAAGCGAACTCCGGGACGCGACACTCGGGGGTCGGGCTCGTAGGCCCGGGAGCGTGGACTGCTCGGCCGCGTAACAGGTAGCGAACTGCAAACAAGTGAGTAAAAAAGGGGGTCGGCGGCGACGGGCGACGGGGGTCGCGTGGAGCAGGGAGCAGGGCGCGTCACTCCGGCCCGAGCAACACCAACAACTTGTTAGCAGGGCCGACTCCGCCGCCGCCACCGCGGGCATCGCAGGGGGTGACAGGGGGGCGGGTGGCGAGAGGGGGCGGGGGGAGGGCGTCCTCGCGACGACCCCGCGACTGCGCGCCTGCACCCCCGACCGCCACCGTCCGCCGCGGCTGCCGGCTCGCACTTCCACCTTCACCAGGAGGGATGCGAAATCAAATTTTATTCTCCATGAAATAACGACAATTTTTCAGGGGCAACCCGCAACAATTATTGGAATGTTCGACTTCAAAACTTGGAAATTCAGGTAGGTATTATGATTTACGGAGCCCCTCGGGGGAACTAAAGGAGGCATGGCCTGCGTTACGATTCGTTGCAAGGGGGATGCGAAATGAATTTTCATTTTCCATGAAATAACAACGATTTTTCAGGGGCTACGTAGGCAACGCGCAACAAATATTGGAATGCTCGAATCAAAAACTTGGAAATGTTGGCAACGCCATCAATTACATAACACTCTAAAGACATAAAGGGGGTATGGGCCTGCGTTACGCTGCGCTACAAAGGGGGAATGCGAAATGAAATTTCATTCTCCATGAATTAACAACGATTTTTCAGGAGCTGCGTAGGCAACCCGCAGTAATTATCGGAATGTTGAATTAAAAAAACTTGGAAATTTGGGAAGCGATTGTGAATTAATTAACGCGCTATTAAGTAGCGCGGCGCTAGGGGAAGGAAGGGGGTATGGGCCACAGGCGGATCTAGCGAAGCCTCATGCTTTCTCCCCCCCCCCCCCCCCCCCGGTTGCTTACGGGAGAATGCCTAAAATATAGGCTATAGCTGTACAGTGTACACGGCATTGCGATCCAAGGTCGGGTATGGTTGGGTTAAGCTTCTAAACTAACTTCAGGGTGAAGCTTGAAGTATCATGCCTGTTTGAAGGCGTTTCAAAGCAGTGGGCTTCGTAGGGATCATTTCTGTTACTCCGGTTCGTTAGTTTGAAACAAATTCGAAATTCCAAAGCTTTTGTTATTTTCGGAAAAAAGACTGTTCTAATGCCTCTCAGGTCAAACAAGATTTGGTTTTTGAAAGAGAATTTATAATACACAAACCATTAAAATCTGTTGGCACTTTGTTGGCAAAACTAGATTTCCTTCATTTCATTCATTTATAAACAATTGATCTCTGACGGCAGCCTGCCTCGAAAAAAATTGATTATTTTAAAATGCATCAGCGGGCTGATTATTGAAATTGATAGCCAAAAAGACGGACAAATGCAAAATGGAGGGATCCTATTGATTAAAACGGGCGGTTGTTCTGGACTATGAAGAAAATGATGGACTGACCAAAGAATTTTTCTGAGGTGTCGTTAGTGCTATTTACCTCCTTAGTTCATTGCAACCACCCGTTTTCACCAATAGGATCGATTTATTTACCATGTTTCTTCTTCGTCGATTGCTTATTTGTCTATCACTTTCAATAATAAGCCTGCAGCGTTGCTCAATTTAAATGGTTGGGCACTAAAGAATACCTATACTAAAGGCTAAAGTTATAAACCTCGCATTGGCCTGCCGGCAAAATCGACTTCGAGCTCAAGCTAAAAATCTTGACGGAGAAATTCATCATTACGACGTTTAATTTTAGCCATACGATAGGTCGATCGTTTGGCTCCCCAAAAAGGGGTCACTTTTAGGGCGGTTCTTTAATTTTCTTTGGAGTAAATAACCTCCCAGGGCCTCCATCTCACCCTCTTATTCATTTTCGGGACACACGCTGTGTTGGGATTTAGAATTTTCCTCACCTGTAAACTATGAGCTATAAACAAAACCCGACGTCTTCAACCTCCCCCATAAAGGTTATGACCTCTCATTGAAAGGGGAATCATAGGCACTGTTAGTCATTACGTCACGGTGGATATCGATAGGTATCGATGTATTATCACTGAAAGCGTCAAAAAAGATCGAATAACCAATTTGATACAACTAAACACGAGACAAGGAACGTTATCGAACGTTATCCGGGCAACCAGGCATGGATTAAAAGTCCTATCTCGAGAGGTCACATGGGCTCCATTAAGCATAGCGCGTTTTTAGATTCTCGTTCCACATAATAATGACAATATGTATAATCCCAAAAATGTTCTCCGCAAAACCCCTCTCGGGCCGTCTCAGAATCGGAACCACCAATTTGACAACACCGGTGTTTCTCAATTTAAACCTGTGTCAAATAATCGATTCTTGTCGGAGCACCTAGCCCCTCCAAGAATCGATACATTTCCGTTGGTTTAAATGGCGAAAAACAATGTTGCCAATTTGCTGGGATCCGCCAATGACCTCTAACCCCTCATTTCCGCTCGAACTCAGCACAACCCATTTTTCCAAAACTTCATTCTCGTTCTTTCTGCTCTCTCCTTTAACGCGGCAATATTCCAGTCCATATCGATAAAAATGACGCTTGTCACCCTTTTTTTTGGGGGGGGGGGGAGGGGGGAGGGGGAGGGAACAAAATCGATCTCGGCGCGATCAGGCCCTCCAAGAATCGATACATTTCCATTGGTTTAAATGGAGAAAAACAATGTTGCCAGTTTGCTGGGATCCGCTAATCACCTCTAACCCCTCATTTCCGCTCGAACTCAGCGAGACCCATTTTTCCAAAACTTCATTCTCGTTCTCTCTGCTCTCTCCTTTAACGCGGAAATATTCCAGTCCATCTCGATAAAAATGACGCTTGTCTCCCTTTTCGGGGGGAGGACAAAATCGATCTCGGCGCGATCAGGCCCTCCAAGAATCGATACATTTCCGTTGGTTTAAATGGCGAAAAACAATGTTGCCAATTTGCTGGGATCCGCCAATGACCTCTAACCCCTCATTTCCGCTCGAACTCACAATCAGCACAACCCATTTTTCCAAAACTTCATTCTCGTTCTTTCTGCTCTCTCCTTTAACGCGGAAATATTCCAGTCCATCTCGATAAAAATGACGCTTGTCTCCCTTTTCGGGGGGAGGGGGGGGGGGGGAGGACAAAATCGATCTCGGCGCGATCAGGCCCTCCAAGACGGGACCGGGGCGCATTCAATTTTAAAATCCGTCCAAGTATAGGCGGAGCGCCGAAGAGTGCAGCTCACCAGGGGACATTCCGTCGCTCCTCCTCGACTCGATTACAACGTGAGCCCTGGAGAGCATTGAGTTTCACTCTCCGCAGGTCTCACGTTAAAGTGCGGATCCGCGGTATTTCAGCGGAGGCTGGGACAAAACCCGCGGGATAAGCTCCCTGCGCATAAATCACTCACTGTCAGTCGGGTTGCCAGCTTTTGTGAAAAATATCCCCCCCCCCCGCGCGTCCCCTCTCCCGGGGATGATGCCCCCCTCCCCTCGCGCCGCGGACCCCTCTCATAAGTGGGTCGCCCGTTTATGACTTCCGGCTGACCTGCCCATATGAAACGCACGCGGTGCGATGGGGATGACCTTGGATCCTGCAGCGGAAACCGCTTCAACGTTAAGGGCTCTGTTGACGCTTATCGTCGTCTCCTGGACGAAGGCGCGTAACTCAATTCCAGGTCTCAAAATCAACTCGAAAAATTCGATTTTTTGCATGAGTAAACCTGTGCAATTTCCCCCCAAATTTTTCTGATTTTTGCATGAGATCAGATGACAAAGCAGTGAAAGTTTCAATCATAAAATACCCAAGATTCTGCAAGTAAAATTGGTTTCAGGAATTTTCGTCCAATTTTTTTCGTCCTAGCGAATTTTTGTCCAATAAATTTCGTCCAGAACCACGTGGTCCAATAAATTTGGTCCTACATTTTTTGGCCCAATCCATAAAATGGCCCTGCTCTCAGGTCCAGTCGTTCTTTTTGTCCTTTATACAATGTTTTTCTTTTCGACCACTGAAATTGTACGATAGGAATGGGTTAGAAGGTTTTAGTGACAAGTGAGACAAACATCAACATATGATTTTATGCACACATGGTGCTTAAGAAGGAGGAAAGGGCCTTCTCATCTTTGTCTAACCTATAAAGGTTAAAAACTTCATACAAATTCAATAAATTCAAAATTGCAAGTTTTATGATAACTCTTCGTATCATTGGACACATAATTATAGGGCAAAGTAATAAAGAGGACTGAAAAAAGTAGGACAAATTTTCTTTTGGACCAAACTAACTATTGGACCATCATGTAAAATGGACCAAAAAAAAATGGACACAAAAACATTGGACAAAGTTTCTTATAACCGTAAAATTGCACACCCCATACCTCCATCTGACCCACTCTTCTATAGTTCCGTCTGGCAGAAATACGCCCAACTTATCCACTTGAAATTTAGCATGAAAAATTGTACTGTCGAGTGATCAGAAATTTTGTCAATCCAGAACATGAAAATTACGTACCTTATGAGAGGCCCGAAGCTATCAATTCTGAAACAGAAGAAAGGACGATTATTATTATTATGCTTTGTATTGAAATGGAGGAGAATACAACTGAGGACACTCAAGTACGTTAAGTGACACATATATACACTAAGTATATGAGTATGTTTAGTACTTGGTAATTCTTGTATTAGCTTAAAAGAAGGGCACTTCGTACACGGTAATTTTCCAAAATTTGTTCAAATGTTGTCAAACTACGATAAAAGATTTCAAAGTTTTTCAGAGCGCGATATCTCGGTAAATATTCAACGAAGAAAGTCGCTGTTTGACGGATCGTATTATTTTTTAGCTTATCAACAGGAATCAAGCACAAGAACACGATTCTGTGCGCAACCAAGTAATCCATAGTCTTAAGTTTGTTGATTCGTCATCAGTTGGACAAATTCAGCAAAAAACAAGGTTTATAGTGAGTGCGTCGCATGCCACTGAGGGGAGCATTTCTTTTATTCAATAACTTAATTTTACCTTTCGATCCAGGAGTTTCTGCTGGCCGCTCAGATTTTAAATTGGAATTTCTTGACATTCGAATTTTTTCCTTAACCCATCATGAGAAAGTCGCTTAATAACTTGTGAAACAAAACGGAGTGATACGATGTAGAATATTAGAATATTGGCACCGGCTAGGAGACGGGCTCATGGTGGCGCATGATTCGCTTATGCCGTACCTAAATGCGATTTCACCTCGACTCTTAAGTTTTTATAGTTAGTTTGTATAGTTTTGTTAATACAGTTAGTTAGTTATAGTTAGTTTCTATAGTTAGTGTTAGTTTTTCCGATGGGTTCAATGCTCTCCGGATTCGTATTAGCTGAGAACCCCGAGAAAAGGATCTCAGCGGGCTGATTGTTGAAATTGATAGACAAAGCTAAAGACAGAGAAGAAAAAACAAGCAGTGAACTCCAACACAATGTGTTGATAAGGCGCGTCATTAACTCGCACATATCAACCCCTTTAGTTTTCATTTACAGAGATTTCAAAATAGGCAAACAGCATAAAAAGAGAATTCACGATCCAACACTGCGAGGTCAAAGACGCACCTTGACGAGACCGTGTATTGTGAAAGTAGAAAGCTATTCGATCGAATTTAAGTTTTTTGATCTGCCTCAAGCAAAATCTTATCAGATTCTTGAAGAAAAGTGCTACGGAATAATTTAAGCGAAGAAAGGAAAAATTCTGTCGAACTCCTAGAAGATAAAGTCGATTTAAAGGTATTTTGGGGCTAAAATACCCAAATCACCGGTAGTAAAAATCCCGTTATATTATTGAAAAGAAATTGACTCGATATAAATGCAATTGCATTAAATACGTCTTGATTTTGTTATTTTAAACGTCTTTCCATGCAAAGAAGTTCAACCATGTCGTTGCTTTATTCATTCATGAATTGAAAGTAAGCAATCTACATCCCGAAAATCTACTGATTTGCCGTAAAAAATTGCAGAAACTTGATATACCAGGTCGATGCACCCACTCGTTGAATTTACCAACCAATTTTGTGAGTGCAAATGTGTAAGAATCAATATGCTATAGTCATTTTGGGTGCATTTATTTTTCATGAAACAATAATAATTTCAATCCCGAAAAAACCATCAATTTTCCGTATAAAATCGAAAAAATCAAAATATGTCAACTCCCCGACGTGAAAATTAGATTCTACGTATGTAAAATGTAAATACTTATGTATCGATATGCTGAACAGAACTATGTGTGGACAGTCAGAAGCCCGCGGCAACATTAATTCAACAGAAAAACTGTAAAAATTAGATAGGATTTTAGCCGCTTTGCCCGCCTCTCCTCGCTACTTACAACAAACCGTTCTTATACTCATCTCAAAATTTTTCTCAGAGCTTTGGGTTATTATCAGCTTCCATTTAAACTCCGGTTCGATGGCCGAATCGGCTGCCAAAAAAGCAAGCCACTGTTGAGGGGTTCTATGAGAAATTCGTGATATTATCGGCTCTCAGGAAATCACCCCATGGCTAAAATTGGTGGTATAAATGTTTAAGTGCTTAAAATAATCGTATTCAAGAAACTAAGGAATTAAACTATGGAGTCAATTTCTTTTTAATAATATAACGAATTTACTACCGGTGATTTAGCTATTATAGCCCCAGAATACTTTTAAAGCGCCTTTGCGTTCCAGAATCTCGACGGAATTTTTTTTTTTTTTTTTTTTTGCTTAAACGATTCAAGAAACATTGTAGTTAAAAATATAAAGATTTTTCGATTTGGACGTATGAAAAATGTTTAACTCGTTCAGGCACACCGTGTATTGTATGGAGTACTGCTGTTATTCGACCGTTGTCTTCAGGTCAAAATTCTTACAAAGAAGCCCCTTGCAAGAGGCAAATTTTTTGTAATTTCTCCCAGTTTTTTCAGCGTTAGGTATATAAATGAATTGTTTGTCAAATTTTGAGGTCAATTATATTTAATTGTAATTTATACTTTCTTTTTTTCCCCTTCATTTTATTTTTCGTATCGAGGAGTCGAGGTTTTGTTGATTTCTTCGGATTTCGATTACTGTAACTTCTCTTCTATTCGGCCGATTTTTATGAATGAGGTCTCTTTTTATTTGTGTTTTAACGGAGAGTAAGGAAAAAATTGCTAAATACATGCGAAACAATTTTTTTTGAAAATTGGATGAATCCTAGCGTGACGGTGAAATGGTTAATGAAGCGTGAGTAATTGGGGTACGGGTATCGGCCGCGTTGGGACCCAAGGCCCATTGTTCTTCGTGACGCCGACGCAGTGATCAGGAGCGTGGGGACGAGAGGGCTTAGTGGACTCCTGTATGAGCCACGTTTAGCAAATGGTCTAATGAGTCTCGAGGCTCATCACAGATTGCACTTACCACTATCCTGGTGGCCCCGGCTATCAGAGCAAGGAGTACCAACTTTTGAAAAGGATAACAGTGTTGTGGAGATATGTCAAAGCAACGTTGTGAACAAAACGGAGTGAGTGAAATTCTCATTCAAGGAGTGCCGAACTGGTCAGCCATCCTCGAATCAGTTCGCTTGCTTCCGCTTATATATGCATATTTTAAATCAGCGCGCCCCATTCTAAGGTTTTTTTAAAAAAAACCAAGAAACGTAGACTCTTGGTATTCATTACACATAAACTAGCGAGCCCCAGAATGAGAAACAAATTTTAATCATTATTATTGACGGATTAGTAAACTTTTTACACGCTTTGGAAAATCTCAGAAGTTCGCGGTAGTCACTTTTCGGTAAGGAACTAGGGGACTCGGTTATTGTATCGAGGGGGGGGTCGAAACGATCGCAAAGGCGGTATACTACGTATACGCGCCAAAAGATATGGAGAGATCCTATTGGTGGACAATGGATGGGTGTTTGCAATGGACAAAGGAGGTGGATAATAAACTAACTAACGGCAGCCCACGAGAGACCCTATAGTTGGTCGATCATTTACCTCCTCGGTCTATAAGAACCACAAATGTCAACCAATGGGATCCCTCCATACTCCCTATGTCTTCTTTGTCTATCGCTATGTCAATCAATTTCAACAATCAGCCCGCGGTGCATCAAAACGGTTAGAAAATAACTAAAACGCGGACGGGAATATTATGAAAGCGTAAGTCTTTATTGAAATAAGCGAGAGAGAATCAGTTTCTGTCTACTTGAATGGACCACTAGACAAGGTACGAATTTCAGCATTCTGATACAGGTTTCTTAACCAAAATTTCACGTTAAACACGATGCGCACAACAAAAACTACCGAAATCAACTCCTTACGAAGAAATTAAATGATTCTTGATGCGTGAATTCAAACCACCCGCTCATGAAAACTCAATGCTATACGTGATTCACATCGCGCGCTAAACGTCATCATGACAGTCTCTGCTATATAAAAATCTGGCAACCTCAATCTTGACGCTTTGGCTCAGTTATAGCAAATTGCTTATAGTTTGAACAACACATGGTGGGACATGAACGTTTGCTCGATTGAGAGGCTAGCTGAAACCGTTGTAGTGCGCGATTTGACTTACGTAGAGCTTTGAGTTTCTTGTGAGCGGGCCTTTCAAATTCCTCATAACCAATGTGAAATAAAAACTTTAGTATCTTCCTTAGGAGTTGATTTCAGTAATTTTCGTTGCGCAAATCGTGTTTCGCGTGAAATTCTGGTTCGGAAACATGTATTAGAATGCTTAAATTCGTACCTTGTCTAGTGGTCCATTGTCTCCACAATGTAACCTAACACTTCAAAATAGCTTTAAAAGTTGGTTCAGAGTGAATATCACACGTCAGTTAGCAAAATAATTTGCGATATTCACTCAGGACGTGCTTTTGGAGTTAGTTCAAAGTGTCTTTTGATCTTTAAGTATGAGCACCTGGCATACTATAGCGAGATAGTATACTCGAAATTTCTTATGAAATATCCTGCAATTCGGGAATTATCAATTAATCGATCGGATGTCGAATCTTTCTCTTAATAAGAACTGAGGAATCCGTCCTTGCCCGGACGAAGGAGCGTAACTTCATTCAAAGGTTGCCAAATTGTCTCAAACAATTAATTTATTTCACCAAAATGTACGCGTGCTATTTTTATCCACTATTTGTCTGATTTTTATATGAAATCGGAGGGTAAATCAGTAAAATTTTCAGTTGGAAGAGCCCACTATTCTCCTGATTAAAATGCAACTAGTGAGGTGAAATTTTGCAACATCGAGATGGAGTTACGTTCTTCCATGGGGGAAACGACAAATTACCTTAATGAGTGCAGTGGCGAGGCGTGAATGATCGATTATCGATACTTACCATTTGAAGCTATGGTAAAGAATCGATTGTTAAGGTGTTCGTCGCGAACACCCTGTATATCTGTCGCAGGCAATGAGCAATCGCCGGCAATTCGCAAGCGGTTCACACGTTGTTTCAATAAATCGTAGTAATGCGCATCGGCATGATGCCATTTTTAAGGGTTGTGGTCTTCAAAAGTATGAGCTCGGCTTGAAGCGCCTTCATTCTTTGTGATACTCTACGCTTTGTCACGATGTTAGTTTAGTTGCCTGTCCGACCTCAACTAATGTCACGGAGTTCACTGCGCGCTCTTCTGAGTGTGCATATTCCTGCCATGTTTTCAAGGATGGAAAAGTGTCTATTCACATTATAGGCAACATAATCGACATTCTAATCTAGTTCTTTTACTTTTGAATTTTATGATTTTCTATATTTATTCACCACTGTCTTGTCAATTGCCAGCGATTGCCAATTGCCTGCGACGTATCGATCATTTTCCGTAGATTTAAATGACAGATCAATCGATACATCGCACAGCACGCCACGGGCCACGCCACTGAATGAGTGAGGTATGAAAGGAGCTCGCAGAGGTCTGACAATACTGCGCATTTGGCGGGGAGCAGATCCCTCCAGGATGGACTATTATTGAAAGCAAATTAAAAAATCTGAGAAATGACAATTTTTATCTCGACACCGGCGGAAAAGGTCGAGGGGTGGCTGCAGGGGGGAAGGGGGCGTGCTGCGGTGCTGATGACGATCTCAGGGGAGTGCCGCAGCCCCCCTCCCCTCCCCCGGATTATTGGTTTTTATAAATTTAAATTAGCCGGCGTCTATTCTAGAGATTTTTATTTGCAGCTCCCCCGGAGCAGGGAGCAGGGGCCATTAATTCCGCGGCGGCGTTTTGTTTCCCACCTCTGAATGGGGCGACAGATTGGAGCCCGGGCAGTTCCCAGGCTTTGCAATTCGAGTTAATTGAATTTTCAATGAGGTCACTCCTTTCTCGGCGACGAATACTCCGTTCAGAAAGGGAGATTTATGACTTGCCACGACGGGGCCGAGCGGAGGAATCGCCCAAGACGATACTTGCGCCGCGTCCGTGATGCCTGAATGGAAAGATCATGGAAAGATGGGCATTAAAGGTTAATCACCAGCTGTAGTTCCGAAAAAATCCACTACGTCGCATGCTAAAATATGGCTCAGAAATCGGTCAGTATTTCAATATTACAATACATATCGACGGTGAAACTACCAGACCACGTATCTCGTTTGCAGTGTTTCAAAATCTCCATTCCCATTTTATCTTTTTGAAGAAGAACAAATCTTTATCTTTTCCTGAAATGTTCACAAAGATTTTTTCGCACATCACAGGAAATATACCGAATTCGTCAAGAATTCACGTTCAGTAGTTTTTCGTTTAAAAAGTAAAGTATGACAGAAAGTCTACAACGTTGCAAACCGAGATGCGGGGTCTGGCAGTTTCACCGCCGATATAGACGCTATTAGTGTCACGTCAGAGAAAAGCGATATACTTATATCGATTTTTTCGCATTGGTAGCATTAAAAGAGGTTTCGCCAATGTTATTGTATGCATCCAATTCGATAAAATGAGAATCCTTACGATGACGTCACCATTAATAGCGTCTATATTGAATTCTAAGACTCATAACTTCTGGCAGGAAAAAGCTGTGTACAATAAATCAAAGTGCCTTCAATTCGCTGGATACAACATGGACGTTCGTCGAGCACGTATGTTTGCATCATGGCGTTCCGAACTAGCCCATCACTTTTGCATCCTATTTCGAATTGTAAACATGGAATTAACTTATCATCGTATTGATCCTTGACTTATGAATTTTTTTTGACAACACGACGCACAGTGGGACGAAAAGGTGTCAAAACGGGACATTCGCACATTAGACGATAATTTTTCGCCGATCTTCTCAAAACTTGACATTTTCGGTCTTTTTGGGAAAAGGAATCCAATATTATGTTCAGTATTTAGTTCATAGTGACAATCCCGCCAAAAATGGTGTTGCCAAGTCTCTGTTTTAATCTATTTGATAGACAGATTAGCATGATTATGGTAGTGATTTAACGCGCGTGTCATTTGCTTTTTTTCATTGAAAAAGAAAATGAATTCACTTATCCTGAAATTGAGAAATCCTTTTATTAAGAATAACCCCCCCCCCCGCCATCTTCTTACCTATCGCAAAAACCGCAGCGATATTTGACTATAGGGGAATGAGTTCATCAATGGGCAGACATTAAAGTTAATCCGAAAATCATAAACGAATAAGTTGCTCCCAATTATTATCATTCTGTGACACAGATGCTTTTTTTCCGTTTTTTTTCAAGGACTTTTCTTCTTCCGTTTTTGAGCGCCATTTTCTAAAATCCTGATTATACGAAATATGCAACAGACACTCAAAAGTTCTAATCTTGAGATGTCAAGGCAAAATTCCATACTTTAGAAACTCCGAGTTTCTTAGGGGTCTTTTCTGCACTTCTGAGATATCGTTCATAAGAATGAGGATTTATTGCCACTCAATATATTGCATTTTCCCATCGAACATGGTGGAATACAAATCATGGGATACTGTGAAACTGTCTACTTTGGGTGAAATTAAATTTTTAATTTCAGCCTCGATTCTAAGCACAGTTTCCATCACGACATCATCCGATTCTTTGCAAATTCAAAATAAAAAATCGGTCTACAAAAAAAGACGATAGCAATTAGTATCCTAGATATCAGATAAGCATTGCAGCAAGCTGATAAGCAACGCAGAGGCGGCGGCGCGGCGGCCAGCAACGCAGCCCGTAGCCCGTTGCACTCAACCTCAACCGTCAATTGGCCTGTGAAAGCGCTCGATTTTAAGCGAACCGCGCTCATGTTTTCCCTTGTAACTTCCAAAGTCGGAAGAAGTCGGATGAAAACTAATATGATTCTGAAAGCTAAGGATACGTAGAATCTCGATATGCAAACCGTTTCTTGGACAAGTCTGGACATTTTTTTAAAACTCTAATTGAAGTTTGAATTTTAGTTTTTTGACTTGTCGATTTTGAATTCACTCTCTGACCCCAAGGAAGTAAAAAGTAATCATCACCAATGACGTAAACGAATAGTCTACGTTTATATTCAATTGTTATAACAAAAAATTGCATTTAAAATAATCTCGGAAGCTAGAGGAGCAACATTTGTATTCGTGCGCTTTTACCTCTTTTCTTCATCTTTCCGAAATATGCGTTTCTCTACGCCTGTCATTTGAATATTCCTCAATTAAATTGTTAAAATCTTCGTTATTCTGGAAGTTTAGACCCTCCAGGTAACTTCTACACCTTTGGTTTTTGATTTTAATGGATTTCATTTTTACCATGAATGTCCCGTTTCTGTAATGGGCTCGTCCCAATGTGCGACGCGCTTACCATCAAAAAACATATTTGTCGCTTAATGACGCCCCCTCGCACGGTGAAGGTTCCCTTTCCGCCGCAGATCTCCGTTCAACCATGAACTTTCGGGGATCTAGGCATTTACAAGCTTAGATGGCTGTAATATTACTCCAAACTAGCCCATCACTTTTGCATCCTACTTCGAGTTCAAGATCTGTTAATTAAAGCACCATTTTAAAATCAATCGTTTGGTTATAAAATAACCCGACTCGCAGGGGGAAAAGTGCGGACCACTGACCTACAGACATAAAAACTGTGCCCTGGGAGCAAGAAATGCAGTCACCTCTCCTATTGGCTAAAACATTGGCTGAAAAATCGGTGCGAATTCCAAATTCAAAAAATTGTTCAAAATATCTCAAATAAATTCTGAGAAAAAGGTGCATGGATGGTGTCAAGGTTTTCATGTGTTTCGTTGTTATGGTTAACGATTATCAATGTTGTGTTTTTGAGGATATTACGTGCTGCGTTCTAATAAATGAATCTTGATAATTTTATGAGACTTTGCGCATGAGCGTGTCAGTTGTGAACCTATTTTTTTTTTTTTTTTTTTTTTTTTTTTGTCTTTATATGTCTCTTTGTCGAATTTCCAAGGAGCTGCTCTTTCTCATTCTATATTTCTATAGCTTACAAAGAATTGTCTCTGCAGTTAAATCATTTCTTATTCGGTTCTGGGAGTGGTCGGAGACCCATAAAGCTAATTCAAAAAGATGTCTCTGCAAGTAGAGCATTTGAAATGGAGATGTTGCATGCATGTGTGAGGAATTTCCGAATTGACTGTTGATTTTTATGCAAAAGTTCGCGAGAAACACGATGGTGCCACTGGTTTTCTCTGAAATCAACTCCCATGCTCAATAAAAAGCTCTCAAGTTGAGGTCAAAATGGAGGGGATATCCCACGCTATCCTGAGAGTCCACCTCTACATCAAGACAAACTCTCCATGCAAAGATAGGGAGCAAATACATTGACAGGGTTGCCGTGATTTCAGTTTTAGAGTCCCCAAATAAGGTGGCAGCCCTGTCAATGTATCTGTTCCTTATCTTTGATTTTTTCCATTGATTTTTATTAAAAACACAGTAGCATATGTATGTATCATTTTTGCCTCCTAACATTTCTCTTTGTGTATTTTAAAGTCATAAAAGTGTCTACATTCAACATGTTTTATTTTATTCTAATATTCCATGCATTAAAAAACACCCCACTTTTTCGTACGCAGTTGGAGTTTTCTATCAGAGCTTCAAAGTTTACCGTTATCGAACTGTGTGAAAGTTTTAGAATCTAAAAAGCATACCAGGGATAACTCTTGTCTTTTGACCTCGTGCACAAATTCGACGTGCCGTTGCGCGACGATAACTCGAAGCGATATTTCGAGATTCGAGCACATCGTAAAAGATTAATGGTTTTGGGAGGTAAGCTTTGAGACTATCCAGGTTTTTGGATGATTTCTGAAGTGGTAAAAAACGCGAAATTTGAGGTAAAAACGGTGGAAATGCGAATATTTTTTTTTGAGCTGCGCCCCTAAAATCACCCTAAAACTTGATTCTTGTCAGGACGTGGATTTTTAATGATTCAGAGAAATTATTGGTAATACTTCAGAATGCTTTCTTAAACCGTGCAAGTACTCAACGTGTTAATGAAATTCAGGGCCGAAAATCAACTAAGATTGGCCAAAATGAGGGGCGAATAATCGTCCTCCAAAAATAACTTTTTTCACACTTCGAAGATCACTTATATCATCATACTCGTTAAACAAGTCATATTCACCAGTGTTCGCATGAAAAAATGCTTGCTAATGTAGATGTAACTATATGGCTCTTCATCAAATTGTGGTGATGTGGTTTATCGATGTGGTCGTATCAAAAGCTAAAGTTTTAACGTAAAAACAAGCATCAAAATAATCATTATCTCTGAGGACGGGTTTTTGTGATTAATTTTTGATTCTTATGAGTATCACATGAAAATGAGAAGTGATTTTGTTAGGAGATTCCTCTCTTTCAGCTGTTCTAACTTAAATTATAAAATTTTTGTTTAAGGCTACTGACCATCATTTTGAACCAAACGATACATTGAACCACTGTTGAATACGATCCATACGGTCGCGGAAGAACGAAAAATCCCTAGCGGGTTTTCCGGCTGAGAATCTGGAGTTCGGAATTTTGAGTTTTCTTTTCAAACGGTATTTGGAACATTGAAAAATTCGACACTAATATTGAGCCTATGCGACTGTTTAAAAATTAATGTAAAATCTATGCTTTTACGCTTCTCCCCTACTTTCCATGAGAGACCATACAGGGCCTGGAATTTTGCTTTTAATTCAATTAAAGCTATATCGAATTCAGTGCGGCGAGGCGTGAACGATCAATTATCGATATTCTCCCTTTGAATCTATGGTAAAAAATCGATTATTAAGGTGTTCGTTGCAAACACCCTGTTTACCGACCCTTTTCCATAGGTTTAAATGGCAGATCAATCGATACATCGCAAAGCACGCCACGCCACTGATCGAATTGGCGGTGGAATGCGCAAGAGAATAAACCTAACCACGCTGAATTTCCTTTAACTGATTTGCTATACCTAATTCTTCAGTTTCATTCTTTCCAAAAGTGCAATCTCAGTACCGATAACAGTGAGCTGAAGATTTGAAACTAATCCATCTAATAAACCGAATCAAATATCTTTCAGATTTTAATCTTGCAGCCATTAAAGCTTCTAAATGCCTAGATTCTCGAAAGTTTATGGTTGAATGGAGAACTGCGGCGGAAAGGGATCCTCTACCGTGCGAGGGGGCGTCATTAAGCGACAAATATGTTTTTTTAAGCACTGGAAAAAAAAACACATTGGATCTTTGGATCTTGGGTCCAGACTCTTAAGAGCATCGACTAGAAAAAGTACTCTTGATTCAATTAGAATTTAGCTCAAATCAAGAACCAAGCCTCTTAATTTAAGCGGATTTCGTTTGGATTCAAGCAAAAATGCGATTGAATCAAGAGTATGTTTTCTTGTCAATGCTTTTCAGAGTCTGGACTCTAGATCCAATGTGTTCTTTCTTTCCAGTGAGGTATATAGGGGCGGGCGTCATATTGTTAAACAAAAATTCATAAGTCGAAGATCAATACGATGATGAGTTAATTCCATGTTTACTATCTGTACTCTTATGAAGCTATGAGATACGATTTTAAACGGCAATCAAAGGGGCATTCAATTTTTTCAACGGAAATTATTCCTTTAAAAGTTTGATACGGAAAATTTTACTGTTAGAGTGATCTGAAATTGTGTCAATCCAGAATAATAAAATTACGTACCTCATGAAAGACTCGCAGCTACCAATTCTGAAACAGAAGATGGGAACGATCATTATTATTTTGCTGTGTAATGAAATGGAGGAAAAATCAAAGGAGGTAAGTTAAGTGACACATACACTCAATGAACATGTTTAGTAATTTGTAATTTTTGTATTTTTGGAAAGTAGAAAGGGCACGTTGTACACAGCAATCTCCCAGATTTGTTCAAATAATGACGTCAAACCACGAAAAACGAGTGCTAAGTTGCGTATTTTGAGCCTCCACTTAGACGTGCGATACAGCACGGTGGAGCAATTCAATGGGAGAAGTCAGACATGAAATATTCCACTAAAAATGCATAATTTTGAGGGATGCCTCTTGAAGATAATTTTGAGGGGAAACCAATGGAACCGTTTTTAAACGTCTATGTTTCGTATTATCGAAGATATAGGGTTTTAAGTCATGTCTGATGATTCTTCCCATTGACTGGCTTTAATAATGTGCGCCAGGCATGTTGTGCGTGCTGATTTTGGCTCATTACATACTTTTCTCTCTGAAGGCGTTTTGTGTGCGGAAGCAATTCGCCTTCAGCTGCGTCTGCAGCAAGTGTTGTTACGAAGACGTTGTGCGTGCTGATTTTAACTCATTACATACTCGAATCTTTGAAGGCATTTTATGTGCGCAATTAGCGCAATCTGTCAGAGAACGAACGAAGTAGGGATTGAGCGATCCCCTTAATCTCGCTTCTGTTGTTCTCCAACAGGGTGCTCTACGTTCGCACCCTAAACGCCTTCAAAGAGTCAAGCATGTAATGAGCTGAGGTCAGCACGCACAACATATTCGTAACAACAATTGCTGTGGACGCAGCTGAAGGCGAATTGAAGGCAACCGTATGATACACGATGAAAAACATTTTAGCTCTTTAAACAACATTGTTACCAATAGAGAGTTGTATGTTATGGTCTTTTCACAAGGGAATGTCGAAAAACTTCTACATAAAACATAAACGAAGTTTAAAATGCAAAATAAAATGTACCGCGCTACAAATTTTCGGTCTTGGCATAATTTTACTCAGGATTCAATTAACTTTGAAGTCCGCTCTAAAATGGAAACCGAGAGCTACAAATTCAGTATAAAACACAAAGGAAAGTCTTGTTGGGTTACTTGTACCAGTATGTAGTAACGTATCCCTTTTTTCTGGCAGAATTGATTCTGAAATGATGCTGTGTGAAACACAGCGTGAAGGAATGGTAAATTCTACTAATCTTTTCTTTTAGTGTAGAGGGAAGTTTCGAATTCATAGATAGAAGTGACGTTTTAGCATATTGATCGGAGCAAAGTTGTGAAAGTCTTAAAAGCAAATTTTTGAAGCACTGGGAACGCTATACACGTACCTTAGATTCGGCTCCTGCAACCCGTTTTTGGGTACATAGTTTTGTCGCATTTTTCTTTTACTTCAAGAGCATTGTTGTATTGGCACTTCCTCAGTAATCCGATATGTTCAGGCTTAACTACCCGCCAAGACTAAAAATTTATAGTACGATAAATTTTACTTTGCATTGAAACTTATTATATGTTTTTGTTTATGTTGAAGATCTTTTGGAGAATCCCCCGCCCATGAAAAGACCAGAGAAGGTATGTGGTAACACGCGAAATTGAAGGAGATTCATAGCTTTTCTTCTATTTGAATGTATGTACTAGTGTACTGCGCTCATGAAAAGTATATATGGTCGCATCGATTTTAAATTCGCGAATTTTCCGTGAGTAGGGTGAAAATTTTGGAATCCTTAATGTTGTACACCAACCGCTGTATTATTTGGGTTCACGCCGCGAAATCGAGGCGAATAACATGCAATTTTTAATCAAATTCAAATGACGAAACCACTAAAACAATCACATATTTGCCGCGATGTTGCGGCGATTCTTCCGTATTTTTCTTTTTCTTTCTTTTTTTTTCTTCTAACAAAATTGGGAGTTATAAAACGATACATATACATGAAAAGGGCTTTTTCTTTGAGCATTTCACGAATCCATCAGCAATATCCCCATCCTTTTCAAAATTTTAAGTTGAAAATCGCGCAACTTTTCTCTTTTCCAGTAGTCTTGAAGCAAAGAAAAATGCGACCAAAATATGACCAAAAACGGTTTGCGGTGGGTAAGTCTACGGTACGTATGGACTTAAAATCGTAAAAATCTTAAATAGCACGCTCACTCAGGCAAAACAAGCTCTAATGTGGTCGAATATTGGTATCATCCCCGAAACAATATCGGCCTAATGCTCCCCGTTATTAAATTAATAATTTTTGGTGAAGCATCTAGACCCGTGACTTCAGTCACGGGCTTTCCGCTAGTATTAATTAAAGAGCTAAAATGTTTCTCAACTGAAAATGTCAACTTTTAAATGTTTATGTTGTTGTGTTGTTTGCATTATACGGGTGTTTTAAATTCGCCTGCAGCTGCGTCCGCAGCAATAATTGTTGTTGCGAATATGTTGTGCATGCTGATCTCATCTCATTACATACTTGACTCTTTGAAGGCGTTCAATGAGCGAAAGTAGAGCACCCTGTTGGAGAATAAAAGAAGCGAGATTGAAGGAATCACTCAATCCCTACTTCGTTCGTTCTCCGAAAGATCGCGCTCCTTGCGCACAAAAAAAGCCTTCAAAGATTCGAGTATGTAATGAGTTAAAATCAGCACGCACAACGTATTCGTAAGAACACTTGCTGCAGACGCAGCTGAAGGCGAAATGTTCAGTTAAAAAAAGAAGGGTATGGTGAATGGTCTGCATGTAACAAGAGGGTATGTAGTCGATCGCCATGAATTGAATGAAAAATAGAAACGTGAACCGATCAACACCGATTCAAAGGACAAATTAAGAAAAAAGCGCATTGAAATCCGTAAAAACTTGCATTTACCATGAACATTTCAAATCGCGATACCTTGAAATTAGGATCAGTCAAGATTTTGATTTTTAGCGATTTAAAGTCCTTACATACCATAGACTCACCTCCTGCAACCCGTTTTTGGATACATTTTTTTCGCATTTTTCTTTGATTCAGGACAAGTAAGAAAAAGAGAGAAGTTGCGTGAAGAAGTTTTCAACCCATTATTGCGAAAAAGATGGGATATTGCAGACGGGTTTGTGAAGTGCTTCAAAAATAATCCCTTTTCATCTGTGTATCGCTACATACCTCGCAATTTTGCACAAGGAAAAAAAAAATAAAAAAAATAAAGATGAATCGCTGCAACATTGCGGCAAATACGCAATTGTTCTAAAAGTTTCGTGATTTGATAAAAAATTACGCGTTACTCGCCTGGATTTTGCGGCGTACACCCAAATAAGACAGCGGTTGATGCAGAAAATTAAGGATTCCAAGATTTTCACCTTACTCGCGGAAAATACGCGAGTTTAAAATCGATGCGGCCGAAAATTTTCATGAGCGTAGTACGTTCAAATAGGAGAACAGCTATGAATCTCCTTCAATTCCGCGTGATACCACATACCTACTCCGGAGTTTGAATGGTTGCTCGCTTCAATTCCGACTATTAAAAAGAGAGAAATGGCTTTATTTTCGACTCAATATTGCAAAAAGCACGGGATACGGCAAGTGAATTCGTGAGATGCTACAAAATTAAGCCCTACACAGATGTGTATCGCTTTAAATCTGACGATTATGCAAGAAAAAATGAGAAATTTGGAAAGAATCGCTCCATTATCACGGCAAAAACGCGATTGTTCCAGAGATTTCGTGAAATGATTTTAAATGACGAGGTGTTCGCCTCGATTTCGCGGCGTGCACCTAAATTTTACCGATGTTGATGAAGGTCTTAATTTTGGAATATTAAGATATTTTCATCGGTATATTTTGATAATTTTGCGATAATCGCAATGCGACGCAACGCAATGCAATGATGAGGGTTTAGCGGGCTAACTGAACGCCTTCATTCGTGCGGGATACCACAACAGATGCAAGAGTTTTCTTATTGCATCTCTCAATAGGAAGTTTTGGGAACAGATCAATGAAGGAGCTAAGAGTGACGGGAAAAAACAAAGGATAGAATTTTTTAGAGGGCGAGAATGGACTGTTAGAACGTTTCTTCAATTTTTAGTGTGTCCTCACTAGTGATACACACACAGTGTGTCACAGCGTGGTGCACTTTTCATCCAGCAATTACGCGAGAAAAAAAAAATTATACGGACGAATCACCGCAATATTGTGGCAGCTACGCGATTGTATCAGAGGTTTTGTGAAATGATTTAAAATTACGAGTTATTCGCCTGGATTTCTTGGCGTGCACACTTTTACTGTGAGGTTGATGAGGAATATTGAAGATTCCACAATTTTCACCCCACTCGCGGAAAATACGCGAATTTAATATCGATGCGACCATAATTTTCATGAGAGTAGCACATTCAGATAGGAGAAAAGGTATGAATCTCCTTCAATTTTGCGTGATACTCCATACCATACCTGGCAAAATGTAAATGAACGTAAGTGATTTGAGATAGACGAGAGGCTATGATTTCCTTTCGATTTTTGGTGATACCACATTCTTACTATGGAGTTCGAATAGTTCCTTGTTTCATTTCCGCTTTATATAAAGCGGCTCCGGGCACGAATTTCATGTCTACATCACGAAAATTCAGCAATATTACATGCGGATGCGTTGAATCCTATGAGAAATTATGCGCTTTTCATTTAGGTACCGCAAGAAACGCGTATTTATTACATCAACACGAGCATAATAATCGTTAATGATAGAGCAATTCAATTTAGGCGAAAAGCTATGATTTTTCTCCAGTTTATCGTGATACCTTATTTTCAACTCCTGAGTTCGGATGGTTGCTCGCATTATTTCCGCTTGTTAAGAATTAGATATTGCGCGAACTGCATCTCAATATCGCGAAGAGTACGCGATATCTCCGGCGGATTCTAAAGAAACTCAACTTGAATCAAGGAGGGGGGGGGGGGATTCAATGCGTAAAATTAAAGAATTATCAAGATTCAAGCACTTTTTCCTGTCAAGAAGCCTGGAAACTTTAAGGCAAAATGTCCATAACTTTCCCTACAAATATACATCCGGAAAGAATGAGGCAAAATTCAAAACCTTTATTGTATATGTTCTTTTAGTGCGCCTAAAAACAAGGAAAAAGGTTCACGACTTTCCTTAGGTTGTCGGCCTCCTATGGTGTAGTGGTTGTAGCGCTTGCTCTATGATCGGGAGGTCCCGGGTTCGATTCCCGGCCAGGCGACCCGAGTTTGATGGTCTCAAACAATGGTTGCCTGGGACTGGTTCAGTAGGGACGGAGGGGGGATGGGACCAAAAGCGTGGGATTAGCCCTTGAGGGCTATTTGAAGTAGGAAAAAAAAAAAAAAAAAAAAAAAAAAGGTATAAGTACACATTTAGAGGCAGAATTTGTAATCGCATTTGTTTCTCCTCAGAACGACAGCAGATATGTGCTATCCGAGTTTTTAATTATTTTTCACACTTTCAAAGCACTGTGATACATAATTGGACTACAGTCTGCAATTAGGAACTAAAATTTCCAGCTCACTTTAGAAACGATGTATGGGCCATTAATTTCCAAACGCAAATGAGTGTTTATACAAGAGAGTCAGATACTGTAGTCCCTCTTGGCGAAATGTAGTCCAATTCCTCATCAATATTGCACGTAAAACACTGAGGAGACACTAAAAATTGAAGAAACGTTCTAACAGTCTATTCTCGCCCTGGAAAAAAGTCCATCCTCTGTTCTTTCCCGTCACTCTTAGCTCCATCATTGATCTGTTCCCAAAACTTCCTATTGAGGGATGCAATAGGACAGCTCTTGCATCTGTTGTGGTATCTCGCACGAATGAAGGCGTTCTGTTAGCCCGCCAAACGCTCATCATTGCGTTGCGTTGCGTTGCGTTGCAAGCATCAATCGCCGAAACGAATTGGAGAAAACTGAAATCATCAGCTTGCGTATTTCACAGTGCAGAATGCGGCAAAGTCATCAACTCTTTTTTGCCAAAATTGGAAGTTGGGTGGTATTGTTCGTTAGCCTTCATTACGAATGAAAGGGGGGGGGGGAGAAAGGAGAAGGAATAAGTAGAATTTTTAGGTACGTACCAGCAGAAAGTTATCCAATTGCCCGACGCCAAGCTGAAAGCACTCACGACACTATCACCGAAACTGAACTGGAAAAATTGGCCATAAACAGACTTAGAATAAAACTAAATATTGGTTAAAGACACAGGTTCGTCTAAGCTGATTTAAATTCTGCCCATGTACAGTTGTTCAAAATTTATTAGGTCATACACAACAATAAAATGAAAGAAAGATGACAGAGAGATATTATTAAATTGATTTAAAAAGCCGACTGGACTCATTCCAGAAATATATTAATTTCTTAATTTAAAGTTATTTCTTAAAAAAAAATAAACTTTAAATAAAACATCATTTTATTAAGTTCCACGGAAGGTTGCATCTCAGGCGGTAAATAAATTAGAGGATGGAGGATCAGAGCACAAAATTTTGTTACTAATTTAAGTAAATCTTTAAATTAAATTTTACAGTCACACAGTTCCCTCATCAGAGACAGAAGTAAAACCTTTTCCAGCTCAACTCATAAATATTGCACCTCGTGTATATTGTAAAAGTTTCGTCTCATTATACGCTCATTACACTCTGCTTGTTAGGAGAAAAATGTTCCGATGCTGAATGGTCCACTATTCTATTATTAGATAATACAATTTCTTGTCATGTATCTACACTTTTCCTTACAGTTACCACCCTCAGGAAGATAAGCAAAGAAAGTCTTACGGCCTCATCTCATTAATCTACTTTATTTACCGATAAAGTGTCTGGAAGTAAAATCATAGTAAGTCCGCCACAAGGCGGTACATTATCTGTTAGAGAAATCATCATTGTTCTCCAATTTCTCTCGTCACGGGGAAATGCTGAAAATACTTTTGACTCAACTCGAAAATCTATGAGGTGTTGCCGCCTCAACCTATAATAAATCTAAACGCTAATGAAGCATATTTATGTCGTAAATCGAAAATATCAGACACTGCCATCAAACAAAGGTGGATGGGTGTTCAGGCAGAAAGTCGCAAATTTCGGTAATATTCAGTTTCGTTATGTGCACTTAAAATGTCTTCAAATTTCTCTCAAAACAAAAAAATCGAAAAAATCACTGTCAACTCGATTTATACATTGGCACGCACATAATATTTATATAGTGCATCACAATTCATATTTAAGCTAAGGTAGAAAGTGCTCCTTGAATTTCAATCATATGCAAAGTAAGCTACTTTAAAAAATTTTTGACTCATCTCATGAATTCGCGAAGAACTTTAGACTCATCTCATAAATTCGCGAAGAGCTTTTGACTCATCTCATTTTGTGAAGAACTTTCGACTCATCTCATAAATCTGTGAAGAACTTTTGACTCATCTCATTTTGTGGAGAACTTTCGACTTATCTCATAAAGTGAAGAACTTTTGACTCATCTCATAAATTGGCAAAGATTTTTTGACTCATCTCATTTTGGGGAGAACTTTTCACTCATCTCGTAAGTTTGCGAAGAACTTTCTTCCCTGCTCCTATACCTACCTGCTTATGAACGAATTCGCGTTTAAGCGGTTAGAACAACATACTTGCTTTAAAATGAGGTAAAATTTCTCCCTCACAAGGTATAACATTCTTCTCTAAGTTTCTCCTTAGAAAAGAAAAATGTGGAAAAATTTCAAACCCCACTCAAAGATGGACTTGCATGCTGATTGACACGTGTTTGAATTAAGAAAATTGCACGAATCGGTCTCACAGTGCAGTTTTAGTCTTAAAAAATGTAAATTCCACTCCAAATCATCATCATTAAATTAAAGCAATTAAAATGGACTCCACTCAAAACCGGCGGGATAACCGACACATATCAGTTTTAATCACAGTCACAACTAGTCACACAGTTAAAATTACTCCAAATCTTGGTGGCTTCTTTCCCCTACTCAAATAAAAATCAAAAAATTGGACATCGATCATCTCATAAAAAGTGAGGATTATGAATGATTATGGATGACAACGGAACAACCTTAGCATCAAAGAGATACTCGATCCAAGGATGACCCGTCTCATTTTCGAGTACGTTAGAAAATTATGAGACAAGCTACGGTTAAAACGAGAAAAATGAGGAAGGGGAAAGTGGGGAAAACACAGGATTTGAATGACCGAATGAGTGTCTAACTAAATGAAACTTGCTCTAAACAAAACTGGAGACGATTTCAAGTTTTATGATCAATTCAGCGAGAGGAAGAAGACGGACGGAGATGGATGGAAACATGAGAAGACTGAGTGAGTTAGGTGCGAGAGTTAAAAATTGAACAGGCGGATGTTAAAGTGAAAGAGAGAAAAAAGAAAAACAAAGAAGAAGAGAGAGAAAAGAAAAACAAAGAAAAAGAGAGAGAAAAGAAAAACAGAGAAAAAGAGAGAGAAAACAAAAACAAAGAAAAAGAGGGAGAATAGAAAAACAAAGGAAAAGAGAGAGAAGAGAAAAACAAAGAAAAAGAGAGGGAGAAAAGAAAAACAAAGAAATAGAGAGAAAAAAAACAAAGAAAAAGATAGAGAAAAGAAAAAAGAAAGGAAGAGAAAAAGAAGAAGTACATGAGAAAAGAAGAATAATAAGAAATACTTACCTGAAATACTTACCTACCTAAAACTTACCTGAAAAAAGGAAAAAAGGAAACAGAAAAAATACTTACCTGAAATACTTACCTACCTGCAACTTACCTGAAAAACGGAAAAAAGAAAAAAAGAAAGAATACTTACCTACCCGAAAAAAAAAACAAAAAAAAAGAAGAAATAAAAACAAACCCCACCTAACTGCCACGGCAAAAAAGGCGTTCGCGCCTGAGACACAAGGTATAGGTAAAACGACGTTACATAACCTTCCTTGTGTCTCGAAACTGCCTTATCAGGGCCGGCAACAGCCCCGAACGGCAGTCACGAGGCACAAGGATGGTGAAGTAACGCCTTTTTACCGCCCATCTCGCGTCGTAGACACAAACTCTTTTTTTCCGTGACCGGTAACCATGCTCAAGAAAAATGCGGTAAGAACTTCCGTTCTTAACATGGGCGGCAGGAACCAGCCTAGGGGTTCAAGGGGTTATCACCGTCCAGCAGAGGTCAGGCCAGCGGTCGGGACAGGTCCGCAGATGGCTCCTACTCGTGCGTCCAACGGTCCGACGTCCGACAGTCGGGCTGACGGCTCGCCGGACGGTCCTTCAGACATTCCGTTGGACGGCATTCTACCGTCCTAACGTCACTTTCATCCTATTGTGGGATATTCAACTATGGAGCGCCATCCATGTCACAGCCGTTAATGGTTTTTCACCGAGAATCGTATATTCCTAGGGGCTTGAAGAGGGGCCCTGTGAGTAGTTGCGGCGGACTGGCTGGGAAAACATACCACGTGTAGTTCATTCGTCAATGCGCTTCACGCGGAGCCCCCTTGCAGGAAAATTTGGGGGCCCCATTGGACACTTTCAACATTTAGGACCCTCCCCCCATCAAGCGGGGAGGGGGAGCGGATTGACTTAGGGGGCTTAGGGATGATCATGTCATAAACTTTGGTTTCGTGTGCCTTACAGGGGCCCCTTCTGGCAAAATCTCGGGGCCCCAACAGAAACTCTCACCCCTGGGGACCCTATTGAACACTTCTAACATTTAAAGCCCTCCCATCAAGCGGGGAGGGGGGCTTAGGGATGATCATGTCATAAACTTTGGTTTCGTGTGCCTTACAGGGGCCCCTTCTGGCAAAATCTGGGGGCCCTTCTATGGAGAGGCTCTGTGGACCCCAAATGTTTTTTTTTTTTTTTTTTTTTTTTTTTTTTTTTTTTTTTTTTTTAAGCGAGGCCCGCCTCTGAAAATTTTTGGCCAGTCCGTCCCTAATGAGACCAGAAAAATTACGAGGGGGGAGGGGAGGATTTTTGCGATGCGGAAAATAATTCGTTCGCAGGGCCATCCACGGCCTCTGCTGAACATGCTCTCCCCTCCCTTGACATGATAAGCCCCCAATTCTCTTTTGTTGCCCCCTCCCAAAAAAGAAAAACAAATTGAGCCAGTCCGCCCAAACGGTATATCATACATAGCAGGATTTCTATTCGGCGGCGCTGTGTAGATGATATTCACCTTGCAGCGCCGCCTTCTGATACATGGAAAAAAGAGGTAAAATAGCGTCCCGGATCTACCCACTATTCCCTACCCTTATGGTAACCCTGCCTTAAACCCCTAGGACAAAATGTTTGGACACAGATGGCGTTCTGTAGTTGAATAACTCAGGCTGAAAGTAAAGTTAGATCGATGGAATGCCGTCCGACGGAATGTCCGATGGACCGTCTGGCAGGCCGTCCGCCCGACCGTCAGACGGACCGTGTGGAGGCACTTTTACCGGAACTGACGGCAACGGTCGTCATTGTACGCCGCGACCGAGAGATGCAAGTCGCTCCTGCAGCGGAACCTACGAGGCCCCCCTGAAAGAATTCACCTCGAGGGCCGTGTTTAATGGTCGTTGTTTAAGCAACTCCTTGCACAACAATGGACACGGCCCTCAGGCCCTTAGTCGCGTTTCCTCCGGAGCGCAGCACTGAGCCGCGCCCCAAAACGCGACTTCATTTTTCATTTTCACCTCTTGAAGCCTGATAACAAACCAGGCACCCACCGTTGAGAGTCTAGTGTAATCGATGATATAACTTAAAAAAATTAATTTCTTCATTCATAAAAAAAAAGAAAAAAAAATGTGCGGAAATTGTATAATTGTAGGAGGACCCACTATTGACGATGCGAGCCTTTGCAAAATTAATTTCTTCATTCATTTAAAAAAAAAAAAAAAAAAAAAAAAAAAAAAAAAAAAAAAAAAAAAAAAAAAAAAAAAAAAAAATGCGGAAGTTGTATAATTGTAGGAGGACCCACTATAGACGATGCGAGCCTTTGATGGAACAATTAAGCCGAGATTATAGAACTGAATGGTCACTGACGAGGTCTTCATTTTCTCTAATAGAAGGGGTATTATTAGAACTTTTAAATCTGTATTTGCCGCAGGTATTTAGCAAGCCGAGTGTGTATTGACTCGTTAATTTCAATAATTTACACCATGGAAGTAAAGATTTCATTAGCAAAAAACTGCATCAGTGCGACGCGGTGTCGGCTTCGAGCGCCTTCAAATCCCGGCGATACTTCCCGCTTTGCCAGAGAGTTGGTTTAGTTGCCTATCCGAACCAAACCTAATTACGATCATTAATTTCACTACAAGCACTCACGAGTGTGCTTGGTGGTTCATTCAAAGAGAAAAAAAATCCTCCTTAAATTATTACAAGTATAACTATCGGTACTTTTTACCTCGTTTCTTTACTTCTGAATTCCTATTTGTTTTTTGTCGTTTTTTTTTGTTTTTTCTTGTTTTTTTTAATACACAAAAGAAAGTTGCAATTTGCCCGCAATTGCTACATGCTTGTAAATCATTGATCACTGCTTCCTCTGCTTAGCCGTTTCATAAGTAATTATCATCTCGAACCTACGTAAATCTAATTTTAGAGCTTGATGTAAGGATCCTCAGAGATGAATTATACAAAAAGCAGTTTATCTTGAGCTCCAGAGTTTCAGAATCAAGATTTAACTTTAGTAGTTTCGGATAACGATTAGAATTATTAATTAATGAAAACTTCGACTGAAAAGCAAGCCGTTCATTTATCTTTCTTTTGCCAACGATACATCATACCCAAGAGAAACCACAGGGCACTGTAAAATAACTACGGAGGGGGGGGGGGGATGCGTAACCAATGACGAGCGATACTTTCTACGAGTGATTTGATCATACAGAAGATCCCTAAAAATATGTTACATATTGTGGATTTGATCTAAAGGAGGAAATTTAGTATTGTTTGGATTCTTAAATATTTGTTCCTGGGCCCGCTCTTGAAATAGGGACCTTAAATGACAGCTGAAAATTCAAAAATGCAAAATTTAAGTTTCAGGATGGAAATACCGAAAGGAACTACCTAATTCACAATTATAATTATTTATTCTAGTATTTAGGTTCGATAATAACGCTTTAACACAATTAAAATGGAAGCATTCGGATCTGCGATTAAAGTGAGGATATTCAGCAAACTATAGTAATTTCCTACGCCAAGTTTATTCCAACTAAAATAGCCAACTGGACAACGTCATGGGCAATTACAAGTATTTCTCGCAAGACATCACATCACATTACATTACTTTTCGAACTTGGGGATATTTCAAAACAACACGTCTCTCTCTCAACACGTTTTGTACCGTGAGTTAGGATTCTAAACTCGGGTTGGAAAAGTTTCGAACGTCTAGGAAGGTCCGAATATTCAAGCTCATAAAATAGGTGAATTTACCTGGCACCGCGGCCGGCGACATAAAAAATGTGAAGAATGTTATTTATACGTCTCAAAGTATTGTAAACATTCAGCATTTTTGAAACACGGAGATTAGCATCATCCAATAATGTGTGTTCAGATTTTACGATCCTTCCAATTTCAGTCGCGTCAGAGATTAGCAAGTACATAACCTGAAGGCCCTTCAGGTTGAAGGGAGATCCCGGAAAGTTAACATTTCAACACAAGACGACTCATTTTTAACTAGTAGAGCAGGGAAAAATGGGGAGGGTAGAGAGCTAATACAATGTAGTCACTCTCCTTGTTTCCCGGATATAAAAGTACACCAGAAGTGAAATGTTACAAAACTGTCGCAATCGCAATGCTCGTCAGGATCCGAACTTCCCTGAAAGCGCGAAATGAACTGCTAACTCAACGAAGATTCTTTGAAGATCTCGTATAAACGAAGAAAATGTGCCCATTCTTGATTTGATGTTTAAAAACGCAGAGGTAAGCAATAAATAAAAAAATACGATCCTAAGGTTACGTAAATAAATATGGGGAAAAAATCTATCGATATGACTTATTACTTTTTAAAAACAGGGGCGCGCCCCCTGGCCCAACCCCTAAGGGGCGCTTCGCGGGCTCATCTGGGGCGGACGACCTCCTATTGATAGCCGCGAAAATCGTGAAAACCGGTCCAGCAGATCTTTGAAACGAACTGTGACAAAACACTGATATTTACAGTTTTTAAATTGGAGACTTGAGTTCATTATTGCGTGGTAAAAAAATTAACACTAAGCGTGTCACAGAGCTTACAGTAATGACGATGAAGAAGTTGTGATGTTTTTTACCAACGGCAACTCGGTTGTTCATAGGATAACAAGTAAACGGCTGTTGACAAATCTGGGGTGTAGTTTTAAGGAACAAAAACGCAACACATCGCTAGGCTTACGTTTAGAGCGTGAGTACGATAAAGTGAGAGCATCACATAAAGTAAAATAAAATCTTAGTTCTGATGACTTTTAGGTCCATTACCTTAAAATCCTAGTCTTAAAAACTTTCCGTCTTTTCGACGCCTCACTTACGTCTTTTAGTCACTAGCACATACCCTCTATTATAACCATTATTTTGGCCCAGGTTATTAACAAGGGCGGACTCCGATCGAAAAAATGGCCGGAGGTATTGGCCCTTCAGTGCTTGGACCGGCCCAATTTTTTTTTTTTTTTTTTTTTTTTTTTTTTTTTTTTTTTTTTTTTGCTGTATAAGGAAGCCAACCGAGATCCAAAATAACGCTAATTATCGACCGGTGCACTGAGATTTTTCCCGATGTTCCTGCCTGCCTACCTCACCCTAATAATAAAAGAGCAATGTTATCGAAGCTGAAATCATAACTGTTACCAAAAAAGTTCCAGTGTCTAAGCACTGAAACAACTGGAAGAGATGAGAGCTGTGTTCTCCGTGCGTTTCCGTGGAAAGTTTGCGTTTACAAAATGCAATAACAGGCCACTAAAAAGCCTCGAGATTTTTGATTGGGATTAGGATACATTGTCATTATTTCATTACCCAGAGCCATAGGATCGTATCTATCTTTCGGAGGATTAGAATCAAGATATTTATGGAGTGGTAAGTCAAACTTGCTGCTTAGAGAACAGTTTAAAAAACTTGGTCAACATGCTTTGACAAAGACAATGAATTTAAAAGTGGAAATTAAATTCCGAGAAAGAAGGAGTAGGAGTGTAACCATTTTTCCAAGAAGTCTTAAATAAAAGATATGGAGATACGATCCTTTGGCTCTGAGCTACAGACTTTCATTTACAAATTAAGTACATTCATTAAGTCAAATAAACAATTTTTTTTTTTTTTTAATTAATTTACTCTCCTGTGTTTTCTTTTGTTTTTTTTTTGTTTTTTTTGTTTTTTTTGTTTTTTTGTTTTTTTTGTTTTTTTGTTTTTTTGTTTCTTTTTGTTTTTTTTGTTTTTTTTTGTTTTTTTTTGTTTTTTTTGTTTTTTGTTTTTTTTTTGTTTTTTTTTTTGTTTTTTTTGTTTTTTTTTGTTTTTTTTGTTTTTTGTTTGTTTTTTGTTTTTGTTTTTTTTTTGTTTTTTTTTTCTTTCATTTTTTTTCATTCTTTATTTTTTCTGTTTTTACCTACATTAAATTTTTACATCACCAGCTTTTGCTTTACTTTTTGAAAGCAGAGCCTCACGATGCAATTAAACAAAATATCAAGTCACAACCAAGTGTGTTAATACATTAAATGCCGATACGCGGCATCAGCGGATGAATTTCCGTGAAAATATATACAACTTAAGCTCTTTGGGGGCCGGGGCCGTTCATAAAATACGTGACGCTCTAGAGAGAACGGGGGGTCGAGTGGAGCTTTGAGTCATTTTTTCACATGTTAAGCGTTACATGGCGAGGAGCTGATGGGGACGAAAAATCCGAGATTTTGCGTCACGTATATTTTATGAATGGCTCTTTACATAGTCTGTTCACGAGATTATACTATCATTTTTCCTGAAGAAAAATTCTGCCATCTAACCCCAAAATCTACGCCACAATTACGACCTTTCGTCCGCAAGTTGTCACAGTATTTTCCAATGTTGACGTAGTCCGATCCTTCACAGCGTTGGTCTTCATCTTCTTTCTTCATCCGGGGAAATATTTTAGGAATAATCTTGTTCAACGGTTATCTTCTTGTCTAGTCTACGAGAAGTGACTGTTAAATTTCCATTTTCCCAGTCAATAATTTCAGGCAATAACTCTGCATTACGTCTTATCGATGGTGGTTTCTTCATTGTGCAGCGGATATATTCATCGTTCGCAGGGATGTATCACCGAGAGCTGAGCCTGCACGATGCACCCACAAAGATAGCTGGTAAATTCACCCTGAAAATCCAAATTCCAATTCATCTGATTCCGTTGAGTAATTGTTTGGATTGCAGTTGTGTTGTAGTTGTGTGTGTGCAGTTGTTGGTTGTGGTTGTTGTTGTTGGATTATTTGTTGTTGTTGTTGTTGTTTCTTCGTCGCAGCAAATAAATTTTTCCTTTTTTATTAAGATTTTATTCGAAAGAAATTATTCTAAACATAATAATAATTTAATTCTCCTTTGTAGTGTCCTTCTTTTGTTTCTTCTTCGGTGCAAAAGTTCCATTCCGTCAAAATACCAAGAGCTCTGATATCTGATCTGGCACGATGAGTCTGTCCGGTGGTGTCAGCATCTTCGCTGCCACAAAAAGTCGTTTCTTCATCCTAGTGCTGTAATGAGCCATACTTTCACAGGCCTCTGGGCAGTGGACATCACCCGATTTTGACTCACTTCTGGTGCGTTGCAAATGAAGTATATTCACGAATGACACATTCACTTTTGGCAAAATCATGACTCCTGGTCATGTTTGTAGACCCCAGACAGGCGAAAAGTCGATACTCGGCAAGTTGATGGTATCAGAAGGTATTTTCATGATGAGGCCACGATGTCTTTTCTTCTTTTTTTGAAATTTATTTGTCTTTCATTCCTTTTATATTTAGTGAGTTAGGAATCTACAGCCATCTACGGACACATGTGTTTACTATGGAGATTTACTGTCTGCAGACATCAGAGCGAGATTTTTGGCACATCCATGCTCTAGGCTTTTTAAATTCTCAGGATTAAGGCCGAGTGGAATCTGTTTCAGCAGAGCCACTCGTCAGTTCCGTGAAAATTTGCCGCCACTATTGACACAATCACACAAGTTTCAGGATTAAGGCCGGGTGGAATCTGTTTAAGCAGAGCCACTCGTCAGTTCCGTGAAAATTTGCCGCCACTATTGACACAATCACACAAGTTTCAGGATTAAGGCCGAGTGGAATCTGTTTCAGCAGAGCCACTCGTCAGTTCCGTGAAAATTTGCCGCCACTATTGACACAATCACACAAGTTTCAGGATTAAGGCCGAGTGGAATCTGTTTCAGCAGAGCCACTCGTCAGTTCCGTGAAAATTTGCCGCCACTATTGAGACAATCACACAAGTTTCAGGATTAAGGCCGAATGGAATCTGTTTCAGCAGAGCCACTCGTCAGTTCCGTGAAAATTTGCCGCCACTATTGAGACAATCTGAAAACGCTGATGCCGCAGATCAAGTAATCTCCAGAGTTATAAACACAACGAGGCCGATGTGCATTACTTAAGGCGCCTGCAATGTTGCAGATATACTTCAGTCCGACTTCTTCGAGTCTAACTTCTTCGAATCTGACTTCTTCGAGTGAAATGCCACGTGCATCGTCGTGGCTCCATTTGAGTTTGAATGGGCACTTTCGGCTGTACACTGAATTGTCCTGCGAGAAGATAATACAGCCTTTCTTGTCAATGTTGCATTATCATGGTAGATTCATCATTGACCTCCAATTTTTTACTTTGAAAATGAACTTCTGATAGGCTTCACAATGTCCCGGTGAAATTTGACACACCTGATTCCGGAAATCTGTGCCTCCTCTTGCGCTTTTCAAATTCTGTTTTAAATTTCATCTTGTAAGAGTTACAACCCTGTTGACAATCGACGATTATCCGAATTAACCTCTGTGCATCGGGTAACAATCAACTCCGCTATCACGCTCGTTGCGCTATCACGTTCTGGAGGAGATCCGTCCGTGAGCATTCTTACTATTATTAAACGGTGTTGTAAGAAGCGTGCTCTTGAGGTCCAGCGTGATTTTTCGGGATTTGAGCCGAACGATCATCAACTTCGAAGAATTTCGACACCTTCCTTTCATACAAACTTATTTTCGCTGACTGCAGGCGTACAGAATATGCTCGATCGTCCGATCCGTGGATCTCGGGGGGACGGTGTAGAATTGCACACACGCCGGCAGGCTCAGTATAGGCAATTTGCACATCGGAACGTATATGTAGAGTTTGAAGTATATCTACGATGTTGAGGGCGTATTAAACACCCATACACAACTTTCTATGTGTACCGTAAAAACAGCGATACTCGAAAGAGTTAATCATCGAATTCATTGTGAGCACTCAATCGGAATGTTTGCAATGTAAACAAATGTTGCTCCAAAATACTGACGATGTGGTCCGTTTAGAGCACCGAGTATAGCTTTATGTTCTAAATTATTCAAAAATAGCGTTGACATGGAACAGAGAGGTTACTGTTGTGAACATCCTGAAAAAGGAGTTGGCACACACTTCAAATGAAACAAAGTCTTCAGAACAGGAACATTTTCGTAGGTAAATGGCGAGTGACAAAAGACAACATCGCACTCTTGAAAATATTGAAATTTGAGTAAAACTTCATATAAATTTTCATTTTTGAATAGTCATTTCAGGGTGTCGAGAGAGGAGAGACGGATGCAGCCGATCCAGAACGGGAAACGACGACCTCAACTTATTTCCACTTCTTCTATTTGAGTCGAATTCGATCGCTTGAAAAAGCTGAAACTGTGACCCGTCAAAAATACGTATCGATGAGACTGGAAAAGTCATCCAAAGTTTACGTTGGAGAGGTCCGTGTGGATCAAACTCTGCAGTTTGAGAAAGATTCGCATACATCGTAGCAGGCGAGAAAATGGGATTCTTGATGGCATTAAAAAAGCAGCAGACAGCCCCTGCTGGCATAGGCAGTTAAATAAAGCGAGCTTTGAAAGGGAAAAAAGATTGGAAAGATTTGAAATTTGACGAAAATAATTCATTAAGCTACACGACATCGTGAAGAATTTCATATGTTTCTAAGGCAAATACAAGCCATACAACCTAGACTGACTTGTTAATCAGCTACGGCTCGAGTTCACGAGCTTGCTCTCGCATCAATTAATGAAGTTACTAAGGCGAAGTGGGGAGACCCAAGAGCAAAATCGAACTTTTCTCTAAGTTGGCGGAAACAAGAGAAGTGTTTAGAAAAAAAAAAGGGGGGGGGGGAACGCCATTTGAAGATATCCAGCGACGCGTTACAGATGAAAAATGATACCTCGATGAAGTGCGAAAAAAAGTCATGACAGATATTCTTATCAACGTTTATCACTGTTTTCTGCTTCACACCAAAAAATAGTCTGTGCTGATCACAAAACCTTCTGTTAACAAGGCTCCTGCACTTTCTTTGTTATACTCACAGAACTTTTCTGTTGTGAGAACAGAACTTCGGTCGTAGGTACAGAGTATAGACTGTCCTTCATAACGGAAACTTCTGTAGCTTTAACAAAGAAAGTGCAGAAGCCCTATGAACAGGAATAATTTTTTCATGGTAAGGGAGCGAAAGTCAGTAAAAGCAAATCAGTAAAAATCAGGTTATCTACCAGTCATCGTAGTCATCAAAAAGTGGCGCGTGAAAGTATCTCATACAAATCAAGGTAAAAAGGGACGGGATCAAAATACTTTACCGCCGACAGCCCCTGACGGTTAGGCAATCATTATTATCTCCTTTGAGATACATGAAAAACACCAATTACTTTTAAGTGCGGCCGTTAATTTTTTTCGTTTTTAAAACGCAGGACATTTGTTGAAGCTCCGTCGACAGCCTCTAGCGGTTAGGCAATCTTCAATGCGCGCTAAGCGAGTACAACATTCAAATTTGGACTTAAAAATTGTTTTTGACTCTTCTAAACGCGGCCCAAAGATAATATCGTTGGGGCTATTCAAGTATTCCGCGAATCGTTTAGCGGGGAGGAGTTCTGAACTTGCTTTAATGGATCTTACGAAAAGGGAGCGGGGTTACGCTCAATCGTACAAAAACTTTCCATTTTAAAAAGGGACTTTTCTTGTTTTAATCAAAAATTCAGCTACATTTTGGGCTTTATCACAAATTGTTTTAATTATTTAAAGAGAGGGAGAGGGGGGGGGGGTCTCCAAGGGGTCAAACATTAGGACAAAATGCCTTGTGCGTACTACTTACACGGCCCCATGCCTTATAATATGAGACATATTTCTTCAATACATGAGGTACTTTTTGGACACGGGATCTATGAAGTCTAATAATAGAAGTAAGAGCTTTCATCTTGTCCCAGCCACCCTCTCCTCTCGATTTAAGTCTCCTTTCTTTAAAGAAGAAAACGAGAGAAAAAACAGATCTCTGAAGTTTTTATAGAAAAATCCGATTCTAATTTGATTCATTAACATAAATTTATCCTATGGTCATTAACTTGTTACCTAATTTTTGCACTCACTGCCTGTTTCGACTCTGCCCGCACGCAGTGCGGCGATTTCGGCCAAGCTGTGAGTGCAATTCCTGTAAATTAAAATCCTTACACACGGATAAAAATGTGTATGGAGTGGAGAGCATTAGACTATCTAGCTATATATGACTGTATTACATGCTCTCCAGGAAATCTACTCACCAGCACCAGATTCCCGAGCATTGTACCCAACCATGCAGCTAGTAGATCTAGACGCACGGTTAACATCCCTAGGAGTCTGGTGCTGCAGGTTAGTAGATTTTCTGGGAGATAATACTAGCCAGACATCCGGAGGCTGGTAATGGGTATTACCAGCTTATTTTCTGTGAATGTTGTGTGGATTGAGCGGGTTATTTGAAGAGGAACAGTGGCGTGGCATGTATTGCGATGTATCGATTGCTCTGCTTATTTAAAGCAATGGTAGAGAATCGATTATTAAGGTGTTCGCTGCAAACACCCTGTTTATCGATCCTTTATTTCCATAGGTTTAAATGGCATAAAAATCGATATATCGCAAAGCACGCCACGCCACTGAAGAGGAACGTAACCGTCAATAGTTTTAAGAAAACTTTAAAACTTTTATTTCTTCGACATTTATTCATATTTCTGTAGGAGAAAATTAAGCGATGTTCTACAAACCGTCTGTAATAAAACCACGTTTACACGAGCAAGGTCGGAAAGATGGAGCAAGTATAATACAATGAATAACATTTTGGTGGATACGCCCTTCTTCCACAAAACCGCCCAGTAGGTACTGTCATTATTAGCAGTACTATGAAATTATCAAGAAAAAGTTAAAAATGATAGTTTGTGCCCTGACTCGTGGTTTCTACCAGTAAAAAGTACCAACTCTGTGCTAGAGGAAACGGCTCGGAACTTACGCCCGATTCTAACTAAAGCAGATACCTACTCGAAAGTTCGTTAAAAAAATGAAATTTACGGAGGAATTTAGGTAGAATCGCTCTGTAGTAGGATGTGTCCACCCTCAAAGAATAGAATGCCGTCAAAAACCCAATTTCTGAAAATTCGCCGGTTACGCCCTCTTCAAACAAACCGTTCGATTATTGCCCTCACTGCCCGTTTCGTCTCTACCCGCACGCAGTGCGGTGATTTCGGCCAGGCTATGAGGGCAATTCCTAAATTCTTAAACACAGAAGTTACAAGAAGGATAAATTAAAAGTTGTTATTCTCTTGTTTTTTTTTTCTTCGTTACTGCAATAGCTTTGTTAGAGTTGTTTCAATTCTTAGTCTAGTCTTTCTAGCCTTAGTTAATCATTTATGAAAATATTGATTTCTATCAATAAGTATTACTGGGTGAATGAAGAGACAGGCGGGAATATTGAGAAAAATTCCGGTGGACCAGTCGCTAGATAGGATACTTTTGAGCCAGTTCAACTCCTTCACAGTGCAAAAAAATCATCTAGGTAAAATAGGCCGGTTCAAGTACGGCAGATGCACCTAAGAATATCGCCGGTTAAATTTTCAGCCCACAAGTTCGCCCCTGAATAACGAACAACATACGCGTCTCGTGACTATATCAATGGGTATTCGAAATAAAACTGCCGTGCTAAGGAAAAACGCCGTATGAATTTTCAGGCGTTGCCAAATTTCTTTTGGCAAGACACAAATTTTCTGGTAAACTTATGAATATTTTCCTCCCAACTTTTCAGATAACTCTGTTTGCAATTTCGCTTAAACATTCTGAAAATTTAAAGGAAAAGTATTCGTAGCTTTCCTAAATAAGTAAACATTTGATCGAAGGAGATTTGGCTCATCTCGAATGTTCATACGGCGTTCTTCCTTAGCAGGCAGAATACTCCTAATTCAAACGAATTTTGACTGCGAAAAGCCGCAAAGTCGTTCCATCTACCATGGCTCACTCTCCGTAGCTCAACAGCCGTTTTTGCCTGTAACCGCGGATCCTTCCGATCAGAGGCGGACTCAGTAATTTGGCAACACCGGATTTCCTCCATTTGAACCTATGCTAAATAATCGATTCTTTTTGGAGCACCTGGCCCCTCCAGGAATCGATATACTTCCATAGGTTTAAATGGGGAAAAGCAGTGTTGCCAATTCGCTGGATCCGCCAATGCTTCCGATGAAGAATTTCGATCGAAGTTTCCGCACATGTTTTACTTTTTCTTCTTCCTTCTTTCGGAAAAAATTTAAACACATTATTTCACATAGAGTTTCTGTGAGGTTCCTTCGCTACCTGTACTACAAGCTCTGAAGCCTCCTAAATTTTCATTTCTGGTAGGATTTCTTAGTTATAGAGTTCTACCGGGCCGATTTTCATGATTTTTGCGGCTACCGACAGGTAATTGCCTCTAAAAAGCCAGCACTAATCAAATTTTGGAAATAAGGGCCGGGTTTTTTCAATACTACGTGGTAAAGTTTGCCATATCTCCCATTGAAACAATGTAACTTTTCATTTTTTATCACAGTTCGTTAGAGCGTTCTATCGGGCCAATTTCCATTAATTTTGCGGCCATCGACGGGTGACAGTCCCTACATGAGCCCGCTTTAATCAGATTTTGGAAATAGGACTCAGGTTTTTTACCATCATGTTATAAATGTGAGCTAATTTGGAGAACACTCCCCAACTGATGCCACCACGCGCGGAAGGTTACGCAGTGGCTGAATGGCCTACGAATACAAAAAAAGGGCCGCGAGGGCCCTTCGATGGCGCAAAGCGTCTTCAGGGGGTTGGGCCGCGTAGCGACCAGGGAGCATATCCCCTAGTTTTACTAATATTAACATATTATTTGAAGAATACTCAAGGTAGTTTTATACAAAAAAACTATAACATCATCGAAAATTGCGAAAATCAATTGAAAAGATTAATTCCGTCAGTGAAGCTACTTCTAGAGAAACGGCCCTGACGAGCATTGGAGCTATATGCGTCATAAAAATGAAAACATGGTGTCTAGTTTTCATGGCAAAGCTCATTCCCTGATTTTTTCCTGATTTTCCCTGATTATCAGGAGTTCACTTCCTGATGAGAAACCGAAGTTTTCTCCTACTTTCCCGGGATTTTCTAGGGGAAAAGAATATAATTTTCCAGACTTTCAGATATGAAGATCGATTTTAATTCATCTTACGGCCATTTCTTTGGCGCACATTCAAAATTTTAATTAAAAAAATGTTCCTGATGTTGATATTATCTGGTCAATGAAATAGATTCCCGGTTTCTGGAATAGATTCCCTGATTTTCCCGGTTAATTTTCATTCCCTGATGAATCCCGGTTTTCTCCGGTTTTTAAAAAACTAGACACCATGAATGAAAACTGCATGACAGAAGAAAAACGCGAGCACTCTAGGAATATTCAGACTCAGAGCAGACCTTCAAAATCTTTCCAAAAAGAGGGAGGAAGAAAGTGGAGAGATACCCCAGTAAAAGTATGCTTGAGATGTCAATCTTTTTGAGGTTCAGAAAGGACCAATTTTTAATTGAGAAAACTGTTTTTACATGCGATCAAATTTCGAGGAAAATATTGCGACATTCATATCCTTGCGGTGAGAAATATTCATCGGCGATCTGAATTGAGAATATAAACCTAGAAGGGTGATTTTTGTTGAAAGAGGCATGCTGCGACCAACATAATCCGAATGCTTCCATTTTATTCTTTCAAGTATGCACGGAATCACCTCTTTCAGCAACGTCATTTATTTTCTGCCGAAGTCGGTGTGGATTCTAATTCGTCTCATCTGAATTGCGAGTTGAAATTATACGGATGTGTGACCATTCAAAGGAAAAAGAATAATCCAAGGGGGCTTTTCCAGTGAGCGATTTTTGTCGAGTTGAGGGTCGAAAAAAATAGTCTTACGCTTGTTAGCGGAAAACTCTCAGAGATGTACTGAAAAATAAGCTAGGAGCCGTTTTCTTCCTTTCTGTGACACGGAAGGGAATGTACAATCGAGACTCGGCAATTCCATATTCTTTGAACACAGCATATTAGAACTTAGAACACTTTTTCTCGAAACTACGCTACATTTCCTGAACTACAAAATTCAAATAGCCGTAACTCCGGTTCGGTGTGATACGTATAATAGTGCAGTGTTCTTCCTCTCCCTCCCCCCTCCCCCACCGTTTGCACAGCTTGCGGTAGGTCCGGCACCGACAAATTAGGAATCTTCAACGATTAAAACGCGCGCCGTGGTGTACGCGCAATGCGTGAGGTATTACGGCGCGGCGGACCGCGTATTTGGCGCAATGCGTGAAGTATTCCCACAGTCTTGTAGGCGCTAAAATGTTTCTCACGCAGACTTCATTGCGATTCGTGAGATTATTCCGACTTGCGGAGTCAGGGTTTTTCAACTTGTTACGACAATGAAGTTTCTGCACATTCTGTATGGATTGTTGATTTTTAAAACGATTAAAAAAATAAGAAATTTAATAAAATCAAACTAATTTTTTTCTCTCTAATTACCTACATTTATATTGATGGTCTTAAATAGAAATATTGAGATTACATTGTTTTTAAAGAATAATATGAGCGCGCTTGATTACCTTCAGGAGACTTACTGGGACCGCGTTTAATATTGGTGAAAATAAGTGCGTGTGCTTTGATTTTTGTTTCGGGAGTGGGGCGCACACCGAAGAAGAAAATGCACCCCTGCCTGCCATTTCCTAGGGAAGGTGACATATCTTCGTGTGAAAATAAGAATAAACGCATACCACTACGAATTTTTAGCATTATTTTCCCCAATATTTTAAGTTATCAATCCGTCATATTTATATTCACCCGTAGTTTGAGAATTTCTCTTAATGTGATATAAAGGGGATTTCAAGTCAAGAGGGTTTCAAGGAGCATTTGGCAAGTATACGGCTTAAAATTCAAATTACGCACTGATGACAATAGGAATATACGTAGGTTCATTAAACACGGTAAGCAGAGTAGCAGGATTCAACGGACAGATTTCTGAAGCTCTAAAAATGCGTATGTTACTATAATGGATATGACTACTTTAGAATAGTCAACTATGAGGATATACGACAACAGCATCCAAAACTTCAACGGATCATTCCTACTGAGAAACTTGTTTTTTTTTTCTTTGTTTTATCTTCCTTTTGAAAATTATTCCGGCAATAAGCGACGGAATAAATTAAAGTTTATGCTCTGTCCATCGCAAAAACATTAAGCGCAAGTAAGAGAAAAGGAATCTGAACATCTGAACAAACATTTCCGAGTGAAATCATTATAATGATTGATGACTTCAACTGCAACGTTTCGTAGAATCGCATCGTCACATTTCATCTCCTCACATAGCTTAAAACCGCGTCCGTAAGTTCGGATTATCCGTGGGATCTCCGGTAGAAATTCCCGCGGAAACCCGGGGCTTCAATGAAATCGCAAATGCTCGTGTCACGTGGGAGCTTTTTTGCCATAGAGCTTACCATTCGTCAGAGATTTTTAATGGGTAAGCTTTTTTTTTGGTCGTCATAGTGGGTACCTACAGAGTTATATTCCCTGAAATAAAAATTTAAAAAAATGAAAGAAAAAAAAATAAAAAAAATAAAATAAAAAAAGAAAAGAAAAAAAATAATAAAAAAAAATAAGTGGGTGCCTGAGTATAAGGGTGGATTTCAGCTAATGGGAGAAAATGGTTCTTCTTGCGCAATATCTTTACGATTATTTTTATTTACAAAGCCTGGCATGTCAGTTTGGTTTGGACATGTCAGGTTTGGTGACGTCACCAAACTGACATTTTGCTGTTATTAATTTTTTCTGCCAATTTACAGTAACAAAATCAAACGAATCATTGAGGTTAGGTCGAGAGGCCACCTGTAGATGTATGAAAAAAAATATTTGCTCACATATTCCTTGCATATTCCACCAAAAGTTTTGATGGAAAACAGCGTCACCAAACTGACATTGACTAAGTGAGACACTCCAAAAACCATGGAAAAAACTGAAATTATGCTGAAATTGGAAGAAATATGTGCATTTATCAAGTGCATGTCTATTCTTTCTCCTTTTACGCACTCCATCCCTTATTACGCACACAAGCGCAATCTCTTGAGTGGCCACAAACTAAAACGCATAGCGTCCCCAAACTGACATAATATTGAGTTACACGCTTCAAGTCTCAAATTAAATTGAATAATATAGTTTTCTGGTGTTTCGATGCATATTATATCAAACAATATACACTCAAGACTTTTAAAAAAATTAGACAAAGCTCGCAAAAGGTCCTGGTTTATTTATATAACGATTTGATACATTGACTACCCCCGAGATACACGTCACAAAACTGACATTTTCACTGTTTAGCACGTTGAAAAAAAGGTTTAGAGTTATTCAAATCTCCTGAGGAATTTTTTCGTGGTTGATGTGACCTGTTTCAATGCAAAAAACCCAACATCGAGAGAAAATATTATAATTGAAAGTTTTGAGCACACGTCTTTCCCATATTTTCTCCCATTAGCTGAAATCCACCCGTATGCGGCCTTGAGGTGAATCGTATGAGGCCTAGAGGTGAATCTTATAAGGCCTCGAACTGGTTCCGCTGAACCCGGGTTCCCGGGAACCCGAGTTGTGTTCATCGCGACTTGCATCTCGCGGTCGTGACGTCCAACGGCGATCGCCGCTCGTGCAGCTCCGGCGAGGATCCCATCCGCAGACCCTCCCAGACCTCCTGGCGCTGACCTCCTGATGGACGGTGCCCCTCAAAACCCCAGGGGGTTCTGCACCACCACCACCAAACGCATGGCCACCCGAGACCCTCGTTACACGGACAATCGCCAACGGATCCCCGTCCGAGTGGAGCTCATCAATGCTCACCGATAAGCATCGATGAACGTTGGTGACCTCAACTTGGATGGGGATCTGCTCGCTATTTGTCCGTGTAACGAGGGCCTTGGAGCGGAAGGGACGTCTACACAGTTCGTCCGATTGCCAGATGGAGGGTACGTCAAACAGCCCCCCGGGCGCTCTGTCGGGAGACAAAGCGCCCGGCGGATTGCTTGGCGGACCTCCAATCCGACAGTCGGATGAACCGTGGAGACGCACCTTCGGCTCAATCCCCCCCCCCCCCCAAAAAAAAAGAAAAAACCAACATGCAACATGCAAGAGATTACTTACTTACTTAGTTACTTACTTACTTACTAATGGCGCTTCAGCCCGGGGTGGGCTTTGACCTCCAAGACGAAGTGTACATGCAAGAGATTAAAGGAAGTAAAAAGTGATTAGAGGAAGAAATAGGAGATTAAAGGAAGACAGAGAAGAGATTAAAAAAAGTAATTATAGGAGGAAAAAAGAGAGTAAAGGAAGAAAAAAATAAAGTAAAGGGGGGAAAAATAGTGGCGGAAGAAAAAAAGAGAGTAAAGGAAAAAAAAAGAGAGTAAAGGAAGAAAAAAAGAGAGTAAAGGAAGAAAGGAATAGGAGGAAAGGAAAAAAAGTGATGGGAGAAAAAAGAGAGAGTAAAGGAAGAAAAAGAGATATTAAGAGAGGAGAAGAGAAGGGAGTAGAGATTAAACGAAGAAAAAAGAGATTACCTAAGGGAAGAAAAAGAAAAAAAAAGTAAGAGAGAAGAAAGAAGTAGAAAAAAGAGGGAGATAATATGTAATTAGAGGAAGGTTTTACAAAGACCTCCCAACATTTAGAGCGGTTGTGAGGCAGGAAATTTCAGGGGCTGAAGAAACAAGTTCAATGGGAAATGGGTGGTAAGCAGTAAGCAGAGGAGCACGTAAGAAGAAAAACACGCATGAAAAATCGGCCTCAATCCTTGATTGGGTTCAAACCTAAGAATACAACTATTTCAACTCTGGGGTGTTGCATGGTATCATACGCAATTGAAGGCGTTTTGGATGACACGCCGTATTCAGTGGATCAGTTTACTTTAGTGTTAGGAAACTGTGGATACCTGATCTGATCTTAATCACAGTTGAAGAATTTTACTCCGCTTCGTGGTGTTGAATGGAGACGTAGCAATTTCATGAAATAATTTACTTAAAGTTGAATTTGACAGCCGCCTATTTGCCATCCAGCGAGGCAGGGAAGGGTAATCCGGAAATCGAAGAATGAAACACGGACCATAAAGTCCGATTTTTTTGCCAAAATGAACTCATGATATACCTAATTTCCAACACTTTTCATAGAATGACTTTTTTCAAGGAATTACACTATTTCCAAGAAAATCGATGATAAATGTCGTCCGAATACCGACCTCAATCATCAAAAAAGTCCAAGATGCTCGAAATGCGAACACCTCCCTTTTTTTCTCTATGAAGAATTTGCACTGGTCGCAGGCCTAGTGGATTTCAAAACTATCAGAAAGAATGCTTCCGTGCTACGGAAAAACGCCGTAAAAGCTTTCAGACGTTAGCACATTTCATCTGATTAAATACGAGTTTTCAAGGAAACTTGTGGATATTTTTCATTCAATTAATATTCTATAGATTTAATTTGCAATTGAATCTGCAGAATCTGAAAATTTCAAGGAAAAATATTCACGAGTGTCCTCGAGAATAAATACTCTATTAAGGGAAATTTGGCAGCATCCGGATACTCAAACGACGTTCTTCCTAGGCACGGCTGAGTAGAAGAAGCGGTGACTGACGAAGAGAGACCGATGAAAATTTCAGGGAAAAACATTCACGGATTTCCTCAAAAATAAAGATTCTATGAGGAGAAACTTGGCAACATGACACGGCAGACTGGAAGAAGTGGTGACAGACGAAGAAAGACCGAGAGAGAAGGAAATAACTCGCCGGCACTATGCCTGAAACACATGTGTGGATGAAGGGGGGAGGAAGTGTGAATTTGATTGACACGGACGTAATGCGGCAGACTGACAAAGGGCGAAGACAAGTCACCGAAAGAACGGAGTGAAGAAATCGGGCGGATGAAATCTGCTGAAATCATTCGAGGCGAGCCGATAATTCCGAGAAAAAGGGGGCTTATCTACCTCCTAGACCGGACAGCCAGACACAGACATCCGGTGGGTCGCTAGTTACGTGAGGAAAACGAAAAGGCTTTCGCTGCCCCGTAGTCGCCACTTGCCTCCGACCGCCACCCACCTCGTTCCCCTCACTCTACTTCATGTTCACACAGTCAAAAGACTCGATAAACATCGATCCTGAGTTACCGATAATCGCTATTTCATTCAAATTAAGCGGGAAAGTTCCTTTGTCTTTCATCACTTCATGAGCTCTCCCCCCCCCCCCCCCCCCCGCCCACTCTCTCTGCTCTGATTGATTTGGTCTGTTCAGGGATTTGGACACGGTTTCAGGAAATTTCTACGGCTTTTGTTAAAGTCGAAAAATAGATGTTTAAAAATCTACGATGATGGGTAATTTTAACTAAGAGAAATCGGACAATAATACCCAATTACTATTTAATAGGTACTCCTGGAATTTTTTGTGAACATAATTGCAAGAGACTTGGGAAAATGCGTAGGTGCACTAAAGTATTGTCCCGGTTAGATACCATTTAAGTACGAATCCAAGCGTCGGTGGCGACTACTTTAGATGCTGCCTAGCAAGGAAAATAGCCTACCTAGTTGATTTGGGCAACTGCGTAGGGTACCTGAAATATCTGAATTTTCGGTTGGAAACTAGAAAAAGAAAGGGAGAAGAGAAAAATCAGACGAAAAGAAAAAGAGATACAACATGAGACACAGTACATATTTAACTCGGCAAGAAATCTTAGCCGCTATCTGGCCTGCAACTTTCTTATAGGGGCCATCATGAAAAATTGCCTAGAGTAGGTACCTAAAATTGCCCATTCGAAATGCCTGGAGTAGGTACCCCATTGAATAACCCCAAAAGCGCAAAAAACCTCAAAAACTGAGTTTAACAACGATTTTCTTGGCGGCCAAGGGCGCTTTCTTACCGGCAAATTGCTTTTAGGCCAGCGTGTGTTTCAATAACTGATGAGACACAACTTCTGTCAAATAGGCACATCGAAACATGATGAAATAAAGTGAATTAAGTACTCAAAGGATGGGCAGAATTTAAATCAGAAGTAAACGATTAAAGTATCTCAAACCTTGATCCAGAACCACCAAACCAAATTGAGACGAAGGTGAAAGGCCAAGTTTTCAAACGTAGAGTGAGCACCAGAACTAACACTAAGTATCCGACACCATTCGAGCGAGTCCCGATACTTAAAGTTTCCACACGAATCGTTCACGCACTGAAAGTTAGTGAAAGTTCGTTTCACGACGAGAGAGTAGGCGAAACTCTCAAAGGGACACAAATCAGATCTTGAGCCACAAAACCGCGTGGCTTGGAACGGAGGAAACCGAAAACGAAACCGACCGGCTCATTACGATTCGCGAAACACGACACAGTCAGTGAACGGCGGTAAACGCACTCCGAAAATTCGTACGCGAGACTTGAAGTCGACAGATGTGCTAAACGAAACTCTAGAAATGATTTAATGGATGAAAAGTAAACGTTTTCCGAACGGCGGCGGTGTAGCATCAAACGATGAACGCACACAACGCGTGGCGCGTGCCAACCGGCGAAGGAACTCGGATCTCGAAGAACTGCAGATGCGTGAGCGTCCTGCGGCGCTGTGCGTCTGCGCAGCGGGGTGGGGGAGAGCGCAGACTCTGGCAAGAAGCAAGTGGTAGCAGTAGGGGGGGGGGGGGGGGGGAGAGAAATTTTCCGTTCCAATGCGGTTACAGACTTATTCACGGCGATCGGATCTTCGAAATTCGAATCCCTTTATCCCTTCCTTTCTAAACTGATCAAAAGCTTTGACAGCCGACTATGTAATGAATACATTTATAATGGTGGGAATGTCAAACCCACGTGAATTTGATGCACTGAATGTTAGAATTTGATGAAAGACTTTCTCCAGGCAGTCATCATTGAAAGTTGCTTCTATTTTGTCCCACGAAAAAACGAAAATCACTGACACTAACGCGACATTAATTCACACGACATAGACATAGATGGCTGTAAGTGCATAATTATCGTTAATCGAAAAATGCGTGACTCCCTTATTGCCGCTTTTCAAATAAACCTTTTATTATACTTTTATGGGTAAATAATTAAAACAAAATTTATAGAAAAACTGCGTAGACTGATTTTCTCTGAGAAAAATTAAATGTCAACAAAGCATTGCAACGTCGCAATTGCTTGGGAATACGCAATTTTTTTTCAACTGTAGCCTGTAGGCATCGGAATATTGTGCTAATCCACAAATCGATGGAAAAAAGTGCGAAACCACATAGGTATCTATGTTTGCGACGTTATGAACTTCCTGTCATACTTAAAGTACCTAATGCCCTCTTAAGAAAACTTGTTGACGTAATTTCTTGAGAATTGCCTTGATTTTTCGTCTCCATGGACACCCTGTCTGAATTTTAGACTACAAAAGTTAACTTGTTTCCCTTGACTGGCAATAATAAAACAACAGTAGAAATTTTGAAACATCGCAATGGAGATATGTGGCTCTTGCACTTCAGCCATCGATACTCCGTCCATGATGGTGCTCATATTCTACTTTGGGGGCCGTTTAAATATTACATAAGGCATTTGAACCAACTTCTAGACACACCCTCCCTCCTCTTTGGAGTATGTAAGACTATGGCGTGACTTCCCACCCTCTGCTTGGATTTTGCAAAAAGGAACCAAGAGCATTCCAATATCACTAAGATTGTGCAACTTTTTTCTCCTTACAAACATAAGCTAGTCATCTGAACAAGTTATACCTTTACTTCCAATAAAATATAAATTCAAGACTAAAATTACCTTTGTAAATTCAATTTCTTGCATGGTTTCAGTAATTTTTTGGCAAAGAATGTAAGCTGCACAATCCTAGCGACATTGGAATGCTCTTTGTAAAATATGTAATAGAGAAAATCTGGCGCTTAGCTGAAAAATATTAATGTAAAATATATGAATTATATAAAATATGATAAAATATTTATATGAAAATAGATAAAATATATTAAATATATGAATTCCTTCGAGTTATTCTTTCTCTTTTGAAGTGGGAGGCTGACGTAAAACAAGGTTTGCTATCCCCCCCCTTTGTTAGGCAAGCTCAGACCCCCACCCGACTCAACGGCCAACTTAATATTTGAACAGCCCTTTGAGAAGAACAAAATGGGCAATTAATTTAGCATGCTCTAAGAAAGTCCTGGTTGAGGAGACTGTTACTCATTAAATGAGGCCCTCCATGCCAGCAAGAAGTCTGCAAGATATTTTCAATCTCATTCACTTCGAGGAACCACGAGTCTCAAATTCATGATTTTAAAATTTTCCTTTTATTAGATTTTTTAGAATAAACTTGTAAACTTTGTTGCTTGAAACCATCATAGAGTTCACCCAGGAACCACGAGTCTCAAATTCATGATTTCAAAATTTTCCTTTCTTTAGATTTTTTAGAATAAACTTGTAAACTTTGTTGCTTGAAACCATCATAGTGTTCACTAAACTGAAAAGAAGCTCCAAAAAATTTCCAAGAGATTGCTTTGACTGGTTTCTCAGTTGAATGATAAAGAATGATAGAGCTCCGTAACTTTGGGAACCGGAATGAGAAGTTTCCAAGTTAAGGTATCGATTTGTTGGGATATCAAGAGACCGATGAACTTAGTACATACCCACTTAAGAATCAGAGTACCTATTGAAAATTGAGTGGAAGTTAGATTGTAACAGGACATGGCAGAATCATATTTCAGTGAATGTAGTTTTGGGTTTACCATTTTGACATATTTAATTGCTTTGGCACTATAATAGTTAGGTATTCGAATTCTTCAAGGAATAATCTCTCATCACATCCCATGTGAATAATAACTTAGGAAAAATGTTAAAGAGGAAGTAATAATTTAAAAAAAACATAAAAATTTACGGATTGCTTCTTTAATAATTAAGGTAGCAAGGACATGCACAGCTTCATGTTTGACAGAGTCTCCATTTACTCTCGGAGAACATTTTATCTACTTGAATTATTTTTACACATGCACACACATTGGTGAACATCCTTCAACATCGGTTACTTAAAACTTCAAGTCAAATTTTGAAGGCATTACAACGGCCAAAAACATAACTTTCATAATTACAATACACACTGCTTTTTAACTTAATAATCTACATTCTTGGTAATTTGTTTTTTCTCACTTAGGTAATAAAGGCACCGCTTTTCTCATTTTGAATAAAAATAAAGTATACCACATCTTACATAAAAATGAACCAAATGTTCTGATTCATGACTGCAGAAGAAGATTACTTATTAAATTTCTATCAGTGATATAAAATATCTTCAAAGATCAATATATTAAAAATTTGCTGGAATAAAAACCAGTTATTAATTATCGAGAGAGTATAAATGTGTTTCAGTAAATGTTGAATGCAGATATTTAGACCAAACCAGGTATTCGAGCTTCTCACAGCAGAAAGAAACAGTATGGTTTTGTTTGGTACATGACATTAATTCATATTGCTATACAATTTTTCAGGGCCAAAAAGAAGAAAAAAATCATGACCAAAATGTAAAAAACTTGACCCAATAGAACTTTAAAACCAATGAAAGACATAATACAGGACAGGAGAAAGTTAAATACTAAGAAGGAGAGAGTGCTACCTGACAAAATAATTGAGTACATGAGAGTGCTTTACCCAAAAGACAGTTTCCAAAATAAATTTCCTGAGCAATTATGACAGTATCATCGAGTAAAATTTTCTGAATCAGATAAAAAATATAATTATGTACACTTTGCGCATTTCATTACATCATTAAAATCTGATAAAATACATACGGTTTCAAAAATCTTATAAAATATAACCAGCGCAAACCAACAAGCTGGCAATTTTGGCTGATGGAAAATAAAAATAAGGTCACTGGGAGCGTGTTTTCTACAGACGTAAAGTTGAAAGTAATACTATAATTATCAAAACGTTTTGAAACCAAAGCTTAATCCAATATCAGATTTAGCCGCAACACATCACGAGTTTAATCTGCAGACAAAGTTTCTAAACTGAGATCTGAAAGATGGGGATATAAACGTGCAGACATTTTTGAATAAATACAATAAAAAAAGGAAACACCACGCAAGTGATCTTCTTACCTGCTAAATCACAGGCAACTGAGGAAAATTCAACGATAAAAAAACTTTAAACCTAAATATAGCTGTTTGTGAGGACTGAATACTAATTAGAGATAACATAGGCCCTTATTAGACGATCAAATCGGGTCATCAAATTGACAAGATCAAAAATTGTTGTGGAGATACAACTTTTGAACACAAAGCACTCCACTCCAGTCACTCATCTACAGCCAATCACACACTCTATTCTATCATATTCGAGCTACCTGCTGGAATTAGATTAAATGAATAGTTCTGATTGGGGTGCAAAAGAAAAGTTGTCAGAGTTGGCAGTTGCCAGCCCTGCTAAATCCTGTTACATTTGAGAGCTTGATTTGATCATCTTACTACAGCTTTTGTCATCATGGTTCAATAAGGTGGTGCTGCTAGGAAAATCTTTGAAATCTTACGGTTCCCATTCTAGGATTATTTGCATGTACCTAAACTGAATTTGAAAGTAAGATAAGGAGTTAAAATCATAAATAATTGTTAAAATCTTAAAACAATGGTTAAAATTTAAGAAAATCGCTGAATAATTTTAACGTTGATAAGGAGTGTAAATTGGTCCTCAATATTACAGAAGAGGGTGAGTGATTTAGGATCCGCACATTAAACAATCGTCCTTATTTTGCAGTGAACAGACCATTGCACTCATGTTATAAGCACGTTGTTCTTCCTCTGCTGTTCCGTTCTCATGAGTTCCATTTTCTACACCATTCTGGACTCCGTTTTGAACACCGTTCTGTTCTGTTTTGACTGTTTTTCGTAGTTTAGTTTTGTCAACAGTGAACTGGATTGCTTGTGCGGCTGGCTTTGTCCGCAAATAGTACATTCCTGTTTTCAAACCCTGAAAAATGCCCAATAATTTCATAGAATTAAAACAATGCAAGGAGGCTACATCTTAGAGAAAAAAATTTAAAATTCATAAATTGCGATATTAAAAGATTGAGATTCTCATAAGAAAAAGTCCATCATACGTTAAATGTAATAAATCGACAAATGGCTGACATTGAAATTGTAATTAGGTAATCTAAGGTGAGAATTCAGTTTAGATCCCAGTATATGCAAGAATCTTGGCTCATCTGTAGGAAATCGGTTGTAAAAAAAAACAGCCATAGGATAATTGTTTTAATTTAAAATAACTCATGAATAAAAATAAAATTGATAAAGCATCTATTTATAACGCATCTATTTTTTTATTTTATTATACATCTATTCAACCTTATTTAAAGTGTACCTGGAAGAAGTTTTAAAGGAATGGAAAAGATGCTGTTCGGGAATGGGCGTCCCGCTACGTGAAGATGGCACCCTTTATACTCTGTGCTTTGCTGATGATCAGGTGGTAATAGCTCAGGACGAAGAAGATGCGAATTACATGACGCGGAAGCTAGTGGAAGTATACCGAAAGTGGGGAATGGAAGTAAATGTGGTTAAGACGGAGAAGTTGGTTATCGGTGGTGATCAGCAAAGCATTGAACTGGAGGATGGTCGGAAAATTCAGGACTGTGAAGAGTATAAATATCTAGGAGTTTGGTTAACTAAGGACGGAAATTTGGATCGGGCTATTAAAGATCGGAATGTGCAAGGCAGGAAAGCTATCGCGATGCTAAATGGGGTTCTCTGGGACCAGAGTATCTCCAAGGAGACCAAAAGGAAAATTTACAACGTCATCATGAAGAGTATCGTAACTTACGGGAGTGAGGTCTGGCAACTCAAGAAAAGAACTGAAGACATGCTTAGGGCAACTGAGATGGACTTTTGGCGGAGGTCTGCTGGCATCTCAAGAAGAGAGCGTATCCGCAATGTAAAAGTACGCGAGATCATGGGTGTAGAGAAGGACATCGTGCACGATATCAGGTCCAAGCAGTTGGTCTGGTATGGACATGTGCGAAGGATGGCAGACGACCGGTTGCCCAAGCAGGTCTTCGATTGGGTTCTTCCCGGAAGGCGACGGCGTGGACGTCCTGTGGAAGGTTGGCGACAAGGGGTGGAGGAGGAGATCAGAAGGTGCCAATTGCCTGATGATCTCTGGGAGGATAGGGGGCAATGGCGATTGGGCGTCGCAGAGCGCGAGGCGGCGCTATAAAAGCGACTTTATGTATGTATCTATTTATAAATACAATGGATCAAGAACTAGGTGGATCTTTATTTCAAGCCTTTTTCGTTGGAAAAGTAACTTGATGCAGTGAAAATAAATTGTACATAATGGTTAACTTACCAAATTCCATGCATGGAAGTGCATTGACGATAATTTGGCGTAGTTTGGTTCTGCAATATGGACATTCAAGGATTGAGATTGATCAATGAAAGCACCTCTATCAGCAGCCATCTTCAAAATAGTTTTTTGGGAAATTTCCCATACAGTTTTGTACAAAGCCTTCAAATCATCTGGAATTTCTTTGATATTCTGAAAAGAAGAACAAAAAAAGGCTGTTCAGTGGCAATGCGCTAAAAGAGTTCAGTGTTGCTTAGATGCTTTGCAGGACAGTCGGTTAGTCTCGCGTGCTGGCTAGTAAGCGTGGCAAATGTGAACAAAATTTACTTAGCGATAATTGTGGAAAGGATTAAGAGGGCAGATTGCAGAAAAAAATATGAGAGTAATATGAAGTTTAATCACAGTAAACGTGAGCAAAGCTGAAAGGCAATTTTAAAAGATTATGACTGATCTTTTTTTTTCTACTCATCTTTTTTCAGAAAAAGAGGCAAATTGACAATTTTACCTTGAGGCAGAAGCCCCCCGATCGCAACAAGCAATCAGCATTTTAGAGGTTTCTGCATTCCTGCTGCAGTGTGCGTACAAAAAAAAATCCTTAGAATTTTCCATAAAAAAATAGAATGCCCCTTATATTTCTGGGGAAAGTAAAATCTCCAACTACTTCTTCAATTTTTACAGTTGGGTATTCAAGCAAATGCAAAACGATATCATGACATTGTCAAATGAAATAGAGAACACTCATTCAAAATCATGAAAGTTGTATATAACTGGAAAATACCTGCACAGATCCATTGTTGACAATGAGCTCGTTTTTCATGTCATCACTCCATAAGCCACGTTCTACAAGATCTCGCAATAAGTGATGATTAACAACCTGAAAAATGACAAATTTATGATAAAAATGTCTCATTCATTTTAGTTGTTTTTTTTTTTTTTTTTTTTTTTTTTTTGGACATACAAAGTCTCAGTTAAAGATGATTGTGTTCACAGGGTTATGGATAACATCTAATCTTTTGAACGTGTGATTAGTTTGAAAAATAAGCCTTGATTTTTCTATTATTATTTCCGATTTCATCTCAAACCAGTAAATCAAATCAAAAGCAACATCAACCATGAAGTTGTCTTGGTCATAAAAAAGTAACTCAGATGAGCAAGAAAGGAAACAGAAAAGTAAACTAAAAAGGTACCTGGAATTCTCCGGAGAGGACCCGCCTCGAGTAGATATTACTTGTGTACGGTTCAAAAGATTCATTGTTGCCTAGGATCTGAGCAGTTGAAGCTGTTGGCATGGGTGCTAGAAGGAGGGAGTTACGCACTCCATGTTTGGCAATTTTTTGTTTTAGCGCAGCCCAGTCCCATAAATCTGTTGGGGTAACATTCCACATATCGTACTGCAAAATCTAGAACATTTAAAGGTTGAAATCAGGATTACATGTGCCTTTGACATGAAATATTTCATAAGACTCCTCGACCTGTAAGTGAATGCTTTGAGGGACACATAAAATATATTTAATATAAAACTGTAAAAAAATGTAAGTTGGATGATACATGATGAAAAATTGTTGAAAAGGAGTAAAAAGTATCAAAAAAGAAAAAATTGTTGAAAAGGAGTAAAAAGTATCAAAAAAGAAAAAATTGAGAATTCTTTCTTGAGGAGTGCTTACTTTAATTTTACATGTCTTCACGATTGGAAATTTGATTAACTTAGATTGATTCACGAGTGACACTTTGACCATTGATAGTCTTAAAAAGTTATTTTCACGAAGTGGAAAAAGAAAATTGAAGTATTTAGTATGGACAAAAATTGCAAAAAAGATGAAACTACAAGGCGATTGATTACTTACCCCCTTGCTGACAGGAGATCCTTCATAGGTCGAGTATGGTCCATTCATTTCAGCTAATTCAACGCTGGCTTCCAAGGCACCATAGTAAATTGTTTCGAATAGTTGGATGTTCATCTTCTGCGACTCTTCACTGTCAAAAGGCAGACGCATGAGAAGGAAAAGATCGGCCAACCCTTGGATTCCAATGCCAATGGGACGGTGGCGCATATTTGAATTGCGCGCCTAGCAAAACAAGAAATAATGAACCTTAAGAAACATGAACATACTTCGATTGCAGTGTTTCAAAATTTCTACTCTCATTACCTCTTTTTTAAAGAGACGCGATTGACAGTTTGGCATGAAAATTTACAGAGGGTATTCTTCTGTGATGATAGAGAAGATCTATAGATTTTATCCCAGTAGCGACAGTCAAGTTAAAAAATATAGCTACAGCAATGGTACCACATGCCCCTTTGCTGTCAGTTACAAATAAAATAAAATGTAGCACAAAGTTTAAAGAACAGTGAGCTGAAACAGAAATTTTTCTAGTTTTACTGCTGTTATGAGGTCTAGACTGGTTATGACAGAAATTTTGCTGTCACAAAGTCTTCCCTAACTTGACTACTTCACTTGGACATTTTGATGGTTAATGCGATAGCTTACCTCAGGTACAGGATAGTAGTTGATATCGATGATCTTGTTTAGATTTTTGGTGACAGTTTTGGTCACCTCCTTCAATTTCTTGAAATCATAAGTCCTATCAGGATTGACAAACATATTTACAGCAATTGAGGCCAAATTACATACAGCAATCTGTAAGAGAAAAAAAATTTAAACATATTACTCTAACATCAATGAACAGTGGTATAAGGCTTTGGGATAAATCACATTGTCTTAATTTGGTCGACGGACAGAATTCAGAGAATTCTAGTTAATAAAGGTGTAGTAACAAAAAAAGAAAAACGGATACCAGAATTCTCAGCGTTTTTAAAGATCTCAAAACCATTTCAAAATTAGAGGATAAAGAGACAAATCTTGGCGGCAGACTTAGTTTTAACGATTGAATCTTCCTCGGAAGGAAATCTTGCAAAAAATTCCAGTTGACCTTGAATCTGGCGGTTCTTTGAAAAATTCTGGAGAATTTTCTTTGAGGGATTATCAAAAATTCCTTGACAATTTCTTCATTTCCATTGTAATAAAAGAGCTTGATGCAAAAACGGCTTTTTTCGCCCCCCCTCTGGAAGTTCTTCAGACTTTGTCTATTGATTACTCATACTTGAGCGCTTCTTTTCCCAAATTTTCAGACCCCCAAAAAATTTTGGGGGGAGCTAGGGGGGGTGGAAGTCAAAACCTGTGAACCTCGATATCTCTTGAAGAAAGAAAGATATCGAGGTCCGGTTTGGACGAAAAATCGTCTGAAATTGCATACTTTAAGATTCCAAATGTCGAAATCCCGATATCACATTTTTAAGTCAACATATGTGCTTTTTTCCAGTTTTTAGGTCAAGAAAATTTCTTATAAACAAAAAATTTACAAAGATCTCAATTTTTTATTTGAACCAAAACCAGTTTTTTAAATTGTTCGTCTTTTTCCGCATCCAACGAGTGGTCCATTAAGCTGGGGAACCGAACGGTTCCGGAGTTATGATCGATTGAAGTTTCCGCTCATCGCGCGCCGACCGATTTTCGCGCGCAAAAAAGTCGGATTTGACTGTTATTAGATCAGATTGAATGTTCAAACTGAGCAAAATGCTTTATTAGGGACTCTTGAGGGTCGCTGAGTTCAGAAATTACAGATACTTCCAAAAAATTCACGATTTTAAAATTGCAGCATTGGACAGGACCACTGAGCGGCCGGTCGGCGCTCAGTGGGCCTCTAAAATAGCGCTGCGGAGCTGTAATTTTAAAAACGTAAATTATTTGGAAGTATTTCTTTTAAACAAAAAATTTACAAAGATCTCAATTTTTTATTTGAACCAAAACCAGTTTTTTAAATTGTTCGTCTTTTTCCGCATCCAAGAGCGGTACATTAAGCTGGGGAACCAAACGGTTCCGGAGTTATGATCGATTGAAGTTTCCGCTCAACGCGCGCCGACCGATTTTCGCGCGCAAAAAAAGTCGGATTTGACTGTTATTAGATCCGATTGAATGTTCAAACTGAGCAAAATGCTTTATTAGGGACTCTTGAGGGTCGCTGAGTTCAGAAATTACAGATACTTCCAAATAATTTACGTTTTTAAAATTACAGCTCCGCAGCGCTATTTTAGAGGCCCACTGAGCGCCGACCGGCCGCTCAGTGGTCCTGTCCAATGCTGCAATTTTAAAATCGTGAATTTTTTGGAAGTATCTGTAATTTCTGAACTCAGCGACCCTCAAGAGTCCCTAATAAAGCATTTTGCTCAGTTTGAACATTCAATCTGATCTAATAACAGTCAAATCCGACTTTTTTGCGCGCGAAAATCGGTCGGCGCGCGATGAGCGGAAACTTCAATCGATCATAACTCCGGAACCGTTCGGTTCCCCAGCTTAATGGACCACTCGTTGGATGCGGAAAAAGACGAACAATTTAAAAAACTGGTTTTGGTTCAAATAAAAAATTGAGATCTTTGTAAATTTTTTGTTTATAAGAAATTTTCTTGACCTAAAAACTGGAAAAAAGCACATATGTTGACTTAAAAATGTGATATCGGGATTTCGACATTTGGAATCTTAAAGTATGCAATTTCAGACGATTTTTCGTCCAAACCGGACCTCGATATCTTTCTTTCTTCAAGAGATATCGAGGTTCACAGGTTTTGACTTCCACCCCCCCTAGCTCCCCCCAAAATTTTTTGGGGGTCTGAAAATTTGGGAAAAGAAGCGCTCAAGTATGAGTAATCAATAGACAAAGTCTGAAGAACTTCCAGAGGGGGGGCGAAAAAAGCCGTTTTTGCATCAAGCTCTTTCTTCAAATGGAGAGTAACTTAATCATAGAAGGTTAGTCTCCAATGGGCCTGTTGCAAACTTTTGCTAGAGCAAAAATAAGAGTTGTTTCTCATAGATAATGCCTCAAAAATCACGATGAGCGCATTGGCAATGTCTGAAATGCACTCATAACTTCACAGTCTGCGTAAGAAATTTGCGGTTTTTTGAGCTTCCCGCTTCAAAAGCGATACTATGGCATAGGTGAACCTTTTGTAAGAGGAGTCGTTCCATCGTCGGCAATACTCATCATGGCCGACGCCAATCCGCCAAAACACGTGTGATGGGACGAGATAATACCTGAACTGGATTAGACCAGATAACAATCGGCGTGTTTTAACGTTCATGTTTTCCACGCCCGCATTGATTGACCTTGAACTCTCCTCGAATTACGCGCAAAACTGCGCGCAAGTGTCGGCCATGACGAATATCGCCGACGATGGAGCGACTCCTCTAACAAAATGTTCACTTGTGCCGTAGTATCGTTTTTGAAGCGGGAAGCTTAAAAAAACGCAAATTTCTTACGCAGATTGTGAAGTTATGAGTGCATTTCAGACTTTGCCGATGCGCTCATCGTGATTTCTGAGGCATTATCTATAAGAAACAACTCTTATTTTTGCTCTAGCAAAAGTTTGCAACAGGCCCATTATGAAACTCAATTCTCTGACTGCGGAATGAAATTATTCTAAAATTAAATGAAACCCATGGTCATCTGAGTGGGAGACACAGATTGAAGTAAGGACTTACTTCATCGTCAGACGTGTATTCTATAATTTCAGTACACAAGTTGCTACACTTGATGGTTCCTAGATTTTGTTGATTTGACTTGCTGTTACAGGCATCCTTGTAGAGCATATATGGTACACCTGTTTCTACTTGCGAATCCAGAATGGCAAACCACAACTGCTGGGCTTTCACTTGTCGAATGTAACGACCCTCCTTCTCATACCTGCGCAGTAAAATAGAGTCAATGATAGAACAGATGATCGACATCAAATTAAGACAGACAAAGTAAAAATTAGGGATTAATCTACATCTATACTGGAATATATTCAGTTCGAAGATGAAAGTAACTTTGTTATTTTCAAGCTAATCTGTGCTCATAGTTGATGTATCATGTATGCTGATTGTAAACATTTTTGAGAGCTTCTTTCACAACCTGCTTGGTATGATTATAAAATGGGAGGATTTGAGAAGATACTGGTAAGGACTTGGGGAAAAAAATTGTGATAGACTCTGGTTCTATAAGCATGAAGGCAATTAAAAAATCAATTACAAAATTATGCAATATTTTAATAGAAAGTCATGTCATTATTAAATTATATTGCACTCTACATGACTGAAAACAACATGGGTAGCTAAATTAATTAGATTTTTGTTTCAGAAAACCATTGAAATTTTAGCTGATGAGATGAGAAACTGCCTCTGGTCTCACTCTCAAAATTTGATTGCTACAAAAAAGACGAAGTCTTTAAAAGGAGTACAAGGGTTGTTAAAATGCACAACTGGCTGGTGAAGATTCCATTGTTTTAATTAATATACTGCAAATATGAACGAAACAAGATTTTCCTTACTTTATTGATCCAAAACAATATCATGATGTAAAATTTGCTACATCATGATCATTAAACTATTAGATATGCTATATGATGAGACAAAAAGAGCAATGTGCACTGTTTATACTTCGTAGTAATGCGAAGGCTCCTTTACACGAAATGGAGGGGAAAAAATTCACCACTCTTAAAGTTTAAATATTTATACAGATTGTCTAAGTTTAGAACTAGACAACCTGCTTTTCTTCAAAATTTATGCAGGTAAACTAGATACAATAACAAGACACTTTCCAAGAAAATGAGCTTATTTAAGAAAACCGAGCAAGAACTTACCTAGTGTAAAGTTTTACGAACTCTTCTCCCCAGCAATCTGACAATCCAGGACAGTCATTGGGACACATGAGACTCCATACTCCATTCTGCTCAACTCTCTTCATGAATTCATCAGGAATCCAAAGGGCGTAAAAGAGATCACGAGCTCGCACTTCTTCTTTTCCTGTGTTTTTCTTCAAGTCTAAAAATTCAAAAATATCCGCATGCCATGGTTCCAGATAAATTGCGAAAGCTCCAGGACGCTGCAATAGAAAGAGAGGGTGCTCTTGTAGTTCACAGATGCTTATTCATGAATAATTTGCGCAGAGCAAAATAATTGACAAGAAGCATAACTAGTCATGTTACTTCATCAAAACTTAATATGTATGAAACACTTGTTGCTTGTGTTGAAAAATAAACTAATATACACTATTTTATTATTTACAGACAAAATGGTGCTAAACAGTTAGCGAATAGAGGAGAACAAAATGATACTTGCAAATAAGAGTAACAAGATAAGTTATCTGATCAGAATTTCATTAAAGACCTGTTGAGTACTAAAATATCAACCTGTGAGAAATTACCATTTATTGGTTCTTCCTAGTGTTAGTCAATTCAAACTTCTTCTCTCTTGCAAAAAAACATATTTATCACATAGGGCATTGAAAACTAACTCATCCCTCAAAAAATGAGTAAAGTAAGGTTCCACAAAAATTTCTTCGCTGACATAGAAAACACTGATTTCTTACTTAAGGGAGCAGTTTCGAGACTCATATGTGCTCAATGTGTTTCAAGTAAAGTTTGTACGTAAAATTTGTATTGAGATGCTTAATTTTGGACTGTCTATTGGACAATGGAGCATCTCAAAATTTAGTGAGTGAAAAGGGCTTCTTTCTCAACAGCTTTGATGTGAGAGGCGAAATAATCAGCAATTACCTTGTTACCGCCTTGATCAACATATCGGGCTGTGTTGTTGAAAACTCGAAGCATGGGTACTATTCCATTGGAAGTTCCGTTTGTTCCTGCAATGTAACTGCCAGTAGCTCTGATGCAGTGAATATGAATTCCGATTCCTCCAGCAGACTTGGAAATAAGAGCACTTTGCTTCAGAGTGTCGTAAATCCCTTCAATACTGTCTCTCCTCATGGCCAGCAAAAAGCAGCTGTAAAATTGAGCAGAGAACATAATGAAAGGTCAAACTGTGATGGTCAGAGAAAATCAAGGATGCAGAAACATTTTGATAAGTTTACTACAGATGAGAAACATTTTCCATTTTTTATGGTAAAAGATTAGATGAGACAAAAATAGTAAGCTGAATTTACAGAGAAAGATTTTAGAGAGAAGCTACAAACGTTCTTTCTAAAAATAAAGATAATTTTAATCAGATCGATTGGTTTAGAAACGACACATCTCAGATTTTCAGAAATTTTTACATTTTTGTAGGAAAATAAGTTCTGAAGATAGGCCCATCCACTGAGATGAAGATTTTTGTTTTTAATGTAGGAAAAAGTAGTGGAAAATGTGGGGAAACAGCATGTGCTTTACAAAATGGAATTTCAGGGCCTTGATGATATTTCCACTGGATTCCACAGGATCAATTTAATTTTAGAGGATCTGGTCAAATTTTTTAAGTTTTTAATCTTTTTCCCAGATGGGGAAAATATGGCCGAGATATAAACTAAAACATTCAATTTTCCACATTCTTTGATAAAATATGCTGTTTCTGATGGCATTCATTGAAGAGCAACCAAATTATTTTTCGTAACGTTGTTTCTCATTTGATTGAAGTGTGTAACATACTAATTCTGGACAGTGGCTGATTGCTAAGCCCTAGGATAAGTGCTCCCAGGCTTATGACAGTTTTTTCTTCTACTTCCACTCTTCAGGCAGTTGTGCAGTTTACATAGTGAATTGTAAAATTTAAACATGCAGAGATTTTTTGTTCCTAAATTGCCAAATTTACTTACTTGGAAAAAATTTGGCAAGCAAAGAGAGGGCAAGGAGAAAAATAACTTTTGAACTGAACTATTTTGTGTATTTAATGAGCCACTGGGCTTGTGTAAGAAAAAAATTACCTTGATAGTTGAGGTCTTGGTGTAGCTGCTGAGAACAAAGTGGGTGAGGCATGTGTGAAATACTTTTCCGATAACAAGTTGTAAGTCTCGATAGCGTCTTCAATATTCTCACCATGAATTCCGACGGCTACGCGCATTAGCATGTGTTGCGGGCGCTCTACAATTTTCCCATTAATACGAAGCAAGTAAGAGCGCTCCAAGGTCTGCAAAAGAAACAAAGAGAGAATCAATCACAAATCAAAGGATTTTTCCGAGTTCAACAATACAATATGCAGATAATTCTTGGTACGCAATGGCAAGATGCAAATTAGTCTCTTTCCTATAGTTGTCCACTATTTTAATGAGTTTAAAAGAGAATTTCTCATTTAAGATGAAATCAAAAGGGAACTTACAACCCATTAATCTCTTCCAAAAAGTTTTAATGATGGAGTTTCGAATTACTGTCTTGAAGTTTCTGATTAAAAATGTTTTCACTGCAAAAAACATGTTATTGTCTACATGAAGGAGAAATTTGTTGGCACCAGATGATCGCAGAAATTGATAGGAACAATCAGCCAAACGGAGACAACCTCTTCTCTCCTTCTGAAAGTAAAAGGTGCTATGTAGCCAGTTCATCTGACAACCCTTCTTTTTTCATTGACTGGAAAAGAAAGATTTACTCTTCCCTTTTGTGACTAAAAAATATTTTGCTCAGTGGATCCTACTTAGCTGAAAAGCATTCTTGTGCTTCATGCAGGTTACTTACTTTGAAGCCAAAATAATTGTAGCTGAAATCTCTATCATAGATGATCGCAGAGTTAAGTCGATCTGCATTTTTCTTGACTATTTGGTAATGGAAATCTGAGATCATTGGTGTTGGTTTTTTGGTTACTTCACTTATCATGTTATACAAATCTTCAACCACATCTGAAATAATAAAAATAAACGAACTGGTGAGTTGAGGGACAGAAAATTAGGATTTATGTATTTAGTTACTACAATGTTGCAATGCTTGTAAACATGAAACAGATGGGGAAAACTATAGGATGATCAGTAAAATCTGGCAAGTAAGACTGTGTGAATCAAACGGTGTAAGGCATCATTAGATCCTTATTTTTTAAAGGAAAAAGCAGAAAGGAACTTCAAAAAGTTTAGAAGACCTTAAGCTGTAAAATTAGCTCTTCAGAATGAATGACATGTTTTCATAAAAGCCAGTAAAACATTCATACGCATCAGGAATCTACAATTTTGCATATTCGTTCTCAAAGGTTTCTTACGCCAAAATAATCTTAGGACTGAGGAACATGGAAAATTCATTTTTAGCCAATTAGTACTTCCTTTTTTTCAAGGGAAAATCATTGATTTTTTTTAAAAAACACGGAAAATTTTTAGAGAAAACTAACTCACTTGCATAAAATTTTAAAAGATGGGGCGCGTTTCAAGACCTTTGGTCCCATAATCAGTCATGCCCGAAACACGTCAAAATTTTACGCAAGTGAGTCAGTTTTCTCTAAAATTTGTTTGTGTTTTTAAAAAAGATTCGAGACTTATGTAGCCACCCAATGGTGTTCGTAGCAAGTCATTGATTGCTTTCATGAAGACGATGTAAGGTTATAATGAAGCTCTCTTTTACCCCTTTGACAACTTTGAGTCAGGATTTCTCCAGGGATGCAAAGGACTCTCAGTTCTTACCACTGAATGTTTTTTTGGTTTCTTTGTGGAGATTGGAGACAGCAATTCGGGCAGCTAGAACAGCATAATCGGGATGGCGAGTTGTCATCGTGGCTGCTGTTTCCGCGGCCAGATTATCCAACTCCACGGTCGTAACGCCAGGGTAAAGTCCATTGATCACCTTCATTGTGATCTCGATCTAAAAAAACAGACACTCACTATTAGTATTATATCAGATATCAAGTGAGAAAAACCACAATCATTCGTTTTAGTTTTGTCATCAAATTTTCTGACTAATCCCCGACTATTTTGGTTTTTCCTGACTCCAAAAATATCGAATTCCCAGACTTTCCCTGATATTAGAATAAAACTTCCACTTTGATTTTTTTCCTCCTTTAAATTACACTCACTTCTACTAAACGCACCTCGCAAAATTCCCTGACTTTTCCTATGAATTCCCTCACTTTTTCTATGAATTCTCTGACTTTCCCTATGAATTCCCTGACTTTTCCTGTAAATTCCCTGACTTTCCCAGCTCTCCGGTCCGCCGGCAACCCTGAATTCTGCAGTGCTGGAGTTTCGCAAAAGGGTCAACACAATGCGCCTGTCAACATTTTTTTAATTTTTGAAAACTTTCAGGATTTGCGTCGAAGTCGCATCATTCCACATGAGTTGAAAATCTGAAAACCGTCAGAAAGAAGAGGGGGAAAAATTCTCTCAGTCTTCACAATTTGGTTGCGACCGCGCGTTCGGGAACAATAGGTATCATTGGGCCACGGTAGCTGCTGGAAATGAGAGCGAACATTTCCGAGAAAGTTCCTAGACTACGCAAGTTGAGGAATTCTATTTTTGTACTATTGTCTCGGACTTGTCATTTTAGAATTACGTCACGCACTTTTTGTTGTTTTAAGATGACTCTCCTCTCTTCCACGAAACACGATACACAAGAAACACGATAAATAAAAAAAGAGATAAATTCGAATTCGAGAAATTCGGGACGGTTTGCTGAACAAAAATATTCATGGAAAAAGACGTTAGGTTAACATTTCCATGGAAAAAGACGTTAGTAAAAGGGTTAACATTTCCACGGAAAAAGGCGTTAGTACGAAGGTTAACTGGACTGAATTGAATAGAAAGGATCCATGATACACCAATTTATAACAGAGCAAATGCGACGTAGATTCATCTTCATGAAATTGAATGATTTTTTTTTTTGGGGGGGGGGGGGGGAAGAACATCAACGGACGACTATGTTCAAAATTTTCAGAAACTTTCCCCGAAACCCAAGGAAAAATCACGCAAAATTTCGTCGAATAACGATGATTAATAAAATTATCCTTCAAAAATGTGACGAGTGTCAGAAAATTCACGACGTCGCTTTAGTGTCGCTGTTTGGTAGTTTTATCATCGATGTAAGCTTTTGTATGATGGCCGGCGATAATTAGTCGTCCTTCAAAATATCAAAATTCCAAAAGAATGTACAACACTCCGCGAACCGATCTGCGTGTTTTTTTAATTCACCATCGATTTCAGTGACATTCGATTATCAGAAACGTCCAAACCGCTGAACGCCCCTCCCGTGCCCCCACCAATACAAAATATATACATGAAGAAAAAAAAAATGCATGAAGTGAAAATGACGAGTTCACCTAATGGTTTCTGAAATACTGTCATTAGGAAAAGGACGAAAAAAATCTCCCTTCGCTCCACTAGTTACGCGGTGCATTCACCCATTTTCCATCATGGTAAGGGACCAGCGGCGCACAGTGGATACAGCCAATACGAAAGGTTGGACAAAATTTGGCGACTTTAAAACGCTCATAACTCCATTCATACAAAACTTTGAGGCTCAAAAGTGGTTCTTGGTTTCCTCGTAAAATTTCCCTCATAAAGCACCCCTTCAAATTTAAAATTTGACGAAATAAACATCAAAATTCGCGGGTTTAGTCAAAAATTTCATGTCCGACCTCTCTCTACTTGACTCGATCCACAGTGAGACGAGGCGTGAATGATCAATTATTATCGATATTTCCCCTTTGAAGCTGTGATGAAGGATCGATTATTGAGGTGTTTATTGCGAGCACCCTTTATATCGATCCTTTTCCATAGCTTTAAATGGCGGATCAATCGATATATCGACTATCGCAAAGAAGGGACTTACCGGATCGACGAATTCTGAGTTGAGACCATAGCATAGTTTCGAAATCCGAGACGTAATTTTATCGAAGTGCACATCCTCGATGCGGCCTCCTGAAACAGAAATCGGGAACTAATTGTAGGTGGAAAAAAACGTCCTTGAATTCCTTCCCCCCTTGAAATTTGCAAAAAAACTACGCGAGTGGATTCATTTGAATAGTTTCTCCGACTATGACGATAGTCTGCCCGAGCCCATTTTTTACGCAGAAGACTGAGACTTAAATGAACATGGAAAAACAAAAAATACAAGTATATTGACGTAGTAGGCAAAAACTTCGCAGTCAATGCTCTCGTAAAACACGACCGCAAAAAAAAAAAAGTAATTTTCACTCATAGCATGCGGTTGAAAATCCAGAGTTAAAAATTTATCTCGCACTTGTTCCAAATTCGTAAATCTCTGACCTCCACAGCAATGCCCAACAAAACATAGACATTTTTTCTTTCTCTTTTAATCATCTTATTCTTTTTCTGGCAAACTTTTCTGTTTCACAGAATTTTTAGGGACTGGACACTTAACCAAGTGCCTGACTCATGATAATTTTGTTTTCAAGTTTCAAGGTTGAATTCGTATTATTCATGGTCCCTTCATGCCCTCCTGATTCGGTCAAAAACGTTTCGGAAAAATTCAGGAGTACACTCTCTATTTTTCTGTCTTGAACACATCACAAAGCACCGTTTTTCATGGTATCAGCTACGAAAAAATTGAACGGGCCAACAACACGGAGAATCCGATCGAAAGGTCGCGCTAACATGTATACATTCCACGTGCATTTTGGGGTATCGCAAATTCTAGTTCGGATAAATTGGCATGCATGAAATGTTGCTGAAAAAGAAATGTGGCCCTACACAGGAAAAGAAACCCTGGTGAAGAAAAAACCTTTAGACTGGTTCATTGATGCTGAACATAGAAGAGCGTTCTACGAACATTTTCCGACAAAATCGCTCGACAATGTCAAAATGACATATTGCGGTTTAAAGCTTAAAGTTCGAAAAAATTAGTCACGAGAAAAAACTACATGCCATACAAAATTGGCCATGTTCAGGGCACGAGACTACCGGAAAGTAATGGAACTTTACGCCCTCTGTAGGTACAAAAATGAACTAAACTCTTTGTTTTTTCTTGCATGGTTTATGAAAATCTCAAAATCTGAAACCTAATTCGACTAACAATAAGTTACCCTGGTATAAATTGTGTCTTCATGGAATAATTCATTTTGGTAACAAATGTTTTTGGGATACTTTAAACCGCAAAGGTTTGGAGTTACATTGCCGAAAAGGTTTCGATTGCGGTGTTCCAAAAGATCCATTTGTTTGACCATCTACTAACCGAGTGAATACTTAAGGCTTGCATGGGGGTAAAAAATTAGGAATAAAAAAGGGGCTCGGCTATTGCGTCAATCCTCATCGATCAATCATGGTTTATTAATACTATAAAAAGGCCAAATGCTTATGAAATCAACATTAGATGCGGTTTAATACATTAGTAAAGAGACCAAGAAGTACTGCTCAAGAATAACTTGGTGGTAGTTAGAGTCCATGCCAAATCAGTTAACGTACTTTCAGACTCCGACAGATGATGCGCCATCTTCATTATTGCATTTACTTATCATGCGAAAATGACTTCAGACGATCTTCTGTCGCAGTCTAAAAAAGTGTTAGACTTAGTTGGCGCGATTCAACAAGTATTTAGAGGCGTTTCTCGGTACTGCATGGATTCCCGGAAATTTTCAAAGATTTCATGAAGTTCACGCGGGGAAATGAATAAAATTTTCCATCTTCTCTACTGCTTCGCTCTCTGACAGCACTTACACACTCACGAGGCAAAAAAATGCTCGACCGATGTGTGAATCCAAAAAAAAAACCGCCTAAAAAAGCAAGTACACTTTAGGCTGAGAGTGAGTATACAGCCACGGTTTAATGAGGGGATTTAAGTTGCTCAACTGTCAGTCACAGTCATACGCTCCGAGATCCTTTAACTGGTCGACAAAAAAAACTACGATTTCTAGCTCATCCATAAAAACACCTATCTGCGAAGGCAAACGGAAGGAACAAACGCTATTTCTGAAAAGAGCCAGAAATAGTGGTTCCTTATACCAAAATGTGGTCTAATTTTAGCGGCACTTATCTGCCGGACTGAGGATTTATACTGACGTGCTAAGGAAAAACGCCGTATGGGCATTTGCGGGTTGCCAAATTTCCTCCGATAAAATGTTTATTTTTGAGGAGAGTTATGAATATTTTTTCTTGAAATTTTCAGAAAATTTACATCTAATCGCGAATAAGTTTCTTTGAAAAATTGAAAGGGAAAAAAATCACAAATACTCCGGAAAATGCATGTTTCATCGAAGGAAATTTGGAGACGTTGGATAACTCATACGGCGTCCTTCCTAAGCACGGCAGTATAAGTGGGAACTTTCGAGAAATCCCAACCTAAGTTCACGCCCCGGGAAACTTTTACAAAAAAAAAAAACCACACACGTGCATGCACAGATACCAGTGACGTGGCTACGGTGGGAAGAGACCGACAGGGTCTGAATAAAGGCCGGAAAATTTTCCTAAAAACGTCATACGATGATTTTTAAGAATGTTTGACCTTTGGCCTCTCCCCAGAAAATGTCTGGATATGCCACTGACGTAAAGGCGGTTATCAATGGAACTTTCAACAGCCACCGAGAACTTTTCCATTCCCAGAATTTTTCCGGGAAACTTTGATCCTTACGCACGCAAGTCACTGCCTCAGTCACGCGCACTTCCAAAACTGAAAAGGCAGCTTGGTGGTGAAAAGTTTTCTTCCGATTCGGCTATCAAGTGAAGAACTATGTTTCTGAGAGGATGGCCCTTAGGTCTTGTCTCCACGCGACGTTTGACGGGATTTGTGAGATTTGTCCCGGGTTCGAATCGCAGGGATGAAACTTCTGGGCTCTCCTCACGAAAAGAAAACAGCAAAATTTCTCAGCCTTCTCCCTGAGTCGCTTTTAGGGCCCCTCGAGAATTTTGCTTGGTACTGTGATTTGTATTGGCTACCTCAATACTTTTCCGAACTGGAGATTTTCCGTTTGAGATTTTTCACTGGGACAAATCCCTTAGAAAAGGCCACGGCGAGACCGAAAATGATTCTCACTGTCCTGAGGAATAATGATACCCTTGAAATGACCCAAACAAATAAATACCAAAAATAATTTCTCCGGAAAATACAATCAAATGCAGTTTGTTCTGAGGTGTCAGCCATGGATTTTTATGTATAGATCTTCCCATACGAGCGAGTATATCATTTGAGGAAAGTTGCACCCCCATGCAGAGAAAAGCCATGCGTATAAATCCACGGCTGATACCTCAGAAGAAACTGCATTTCTTATAAATTTAATGACAGCCAAAATCAAACTTTTGATAAAAAAAAAAAAATAGTCTTAGTTTGGTTCAAAGGGTTCCCTAGATTTTTGATTTTGGGCAACCGTGTAATTAATTTTTGAATTGAAAATTATCTACTCGCGATTCGTGTGATTTTTTCCACTCCCATCTCGTGTCGCATCATTCCCGCACTATTTTGCGTGCCACGGTTTGCATGACACGCGTTATTTTAAAGTTGACATTTAGAAAAGTACGATATTCCAGCCACTACGCTCTCAGCTGTCGAGATAGCTCTGAATTATAGCGTTCTAACTTGGGCCGTGCTTGCGAAGTGACGTCATTTTCCCGCCATTACGGCAGTACTAGCGCAGAAACCCCGGAAAAAATAGGCGCGCTTGCATTATTAGTGTGAGAGCTTTTACCTCCACGTAAATTTTAGCTGGAGCACAGAGCTTCCGCGCTGAAGGAAAACTTCGTAAATGCACTCACATGTTGCCTTTCCTCCGATGAAATATAAAACATGATAATTTCAATGGAGATATGAATAACGCTACGGCAGGTTTCAGGGAAAAATTCCTTCGTATTGTTTACCTACGAATCGTTGCAAAAGGAGACGAACCGAACGTTCGGTTACACGAACTGCAAAGTGAGTTTGACGAACCGAATAGTTGGGATGGTACATAGATAACACGTTCTCTTTCATTTTGTGGATATGCATTTCATCTTCTTGGACGTCAAGAAAGATACACTACGTGTTTCGCCCCATCCAATTTTTCTACTTTGCGTTAATGTCTCTGAATCAGCCAAAAAGAGTTCACGTTCTCCTTCATTTTGTGGACATACAATTTTATCTTCTTGGAAGTCGGAATAATTGTATCACGTGTTCTGCCCATCCAACTTTTCTACTCTGCGTCAATGTCTCTGAATCAGCCGAAAAGAGTTCACGCTCTCCTTCATTTTGTGGACATGCAATTTTATCTCCTTGGAAGTCGGAATAATTTTATCACGTGTTCTGTCCCTTTCAACTTGCCTACTCAGCGTTAAAGTCAGCGGAAAAGAGACCAGGATCTTTTTTACTGTTGTGATCATGCGAGAAAGTTTTGTACCTAGTTTCATAATTGTGACTGGGTCTTCGAAACAGGACCCCATTCTTCTGGAAGAAAATTTCCGGAACTTAGAACTTAGGACGAAAAATGATCACGGGTACCGCCTGCAGAACTGTCGTTATACTTCAAGCATCGCACTATCTCCCACTCGGATAAGCGTATCGACGGTGAAACTACCATACCACGTCTTTGCATACCAAAACCTCCTCTCCCATTTTATTTTCGTGAAAGAGAACGAACCAGTATTATTCCTAGAAGTTTTCGCAGATTTTTCTTCACACAGAAAAGAAGAATCAATTCAAGAGAGGACGTTAAGTAGTTTTCCATATAAAAAATAAAGTATATGACAGGAAGTCTGCGACGTCGCAAACCGAGATAAGTGGTCTGGTAGTTTCACCGTCGATATGGCAGCGAGCGTACGAAACTGCGCCAAAATAGAGCACATTTTGCCAAACCGAGATACGGGTCTAGTAGTTTCACCGTCGATATGGCAGCGATGTGCGAAACTGCGCCAAAGTACCTAGAGCACATTTTGATCAAAACGTAACAAATTTTACATCTTCAAGGTGATAGACCACCTATTTTTCAAATTGCTTTCGCAATTCGCGAACGACCGGTTGGTCGTTAGTTCGTGAAAATTCTGCGCCCCTGATTGCCATGAAGCTTGATTTTTCATTCTGAGTTCCTAGTCGACTCGAAAAAATGATGGACAGGAAATTATGTTTAGTTTCTTTGTTAGGGGATATAGCGTATTTACTTGGATCGGCAGAATTTAACACGAAATTCCGTGATCATGATTGGCTGAAATGGGAAGCGAGGAATAGGAGGGAAATGGGGAGGGGGGGGGGGCTGTCTTTAAAAGAAACAGAAGACATTGATGCTTAAGCCCCTTCCGGCATTGATCCTTTGTCCGTCGAGTATGGAAATTTTTGTCTCAGGATTACAGGCGCACCTGTCCTGTTACCAACCAACTCATATTATCGTCATTAAGTATTGCTCACCATCATCGCATTGCATGGTCTGCACATCGTGGCTACACTATCATTCTTCAAAAACGTTATTTGAGTAAAACAGGATTACTGTTACAAGAGCGCCGTGAGAGCTCTCAGATGCCCCCCCCCCCCCCCAAATAAAATATACATTCGTGCAAAAATGTACGAATATTTTTCCTTGAAATTTTCAGAAACGTTGGATTGAATAACGAGTAAAATTATCTTAAAAATTTCGAGCAAAAAATCGCACGTTCCACGAAAAATAAAATACTTCGCCTGAGAAATTTTGCAACATCCGAATTTTCGTAAGGCGAATTTATTTAAGGCAAATAGGGCTTTTCATTAGAGTCGAAGACTCATCGACATATACACTGATCGGCACCGAAGGTATCATGGTCGATCAAATATTGCAGTTACTGCGACATGAAAAAAATGACCGGGAAACCGAGAGAATTCCTTCGAGGAAAGTTTTTTTCAAATTGAAGGAAATAAGATTTTATCCACCAGAAACAGATTTGGGGGGGGGGGGGGGTTATTAATTAATTTGAAGAAATTTACTGACTCGACAAATATTTTCCCAGGTTTGGAATCCTTACATACATAAAAACGTATGTATGGGCCGCGGATGAACCACATCACGGATTGATCGAATCGCGGATAACTAAATCGCGGGAACCGAGATCGCGGATAATCGAACAACGACCTGCACGTAACTGAGCCTGCATGATACTTTAGATGAAGACAGGCAAATTGGGCCTTACGAGGGGAAGGGAGAGGATAGATATCACGGATTGATCGAATCGCGGATAACTAAATCGCGGAAACCGAGATCGCGGATAATCGAACAACGACCTGCACGTAATTGAGCCTACATGATACTTTTGATGAAGACAGGAAAATTGGGCCTTACAAGGGGAAGGGAGAGGATAGAATTACAATACTGCTGCTCAGCGCTGAGCAGCATTAATGCTAAGTAATTTGATTTCACTCTGCGCAAAAATTCCTAAATTTCTTCTTTTTTTGGCTTTTCAAAGTAAGAGTGTGACCAATGTCAAATTTGAGAAAAATGCAGTTCAATTTAGTTAAGACTGATGCCATACTTGAAAAGATCACTTCTGATGCTTGTAGCATCAGTAATTGAGAATTTGTAGGGGTTTGAAATAAAAAAAATCATCTAAAAAATAGAAATTACTATATGGACTGCGCAAGAGAAAATACTCGATTTTAAAATCGAGCAATCATATGTAGGAGGCTGAGGTACGGCAGAATGATCTAATTTGGCGAGATGTATGTGTTTAAATGCAGAATGCTGCCCTATGACATCACAAGAAGGTACATCTTCTTATTTTAGAATCCTTTTTTCTCTCATCTCCTGTGACAGAGAATTATTGAAGAACATACCTACTGTGAACTTAGCTCAGCAAACACTTGCTGATGAAGAAATGAAATACTCTCATGCCGATACTCCACTAAGTATGCGAATTTGGCTGTCCTCGAGGAAAGAATCCACCCGCAAACACAGAGTTAAGTGACTGATAAAATATTGAGAGACAAGAACACCTAAGCATGACAATCAAACCGAAGTTAAAGCAATTTGATGTTCGCACTTCAAAAAAATGTATGCCAAATCCAGGCTGCATACATAAGTCTCACGTCAGATAAGTTGGTTAATTTTTTGTTTCGAGGTGACTGAGTTCAACCGAGTTGCCCTCATCCAATGACAATCGTTGACCGGGAACGTTGATGGTGTACTTATACAGATGAGTAATACCAGAGGGAATTGCTGAAATCTTGTTTCTCACTCGCACATTACAATGATGCCCTCTGAGCCCATGAGTATGACAAAAACAGGCGAGGCAAGCTAACTGTCTTCTTCACGCTTGCAGATCTAAACAGTGGCTAGGTAATAAGCGAGTGAGAAACCAGATGTCATAGTATGCCACTGCGTATATCAGTCTGCCCCTCCAGTAGGCTCTCGTTAAGTCAATCTCCTCGTTTCATGTTTCTCTTGATTGCTACATACTAATAAAACTGAAGGTCATTGTTCAGCACTTCAAGCAAAATTGAACAAGTCAGCAATCTTGCAATAGTGTATGTTGGACAACAAAGGACCATCGTCATGAATCATCCAGCCAACCTGGGTACTATTCTGCAATTTTATTACTTCATTCTTAGATCGGTAACTCCTGCTTTGACCCTGATCATCGGCATGAAACTTAGATTAGTGCACCAATTTGCCAGACTTGGTATTCGTTGCTACAACTCGAAGCGCCAGCCTGATTTGACGAACACAATATGGTCATGATGGTGGCTGGAGAAGAGAGCGAATCAATCTTTCATACTCACTTTTGTGAACTAGTCTGAGGGGATGGCGATGAAATTACAGAGAAGTATGAAAATAAGGTATGGAGGATGAATGCGTAAGGCAGTTGGGCGTGTGGAGGTGATCCTCGACGGTGAAAGAGTACACACCGGACATGCTGACTCCCCCCTCCGGAAAATACTATTTAGGGCGTAAAGATTGAACATCGACTTATACTTAACAAAACCTCGTATAAAGTCACACAAAAGATCACTTTAAAGAGCTTGAAAGCAACACGAGACACCCAGCTAGCCATTTTCGAGAGCAACTGATAAGGCGAAGCAAAACCTTATGTAACTGAGAATAAATGCTTGGTACGTACCTCTTTTCTTGACGTACAGCCTTCCCTTTGGAATGATGGACTCCTTGACGGCACTAACAATCTTCGGGCTCGACATTTTGGCAGTAAAATTTAATGATTATTGTCACACGAAATTACAAAGGTAACGTCCGCGGGAATTCTGAGAAGCATGGACGGGTAATCACAATGATCGACGGGTCGATTTCCCGCCATCCTTCCAGCTGATTTTTGCGAGTGTGTGAATTTGTCAACGCAAAATTTACCGGGCTACACATTTGAAGATCAAAACAAAAGAATGATTACGCATAAAATTTACAAAACTCTACTGATAAAAGATAGAGAGCAATCGCAGCTCTTCATCTGAAAGGAAAGAAGTTTAATGTACTAATGTAAAAAATCACTGATAACAGTGATAACAGACAGTGTTTATTTATCATGGTCCAACAGTGATTGCTGCACATGCCGCGCCGCGAAAAAAATTCTGGACTGTGTATAATTCAAATAAAATCTGTATTTATTTTGAGTTTAATAACTGGATTAATTGGTTTATTACAGATTAAACCTTTATCACTCACTAATTGTAGCTGTAAGACCCCAAATTAAACCATAGAATGCTGATTTTTGGGTTCCTTCGTACTCCGAGAGCGCCACTTTGCTAGTGGACAGTGTGAACGCACCTTATCATCCGCACAACTTCAACTTCCCTTCCGTGTTTTGTTTGACTGTTTGTGTGAAGTTTCCACGCGTGACCGTCGCGCAGCTATATTTACATCATGATAAATTTGCCCTTAAAAAATATTGATTCCTAATGGAAGTCGGTATCCAGAGGGATTCCACGTCAGACTTAAAATTTCTTTGGGGATGATGAAATAATTTTGAATAAATAATGGTATAAACAAGAAAGACGATGAGTGCGCAAGTCTTGCGCTCCTGTTGATGAAATCTATCGTCAGTGTGTATCCGGCTTTCCCCCCCATTGGCGCTTGTCGCTTCTCGTTTTCGTATCAGCAAACTCATTTCATTTTTGTGTAACTAATCTCTGAAATGTAATAAGTTTAAAATGGAAACCATCGCGGCAGTTTATTTATTTTTATTCGTAACCCTAGAGTTGTTTTTAGTCAAATCTCAAGTTTTTTCATCATCGGAGAATCATGGTGAGTGGCTGTTTTGTTGTTAGATAGCTGCCTCAGACTCCATCAATATGAAGGATAATTTTCCCTCCTTGCACCGATATTCTCTTCCGTTTTTCATCTCATCGCCCTCACAATGTCATTTTCCGTCGAAAATTTTTTGAAGATGTCTGGAACAGGTGCAAGGACATCTTTCGCTGCATTATTTATATTCTCCTGATATATTTATTGCTTCAGTCATTGTATATTTACCATGGTCAAACATGGTTGCAACTCTCTCACCATCTCCAATCCATCCACTATTTGTCATGGCAATTAGCACATCAATATTTTCTGCAAATCAATTTGCTATCTTTTTCATTTCCATCAATTTTTCCGACTCATGAAGTTGCTTATTGGGGATCAGACAGGTCGCAAAGTAATGTGAGGTTAAGTTCCATCAATGACGATTTTGGTCGTTATCACATCAAATTTTACCGATATATCGTAGGAAGCTCTCTTGCAATCACTAATTTGGATAACATTCTTGATAGAGAGCTGAGATTCCAATGAAATTTTATCACCCTCAGTTTGTTTACATGTATTGATTTCCTCGTCTGTTTACGTTCAACAAGTTCCCAGTTGTAAGCTTCGTTGAACTTCTCACAGAAGCATGCAGTAAATGTAATCTTTGCCTTAAATAGTGGATCCTATGTCATTTTATTTTGAGCTGATCAAGTAATAGGTAGAAATCACTGGATACCTTGAAATGTCAGCATGTTGGTTGTATTCCAACTGTTCAGTATAAACAAGATCACGTTGTGTGTTGAATGCCAAAGAGCTCTCTTTAAGGGAATTCTTAAAACATGCTTCTCAATGGTACAATGCTTTCGGCGTCAATCATACTAATCTTTGGCGTAATGCAACTCCGCATCTTTTTTGGTCGAAGATGTTGACAAGGCATTTTATGTACTCCAGTGCATCCATGGCCAAGCATGGCTGAAGTGTGAAACCGCGTATTTCGTTGGCGACGCAACAGGCTTCCTTTTATACTGTATTTCTGATTTGCAAAGCTAGTCAACATAATTTCGTGAAAACCTCCTCAAAGTCTCTTCTCTGTCAGCAGAATATTCTGTATAAAGGGGTGGGTGCAAAATCGACAAAATTTCCCCCCTCATGGATGTTGACCAAATTTCAGTATGTCATTCCTCACTATAGGATACGCCTTTTCCCAAAATTTCACGGCCTGAAACGAATTTCTCTCCGCGTAGCAGCGTTGCCAAGTTGAAAACCGTCGAGTTCCATATCTTTTGAACGAAAAGAGATATTGAGATGCGGTTTGCGCTAAAATTCTCCAAAAATTGCGTTCTTTCAATATATGTACTCAATTCGATCGCTTAGGTAATTTAAGATTGCAATGATGCCATTTTTCACACTTTCTTAAGGGTCAATTTTTTTTCAACCCTAGTACATCATCAAATGCCGGATTCTCGATTCGAAAAAAAAACTGTTCATTGTATTATTCGTACTTTTCCATTTCTTTTGATATATTATAGCTCCCAGGGAAACGATTAATAACGGAGATATGAGCAATCTAAGTTAACGCTCCGCGCGCGCCGACCGGAATCCGGGCGCCGCTCGCCGCTCTGAGTCGTCTGCACACTCCCTTTCTTAAGCTTCACGAGGTCGTTCCTATGTATTTTTTTGCGTACTTTCCATTTCTGGCCTTTGAAAAGGGCTCCGATGAATTTTTAGGGGCCTCGCGGTCCATTGTTGCCATTTTTTGCTCGTATTTAGGGTTTTTTTCCCTATTTTACTCACAATTCTACTGAAAAACTTAATTTAAACGGAAAACTGTGTGCGTTGAGGGAAAGAACGTGAAGAAGAAATAAAAATTCATGTAAAAATTTTTCCTTCGTTGCCAAATTTTCGAGAAAAATCGTACTAAAGAGCCAAATATTTGAAAAATTGGATAAATCCCCACGCCATGGTTTATGAAAGTGGGGCATAGCTTTCATATTGACGTACTTACGTAACAGATCTTACCTATCTATACAACATATTAAAAAAGCATAGTTGTATTTGGATTCCCACGATCTGAAAATTGTCCGGGATGTCTCCTTTTGCGGTCTTTTCTTATGTGTAAGGTAGATCTTTTGAATGTTTTTCGACCTTTAGTCATCCTCCGTAGGGGTGTATCGTATGTATTTTTGCTGTAATTTTCATTTTTGAAAAGAACGTAAAAAAGTACATCATTAACGTTCGTAAGGACTTATTCTTACGTTGCCAAATTTTCAAGAAAAATCGTCCTAAAGTGCCAAAAATTGGATTAATTATGACGAAGATGTCTCTAGGAAAGTGCATTATGACTTCGACTTAATTTTATAATTATAATTTTAAGTATGACTTAATGCTACGGGCCACTTCCCCAAGATGAGAGGCAGAGAGGCTGCATGAGAAGAGAAGCCCACAATTGAGGAGCATTCCGGAAAAAGGGCACATACGCGTATGTGCCCTCTATCGGAGGTGACAGAAATGGATTCCTTGCATCCTAATGTACCAATGCCCCGAGTTTCAGCTTAATTGATCAATTTTTGGATCTACGAGACCACGTTTTTTGAGGCTAAGCATAAGTCAGGGGTCACAGACGTATTTCATCTATTGGCTTCTGGGTACTTTCGCCGCGACGTTTAGGAGATAGTGCGCGGGCAGGCAGGGAGGTGATGGGTACTGATAAGGATCCCTCACTACAGATGCATCGCACTGATTCTGCTAATCAATGCAATAGCATCGGGTTGCAGGGATTGTAGGGATTCTCTACGCGTTGCACCAGTCACACGTGAATTTTTTTTAATTATTAATGATTTATTTTTTATGGTCTCGTGTGAGATTGAATTTTTCGATTTTTTCGCGTGTTTCGCAGTCTTTTTCATTATTAATGATCGAAGATGATCCACCCGCGCGTTCTCAATCGAAATTATTATTTATTAGTCAATCGGAATTATTTACTCTTGTTTAGAAACTCGTTGAAGTCTCGAAAATTCAGCTTCAAAAGCCAAAACCTATGACCACTGGTCCATTTCCAGGAAAAGGGCACATAACGAATAATTTTAAAAAATTCTTCCCACAACACTGGAAGAAGTGTAAGTTTTACCAATGGCCGTTATTCATTCTGGAGTGTATGAACGTTGATATGAGTGCCCCAGTTCCGATGTATGTCATCATCAGTGGCCAGAAAGTAAGAATGAAAACTTCAAATGCGTTTTTCTCACAACACGTTTTTTCGGTATGTGCCCTTTTTTCCGGAAAAGCTCTTCAATTCTGCATGAAAGTCATTATTCATTTCCTAAAACCTTCTACGTTCTACGATATATGGTTACGATACACCCCTACGGAGGATGACTAAAGGTCGAAAAACATTCAAAAGATCTACCTTACACACAAGAAAAGACCGCAAAAGGTGACATCCCGGACAATTTTCAGATCGTGGGAATCCAAATACAACTATGCTTTTTTAATATGTTGTATAGATAGGTAAGATCTGTTACGTAAGTACGTCAATATGAAAGCTATGCCCCACTTTCATAAACCATGGCGTGGGGATTTATCCAATTTTTCAAATATTTGGCTCTTTAGTACGATTTTTCTCGAAAATTTGGCAACGAAGGAAAAATTTTTACATGAATTTTTATTTCTTCTTCACGTTCTTTCCCTCAACGCACACAGTTTTCCGTTTAAATTAAGTTTTTCAGTAGAATTGTGAGTAAAATAGGGAAAAAAACCCTAAATACGAGCAAAAAATGGCAACAATGGACCGCGAGGCCCCTAAAAATTCATCGGAGCCCTTTTCAAAGGCCAGAAATGGAAAGTACGCAAAAAAATACATAGGAACGACCTCGTGAAGCTTAAGAAAGGGAGTGTGCAGACGACTCAGAGCGGCGAGCGGCGCCCGGATTCCGGTCGGCGCGCGCGGAGCGTTAACTTAGATTGCTCATATCTCCGTTACTAATCGTTTCCCTGGGAGCTATAATATATCAAAAGAAATGGAAAAGTACGAATAATACAATGAACAGTTTTTTTTTCGAATCGAGAATCCGGCATTTGATGATGTACTAGGGTTGAAAAAAAATTGACCCTTAAGAAAGTGTGAAAAATGGCATCATTGCAATCTTAAATTACCTAAACGATCAAATTGAGTACATATATTGAAAGAACGCAATTTTTGGAGAATTTTAGCGCAAACCACATCTCAATATCTCTTTTCGTTCAAAAGATATGGAACTCGACGGTTTTCAACTTGGCAACGCTGCTACGCGGAGAGAAATTCGTTTCAGGCCGTGAAATTTTGGGAAAAGGCGTATCCTATAGTGAGGAATGACATACTGAAATTTGGTCAACATCCATGAGGGGGGAAATTTTGTCGATTTTGCACCCACCCCTTTCAAGTCATAAAGTTGGCTTGTTTCTTTTCGAAAAATTAAATAGATCCATGTGGAAATTTTGAAACACTGCAATGGAGGTAAATGGTTTTGCACTTTGGCCATTGACATCAATTTTTAACTGGCATCAAAACTCTTGGTATTTTGTGTGATGTCCTATTTTAAAGAGTCAACATCGGTGCTAATCTACCGGAAACCTTGCATGAACATTTCTGGCCCAACAGTTGTACGATGTTGCAACCAACTCCAGTCCTCTTTTTTTTACTCATCTCTCATCAGTGCTCATAAATTCATACTGATCTAAACCCAAAATATTGTATGCTCATTGTCAGGAAAAGAAAAATATCAATGAGCCAAATTTTTCTTTTAATTTTTCTCTCTTTTCTATTTACTAATCAGATTTTTTAGAAGATTCCTTGTCGAATTCCCTACCTGGTAATCTGAGCTGCGCAGTCTCAAGTAGGGCACTTCTGGGGCTTTGACAAAAATGTTGAACTTTGTTAGACTGCTCACAGAAAGTTTTCATGTAGACTTTTCAAAGTACAAAAAAAATAATACTAATTATTTTCATTTTTTACAGATTTTAATAATGATCTGGACGTCAAAGTTCTGGTCAATGGAATTCCTGTCATCATACCAAAGGTATGTTATATCTCAAACAATCAACATGTCCATTAGCTGTGATATGCTTAAATCAGGTAACGTATGATTAGGTAAATAATTTATGGCGTGAAAAATGCTCTCTCCTCTCTCTAGGTATTTTCCAAACATTCATGCAGGATTTTTATATATTTTTAAATTATCTTGTATCCTTTTACTGTAAATAATATCACATTGATACGAGAAAAGAGAAAAGAAATGGATTAAATAACTTGTATGAGTCAATTTATAGAAGAACCATTCTAAGATACGTAGGAGTAATGAAGTCCCAACAGTGCAATGCTGATGCCTCAACTTCCTTCCTTCAAAAAAGTAATGTTTCTGTAATTTTAAATGTAATTTCCTTCATAAATCAGATAAAATCTCATTCTGACTTTCACACGGTAAGTAGGTATGCACATTCCTTATGAACATGCCTAATGCCTCTCAAGTTTGCCTCTTCCATTATTCCTAATGATCTTTTGTTTTTTTATTTTTAGGAATTCTCTTCTTCCTCTCAAGACAGGTAAATGATACTTTTAATTATCTATTTTAGTAATCCCCTAGAAATATTTTAATTTTTCTTAGTGTAAAAATAAGGGGCAAAATGTACCTGTAAGTATGAACTTCACAATTGAAAAATATTTTTTATCTTGCAATCAGTCTAAAAAGCACGAAGTAATGTCCTTATTCTGGAAAATACAGACTTTATCAAAAAGTAGGAAGAGTCACCGGGGCTCTGCAAGAAACTTGTGTTTTTCATATTGATACATTAGAGAATACGCAACTATGCACTAACAAGTGCCACCCTTCCCATTTTCAGAACCTGTTTTTAGGGTCTTCCCATCATCGCAAGCAAGAATATTTCGCACCCCTACTCTCTCTTTTCATTGTTTACTCCCCTCTCTCCTACTCCATTATTTTATGCTCATTAGAACACTTGTGTCTCATGCATGAATTTTTTTTTCTTCTCTAGACTGAAAGACTCGGGAACAGATGCAGCCCTTGCATCCAGTATTCAATTTCAGCCACCTTCACTAGATTTCAAAGAAAGGTGAGACAGATTTATTCATCCTCTTTATCATCTTTAATATTTGATCTAATAATTAAGTTTCCTAAGCAAAAAAAAAAAGAAAGAAAAAATAATTAATGAACATACTGCAATGCAAGTAATCACCTTGATTCTTGCTTCATTGTATCCCTTAAAAAGTTATACAAGCTCAATTTCGGATTTAGTGGTATTCAAGTTACAGATATGATTCCGAATTCTTACGGGCCACCTGTTCAGTTCATGAGAATAGTGGACCTTGGCACAAGGTATGCAGATGCACTCAACTTATGAAGATCGTAGTGAGAGTGGGTTTGCATGGTCTGTCAGACGGTCTATTGGACTATCTTCTAGATTCTTTAAGACAGTAAAGCAGGCAGTGCCACCAACCTGGCCTCGCTTTAGACTGCAACAGCTGTCTGCTTGGAAAACGCAAAATTGAAGGGATTTTAGATCGGTAGCACTGCTATTCAACTGAAGGGAGAATGGACTCTATAAGTATTCTTCAAAAATTATTATTTATAATAATTGAAGAACCATAATATCGGTATTCTAAGTTGCTTTGTTGCGAATCATGTGTACTTTTTCTCCAACCTTTGAGATTATAAAACACTAATTAGTCTTGCAACTTAGGATGAAGTTGAATCCTCATTTTTTAACCCTGTGAATCATCTCCATTTTGATATATAGGTATTAGATATCTATTATTCATAGTACCATCGCCAAAGAACTGGAATATTGGTCTCTATATCAATCATGAAGGTATTTTTGTACACAAAGACAGTCTACAAAGCCTTCAAATAAGTTGGAAATCAAGTTATATCAATTGTACTCAAAATGTATTTCTAAAACTTAGGATACCACGAAGAGCCATAAGTAATTCTAACTCCACTTTTACTGCGGCAAAATTGCAGAGGTAGTTTCAATTTTATTTAAAAGCTACTTTGTGCCAGCAGATTCTATTTTAATGCAACCATTTCAAAGAAAACCGGTCTTTGTCTATCAAATCAAAGACACTGTTGTGAAACATTTCTTTTAACTTATTTGTTGCAGGCATTTAGGAATTCCTCATCATGAGAAAGTAACAATCATTAACTTAAGTCCAAATAAAACCATCAGAATGTCTTCTATATCAGGAAGCACTGTTCATTTTCATAGTTCCTTTTTTGAAGATAAGGTAAGAACTAAGCACTGTTTGCTGAATTAATTATTTGTTCATGGAAAAAGGGACCCTATTTCAGGAGGCTTATGTTTGTCAAGTTTGGCCCAAAAATGCAAAGTTGAGTTTTTGTAAAGAATAATCTAGTATCCCAAAGAATATGTTGCCACACTGCAGTTAAGAGCTCATTCTTGTGTCAATCAGAGTGTTAAATGAATGCCTTCAGATGGAGAATTTGGTAGCCTTAAACATGGAAAATCCAATATTTAAATAACTCCATCTCAAATCTACATATCTTAAGCTGCAGACATCTCTCATTCCCAACTACAATTAGGCTTGCAATTTTTGGGCATGGCGTATGTAAACATTTTGATAAAATAATTCCTTTAGCAGTGATACCAAAGTCTCAATTCTTTCACACCACTTTGGTACAAAGGTCTCTTTTCTCTCGGACAGTCGTATTCTTCTAAGGCAAGGTGGTAATTTAAATTACATTACCCATTCAAAATTTTCATTTCTCTCCTGAAGTACTATAAGCTTGCAGTGGTTGCTTGGGCATAATCATGTTTCCAAGTTATATTACCCTGCCCAGTATCCAGAGAAGAACCAACTGGTTGACTCGGTTTTAAAGAAGCAGAAAGAGTTTTTCTTCTTATTGTCATTCACTTGTGTGCTGGATGAAATTAATGAATTTTTTTTTTTATTTTTAATTTTTTGAATCTTAAATTATTTCCTAAAATTGTAAAAATTACTTATTTAGGAACTTAGATCTCAGAGTGAGTCCATAGCTGAATTGCGCCACACATTGAGGTTGCAAACGAAATTTACAAATAAGACATTCAAATTTCACCAAATTTAGTCAGGAATTTTTTATTTATTTATTGTTTTTTTTTGGTTCATCATCTTGAGTAAACTTTAGTGGACGAACTTGTCACTGATCCAACTATTTTTGACCCAAACACTTCGTAACTATAGAGGAAAATAAAATTCAAAGGACTGCGCACGGAATTTGAAGAAATTTTGGTGCCGACTAAATCTTAATATTATCTTAAATGATGTTCTGTATGGCCTCCTTAGCATAATGCATCTTTAAAATAAAACTTTCTAAGAGCCAATCTCAACAAAGGCGGGACTAAAAAAATAATTTTTTAGTATTTTCATGCGCAATATCTAGTCGAAATGTTGCAGCATCTCATTGATAATGTAGAAGAGCTTTAGTTTCCTTTCAAACAAGGAAGATTAAGCAAACAAAAATAATTCAATTCCTTAGAATAATAACAATGCGCAGTGCAGAGTTAACATTAATACAACAACACTCCCTCATCTTCATAAGAAGACGAGTGTAAGAAAGATAAACATTTCACTTTTCACTAGGTTTTCCTAGACTTTGGCATGTTAGAAGTTTGATTTTAAAAGATCATTTTGCTCCGGAAATATTTTCGATTATTATAGAAAGTAATATCAACATTTAGTAGGTGCCATATTTCTTGGTGTTGCGTGCCAGGTCTCTTACATCTGTAAGTTGAAATTTTTTGTTCCTTTAAAATTTCAGCTCTCAAAAAACCTCATGTGAAAGAGTTCACAGCCTCCCTAAGGTAAAATTCTGTGGCAAGTCAGTGATGACCTTTTATTTATTCTAATTAATAAACTGTTGAACATGTGTTTTTTCTTCTTCCTAGCTGATACCTCCCCTTGGAAATACGACGTTCAACGTTGTATTTTTAGGACGAGAAGAAGGAGAGGTCGAAAGCTCTCTGTTCATCCACACTTCCATCGGGAGTCTTAAATATCAGGTAATTTTAATTTTGATATTTTTCAGCTTTCTTCTCCTTTATGATTATTTTGTTTGTCAGTGTTTTTTTTCTTTCTTTCTTTCTTTCTTTCTCTTTCTTCCTTTTGTCTTGAATGTTCAGTTTTTCTTATTTTTTTTATCAAGCCTTTTAACTAAAAAAATAGTCCTGAGTGAGAAATTCTTAAATAAACTGCTTTAAAAGTAAGCGAAATGTATATTTAATTATTATCAAAGTGGCATTATGTTTCCTTTATTTTTGACAAGGTAGAAAAGAAAGTATACATAATTTGTTATGCAAGGGTGTGTTTGCATGGCGTTGCTCAAAATTAACATATCAACTAAAGATGAATAAGAAAATAATTTTTTTTTAAAGAAACCTGGTTGTTAGAAAACATTGAATCGTGATGAAAAATTGGTGATCATTTTAACATTCATCTGGCACATGTTGACATTGGAAAATATCCCTTAGTTTAAGCCTCACATAATTCAACTCTCACAGCAGCAATAGAAATACATTCTAAACTGCAGGCTCTTGATGTAGGTATTCAATAATCCGTGTGAATTTATATCAAGTAGGGACAAAAGTATGACTCAATAACCTCTACTATAAATTTCTAACATGTATTTAATAATTGTCAATGTGCTTTTAGCGGCTCTGGTGCTTGCACTAGAGCTGCTATTCCGGACGGTCCCAGCTGGGGAGTATCAATGCAGCATGTTACATTGTAGAGACCGCGCGTTGGTTGATGGGAATCGGCGCCATTTTCGGCTATGTTCCTTGTCATGACTTTATTTTATTGCATACTGTTTTATTGTTAGTCAATGCTATGTTGTGTATTGTATTTTTGGAATCATGGTGATACAGTCAACAATTCAAAACTTGTTTGTGCTTTTATCTCGTGATGGAAAAAATGTACTTTACGTTCAAAATTTGAAAATTTGAATTTTAAAGTTTTCGCGGTTAAGGAAGCTTTAACCACTGAGTTGGAGCTTCCTAGTCATTTACTCGATATCAGCTGATAGCAAACAAAGGTTACCAGGGAAACCGTAAACGTCTAACAACTATCGTGGCCATTGGGGCGATTATTGAAATGATATCGACTGTATGTCGCCGCTTACGACAGGACATAGCCCTATCTTAACTGTGTAATATATCGCAATTCGATATTGTTTTGATTTTTAAAAGGAGCAATTCATTCATACAGTTCCGATTAGTTTTGGCGAACGGGCCCTTAACCTACGGCACTCGGCTCATGGGAATTTTTTAACTCTAAATTTTTTAACCTAACTCTTCCATTCCGGGAACATATTTATTGAAAACGGCGACTTTTTCAACAGTCCTATTTTTATCTACAACATCTAAGTGGCCCTTCATAATCATTTAATTTTGGCCCCTGGCCAGAAAAAGGTTCGGAAATTGCAGTGATTTTGCCGAAAATGCTGAAGTAAGTAAATTTGGGCATTTTTTTTCCTTCTTCAAACTCTGTGGAGAAGCACTTCTCCTCCAGTACATCTATTTTTTTACTTATCTCTCGCAAGGTACATTTACAGAAGGTGTGTTCCAGTATTAACAGTTCAGATTCGTTGTTTTTTTATTATAACGCTTATTTCGGAAAGCAATTATTACATTGTTCAATTCTACTGACTTTCAACACTCGATTATACTCCCGGCAAATTCTGCAGCAGCGTTTCAAATGTTGACTCTAATGCTTCCAACAGCCATCCGATGTCTAAGGGTTTATTCCTAGATTTAGGGATTTTCCGGAATTTCCAGGGATTTAGGGATTTTTCAGGAAATCTAGGGATTTTTTTTTGATGAGGTAAAGTTACCAAAAATCAACTTTTTAACCTCAATTATAGCTTCGACAATCGAAAACATTTTTTCATCTATATTTTGTAGGCCTTTTTGGCAACACTATTTTCCCCGCAAATAAGCCGGAAATTAAAACGATTGTGTCCTTCGATGTACTTGACATTCAACTGCATTCAACCTGTTAATAATAAGAAATCAACTAATATTCTTTCATTTTATTGGTCTGGATTAGCACTGCTTTCAGAGAGCGCCAAAATTCAAACGAGCCAATCAGATTTAAATATTGCAAATCGCTACATCGAATGACATCATGATTCTTCATAAAAAAATGGCGCTTTTTGCAAAATCTAGGGATTTTTTAAGTATATTTGAGCAAATCTGGGGATTTAGGGATTTTTAGCGAAATCTAGGCATTTTTTTTCTTCCCCGCTAGGGATTTAATATCGGAAGACTGGCTTCCAGTATCGCAGCGTTGATCGTCGCTGATGTCGAAATGGAACCTAATGCCGGACATACTGTAACACCTCCATTCCTCAATTCCGGTGAGGAATACGTCTCTACCCTTAACTCAATATAAATATACAAATTGATAAGTGAGTGCTTTAGTCTCCTGAAAACAGAATTGCGAAACTTAAAATTGGAGAAAAATGATGAGTAAATGAAAAAATGGAACCAATTGATGGAAAAGTCGCATGCCATTCTGACACAAAATATGGCGTCTATCGAATCACCTTAACTAAATAAAATAACCAAATTTTCAACTCTCAAACTATCAACTATCAACTATCAAAATTCAAACTATCAAAATTTCCAACAATGACAAAAATGATTGTAATATACCTATAATGTAATGAAATATACACGCTCTAATCATTTAATTTGTATTACCTTTATGTTATGTACCTACATGTTATACTATTTTTATAATAAATTTTGCCAACATGCTTTTCAATTCAGTCTACAACATTTCATTCCGACGTGGCAATAATGATTTATAATGCCCCTAAACATTAAAATGAATTACAATAGTAATGCCGCATTATAATGTCGTATTATACATCGCAACGATTCATGTCCTACTGATTATTGATTATTGTAAGATGAATTCTGTTTTCTCTGATTGTATGTTTCATACGTGCGAAGCAAGTACGGGTCACTAGAAACGTGGTTCGTACGGGTGGCTGATGAAATTGATCTTCGAATACCTTTTGATGAGCTAGGGAAATGGAACCATCTGCATCTCATGGACAATAAATAGTTGCCGTAATTAAGGTCATCCCGTGATTAAGGTGCCGTGATTTAAGTCATAAATTCTTCATCTAATTCTTGATTCATCTCCAAAATGTCTGCTAAAGCTTTCATGCGCTTCTCCTTGTATGCATGAATGAGCAAATTGGGTATCGAACAAGCGGACACTTTTTGAAAATTTAGATGATTCTGGACAATATCGTACAGAAGTCCACGAGCTGCAGATAGAACCATTACCTCTAGCTCATCAAAAGTTATTCGAAGATCATTCAACAACCTCTTTGACAAGTTGCAAAAACTTTTCGTTAACAATAGTGTCACACGGTACTAGGAATATTTACTATTTAACGAACCTTATATTTCCCTGACTCAGTCCTAAATTATAGAAGTATGCGTTACTTTTCCAGCAATCCAAAAAAACAATTATACAAAAAACCAATACCTACACTTTCAGATATAAAAATGCAAATTTTTTGCAGCCTCGCTAAACGACTTATCAACCAGAGATTTTTTAGGAAGCGGACCTCCAAAGAGCTTTCAAAATTAAAAGTATACAACAAGTGATAATGCCATGTATTCGCCATATCAAAGCCCAATACACATTTATACACCGGCTACGTAAATCTGCTAAGTTACAAAACATGAATCGACAGTTGTCGGATTGTACATCAATGACAAAATGTGTCTAGGCCCTCATTCTTGACTACAACTACTGCCCCCAGAGCCGCTCTCCGACGCCAATGCGTTGGAGCTTCCTGCTTGTTTATAGTTGCATTCATTATATTTTTACTTCTTAAAGGGTTGAAACAACAATGTTAAAAGCCTACCCCTTATGAAGAGCTTTTTGAGCTCTTAATAAAGACTGCCATTTCTCGAGGGTCATTTTCATATTGTTGGTTCTCAGACCCTATTGTCATCATGGATTATAAACGAACTCAGCTCATTTAATCACATAAAAAGATCTGATTGTATATCTTGTGCTTATCATTCTCACAAGACAACTCTTTTAGTCAATAGTATCAGAAGGTATCAGAAATAGCTTAGTTTAATGATTTGTTAACTCAAACGTTGAAGCACCAAACGTACAAGTAAAAGTGAAGAACACTTACCTCTGAAAGTTTTTTATTTTGCATGCATATCATAGAAATGTAGGTGACCTAGAATTACATCTGTTCCCTCATACCATTTATTGAAATGTAGTGTCAGTGTCATTGAAAGGAGATTCTTGTAAATATTATAGATTAAGCTATGTCCTCCTTTTATTATGTTTTTCTTTCATTACCATTGACATTTTCATGTTTTCCCCTCATCACCAATCAGTTTCCCCCAACATTTTGAAGTTGCATGACAAAGGGCAACTAGTAGCCCAACCCTGACCTCTTTTTTCAAATGAATCAATTGCTTTTTAGTTTGCCCTGTAAGATACAGAGCATGCCTTGCTTTTTTATGACATAAAAATCAGGTCTCACTATAGAGGACATTTTTAACTTGAAAATGCAAGTAAAACAGTTTTTATGGTGGGCATCGATGATTAGTTTCCTTCATTTCCTTGTTTACAAAGGCTCCAAATGTCCACCCCGAATTTTCATAAGCTTATCAATTTGCATTTTTAAGTTTGAATATTTGTAGAGTATTTTTTGAAGATTTAAAGTAAAATTTATTCTGAGTATCTGGAAAATAAGTGTTTCTTTTCATTCTTAAAAAAATAAAAAAGCGCCCAGAAATTGATGAAGTTGTATGTAAAGATTTATATTTTCCTTGTTTTTCAGTTGTTAAGTTCTGTTAGAATACCTCAGGGAATGTTGCTTCATTTGAAGCTTGAAAATGAAGGAGTTAAAAAAAAGTAGGCCTCTCTAAAGTATCATTCGCCTCCCCTTTTCTGAATATCTACCTATTCACCTTCTTGTTTACCTATCTAATTTTGAGCCACTCAAATGGAAAAGTAAGGCCTTCTTTAGAAAATTGATGGTAAATAGCAGAGGACACAAGTAACTTAAGGTGAACACAATGAATTCAGAAAAGTTTTGCATCCTCTCCGTATTTTCTTACGGTTTAAATTGTTGGATTTCGAATGTAATATCAGCAAACTTCTTTAAAATTGAAACGGAGGACTCAAAATCGAATATTTCTTTTGGTTTGAGTTCATATGTGGTAACTGTTTTTATACAAGAGAAACTTTTTAAAATGAACTCTGTGTGATTGAACTCTCGAAACTGTGACTGTCATTTCATGGGAACTCATCACGCACTCTTCTAACATTTTTTTATTTTTTTTTGCTCTAGTTTATCGCAAAATATGATGCTAAAAAAAATGTGAAAAAAATTGAGCAAAGTGAGGCTGCATCATTTTTTCTCCTCTTCTAACTTTGGCCTTGAACAAGGCAAAAAAGGAAATTGAAACTACGTGCTCCTCCAAAAAAATACTGAAACATGCCCAAGCCTCTCATGCCTATGATGTCATTCCACAACCTTACAGTGACACTTGCCATCATTATCCCCATTGCATCAGAACACGCCACACTTAATTTTATCATTCAATACATTCAATAAATCTTTAATCTGTGTAGTGGCCAGTTCTTTTTTTACCAAATTATCATGTTGGTGTTGTTGATGCTGGTTTCTCTGCTACAGGTCATTATTTTTCATTTTAATTTGAAGATTTAATTTTCTTTCTCTGTTCTCTTCGTTCGCTATTTCAGTTTTCTCTTTGTTCCTCCTCTTGTGTTATTTCAATTGGCTGGTACCCAAGGTATGGATTGAAGCACTGTCTAGTATGTTCACATTCCAGAATGCCACAAAGTGTGCATAATGTATATAGTTTGGAGAGAAAAAATGTGGAAAATAGAAAATCTTTTTTATAATTGAGATGAATGTAATACAATTGTGTAAGCAATTGTGATTTCTTGAAATTTATTACCTGATCGAAGTGTAAACTTTCACAGTGAACATTGATCAAATACAAAATTAAAATACCCCAAACTTAATTATCTCATCCGTTTTTTCCCTCTGTTTGCTTAGCTTTAGTATTAGTCTCTAATATCTATACAAGAAATTAATTTTTTAACTTTTCAACCAGTATCCTTTTTGTATTCTAAATTTTTAAAGATGAAATGTGCTTTAATTCACACCTCAGGGGCCACTCATTAAATACACAGAACTGAATTTCGGATCTTTCGACCCTTCTCACCCTCTCATAGTGCTTTTCTGACGCAGGGCCCTATCCTGTAACACACTAAAACAAAATGGTGCATCACTCTCCTCAGCCCTCCTCCCTTTAGTTTCACATATTTTATGGACGGTTCCTTACTTACTTATTCATGTAGGAATAATCCACCATCATTGTTTTCATGTTTTCAATTGACTTCATTAAATTGCATCAAGATAAGGAAAGAGATAGAAAGAAAGAAGGGGAAAGAGAAGAAGGAAGCAATCAGTCTTTACTATTTGTAAACCTAATTTTAGGCTTTGCTTATTGTTAGCAAATTTTACTCTTATTTGCCTTCCTTCTGTTTTTGCTTATTCGGTTGGAATGACTCATACTTTCAACTAGTTGGAAAATGTGACTTGAACATGGAGTTGACAGCAGTCAATAGATTCCCCTATTTTCCTCCTCATTACCTAGTGATCAATACCACCAGAAAAACAGCTAAATTTTCACCCGCTTAACATACTTTTGTACAATCTACCACTACTATTTGTTGACATAAATAAGGGAATGAGTCAAGGATGCCAGAAGGTGCATAACTCGTTTATTGAATTTCTGTATTTATTTTTTACTGTCCTCTGGTGAAAGGGTCTTAGTGCATCGAGACAGATTTTTTTTAAGAGAGCAGTTTTTGTTGAATTTCGTCCAAAACAGCAGTTTAGCGTTGTGGATTATCTAAGTCTTCATTCATACTATGATCTAATGTTCTTTTGTGTTTCTGTTCCACCAGGTACGAGGCATTAGTATTCAAAGCCCCTACCGACTGCGGCCATTGTCAGGGATCCGCCTTCCTCTCAATGCATCTTTCAGTCCCTTAATTAATCTTCATAATCCATTTTCAACACCAATTCAGGTTTGTAGCTTTTATTTACCCAATAGGGGGCGATGCCCCATGGCCGCTACGCGGCCCAACCCTCTGAGGGCGCTTTGCTGACCTCTTGTGGGTTAATCTAGCATGAAGTAAGACAAAGCTCTAAAAAGACAATCAATTGGTGACCCTATTAATGATTGTGGGGGCAAAGCAGTTCATTCTTTTTCGGTAATTCCCATGGAAAGAGAAGAAATATTTAAAGAAATGGTATTATGAGCTCAGAATTATCAAGGAAGTCAATAATAATGATATTTTACCATGATAAAGAAAACAGTTTTGTAAAAAGTACATCACGAATCTTGAAATAAATAATTGGAATCACTGAATAAGTAAACAAAAGTAGAAATTAAAGAGAAAATTAATTGAGAGCACAGATAAATTGACCTGCAATGGTCGGAAGAGATAGTGACCCTAAGGTGAAATGGAAATCACAAAAAAACCGGAAGGAAAAATGGGGGTGGAGTAAGAGGGAGGAATAATGGATTGAGTGCTAAAAATGTGCAGGTAGGGCATGCAAGAATTCGTAGGAATGTTTCCATTTGAATCCATCGTCATGATTAATCTTCATATTATTCAACATAGTGCTCATTATTTTTATGCCAGTTCTATTAAAAAGGGTTTCCTGGTGGTCTACAAAATCCGGAAAGCCAGGGAATTCACTGTGACTTGGAAAAGTCAAGGACTTCTATGAGAAGTGTGTTGGATCAACAACTTTAGCCAGTTCCATTTAAGAGAGAGCAAACGGAGAGAGTGCTTTCCGTAATTTGAATCTCTAGAAGTGGAAATTTCATCCGAAGTTGAACAAAAGTCAGCATAATTATTCAACAAAAAGAGAAAAAAAATCCTGTGGAAGTTTCGTTCAAAGGTCAGGATAAGTCAAATAAAAGCAGGGGATTCGACAATTTTTGAGTCAGGGAATTGGATCATGGAGAAAGCATGGAAATTCTGTAAAGCTCTGTATTTATTTTAACTTGTCGATTTTTACAAGGCATGTACTCTTATTATAATTTTTTTTTAGGAATTCGAGAGTTTCACGATCTTTCTCGCCCCCTTTGATAAGTTATTCTTTTCATATATTTCATTTTAGTGTTGAAGAACAGGTCATACAACCGTCTTTGACATATTCCGCTTAATCTTATCAATTTGTCTTGTTTTTGTTCTCCAGTTTTTTCATCTGTCTTGTAAAATTTCTAGCTTGTGGAGGTGTTCAGCAGTGGAGGGGATTTTCACCTGGAGCTACCATCCGGGGAGCTCGAGGGTCCAAAGCAACTATGGGAAATACCTGCATTCTACACCAAGCCGGTCATCAGAGTAAAATTTAATGCACATACACAAAAGAATCACACAGCTTATATCAGGTAAAATCAATAAAAGTCTCTAAGGTTGTTCTTCCTCCGAGCTTCTTAGCAGAAGTGCAGAAACTTACCAATCACAGGGTCATGATTGCATCACTGCTCATGTAAAATATGCAAAGGCCATGAAAATCGGAAGGCCAACTAACTAAAGTATTGAGTCGCGTATTTCTTCGAAAATTGCATTGAAATTTTTGGGTTTATCGTGGAATTGTGGTGGATTTTGCTTGTTTTTTTTTTTTTTGCAAAATTGTAGCAGCATCTGAATGACAGACAAAAAAGGTCGCAGCCAAGAAAATTTTGGGGGAAAAGAGGTTTTCAAAATAGGGAGACTAGTCGAAAAAATAGGAAGGCTAAGTATTTTCTGCATCCTTGCTTGTAAGACTTTGAAGTTTTAGCTCCGAAGACTTCTCCTTGCTCGTGGTATAATATCCAACTCCAGATGAAAATGAACAATCTTTTTAGGCAAAGGAAGTACAGACAATGACGTTTTATATCAGCAAGCCATATGTTTTTTAGTGTGCATGTGCATCAGAAACTTCAGAGCTGCAAGAAGTCCGTATGTAGTGCCAGGCCGTTTATTCGGAGGTTGCTGAGTTTTGAATACTTAATTTATGCAAACCAGAAAATTAACGGAGATACATAATAGATTACTTACCTTTGTCATCGATAACTAATGAAGGTCACCTTTGTTTTGTTCTGTGTAGGATTCTTCATCCTCTTCTTTTTGACCTATACCAAGGCCTTGTTTATCTGGCCTCCAAAATTTCAAACTATTATTCAGGGACAAAAGGTGGTTTTGTGCGCACCTTTGAGAAATCTAATTCATTGACTTTAACATTGTAAATCTTAGTTTGTGGCACATCAGGTGTTGCATTTACCCGTGCTGATATAATTTTTCTCTCTGTTTAGATTAAAAGTGAATCGTAGTGAGGAGGTATTAATCGTACCTCTCGAAGTAGAAGTGAGTCCGAGCTCTGGTATCTACTCACCAGACGATATCATCGATTTTGGAATTGGAGGGCATCAAGACCCTCCAAAAACTTTGTTACTCCATCTTAAAAACTCGTGGAAGAAACCTATCAAAATACAGAATATAATGAGTATTCCTCCGTCGAAAGCTTTGAAGATCGATTTTCAACCGATCAAAGTGCCTCCTGATTCGCAGACTGCAACCAAAGTTGCATCTTTAACCTTTGACTGTAAGTGTTTTGCTTTTAACTTTTTTCTTTAAATTAGAATTTAAGCTTTTTATTCATATTCAGTATTTGTCAGGTGTCCATTGATGGAATCTGAAATCAGATTATTGATGCCATAGTACAGAGTGATGTTGCCACAATCAGGGAACAGCGGTAAAACCGGGAATTTTGCAAAGTCAGAGAAAACCAACAAATATCAGGGAAAATGACCAAATTGTCAGGAAAATTTGTTAAGTCTCCTTTAAGAATAGGTCTTACGTTTTGAACAACAAAGTTTGCCTGAAAACTATTTCAAATTATGTCTTTTCAACCATCTGGCATATCCACAATTGTCAGTGAATTTTACCAAAATGCGTCAGGAAAATGTCAGAAAATTTCGTTTTCCAAATGCCTTGGCAACCCAGACAAAGTAGTGCAGAAAATATAAATTGATGTTCAGAAGAATGCTACCTATTCACTCATGAGTTCAATGTGGATAATTTCAATGTATGGAGATGTACTTGAAATTTTAATGAGAAAATATGTACACATTGTGTTGCATAATTTCATACCCTGATTAGTGGTTCATTCTGAGAAAACCTCTGTCAGAGAGTCGCTTTTCTATCAAATTATTGGCTCTTTTTTTTTTCCTTTCCAGGGAAACTAGCGCAAGATCAGAGCTATAGCAAGGGAAAACTTGTGATAAAAAGTAGTGGGGTGGGTGGGGGAGTAGAGAAACTAGTCATGAGCTACATTGCTCGCACTTTACATGGTGGTCTTGTTTTTGATGTGCCTGCCATTGAATTCCAACCCCTCAACAAGGAGTTCTATCAACAACCGTTTCACATCAAAAATACGTTTGCACTGCCTGTTGTTATTCTAAATGTCACAGTGCCTCGGGAAGCTGCCCAACAAATACAGGTATGCTTTTCATATATTATCCCTCCTTTTTACATTTAACTCTCCGGAGAAGAAATCGACTGAAGGGTTTTTAAGGTCAAATGAAAAAAAGAGAAAAAAGGGTGAGCATCTACTTTTTTTTAAACATTTCCAGATTTTAAAGGGTCAGGAAAAATGCCTATCATTGAAATATTATTACAGTATCAAAGATTTTGAATTTTGATCTGATTTTAGCTTATTCGAGTATTGCTGGTCGCACTATCATGAAGTGAAAAAAGATTTTAAAGATTTCCTCTGTTTTTGTCACGTATCGCTGTGTTTTGGTGTTTCAAGAGTATTGGATCCTTCAAATTTCCCCCTAATTTTTTAAATCTCGTCAAATTTCATTAATTGTCAACAGCCTCCCAAGATTGAGAAATCTATGACCTTGGATTTTGTAAACCTATTTTGTTGCATTAAATATCTGATGTTGGAAGGCAGGAAATTCTAATGGACCAGCTCAGGCCAAGTTAAGAATATGACAGTTACGCTGTATTCCTTATGTTATAATTTCAATTTTCTGATCTCTCTTTTCAGATTATCAACTTCGAGCCGATCATCATTATGCCTGGAGAAAAAGTACCTCTTTTTACCTTAGATTTAGTCGATAGTTCTGAGCACTTCAATAGTCTGAATACAGAAATTACAATTCATTCAAATGTTTCGTCTGTGAAAATTCCTCTACTGCGATACAGCGGTCATCTCATGAAGGTATGCAGCATTTATCATTTTCCTCTGATATAAATTACAAAAGTTGCCGCTGATCTCAGGCGTTTTTCATACATAAGTCAAAGCGTGGAGACGTCAATGCTTTTCAGTGTGGAACATGATGTCAAGAATCTTGGTACTTCCCTCTACCTAGACAGTTTAAGCTATTACCATTTTTCTTTTTCTTTTTTTTTTAATAAAAGCTAGCTGTTAGCCTCATTTATTTTTGCCTCTTTACTTCTCTGGTCCTAAGTTATACAGATTTTTATCAGGTTATTTTTCTTGTTTGTCTTTGCATTATATCTGATCGAAAATAACAGCGTTAACTCATTTGAAAGATTTCAATCCTTTAATTTCGCTTGTAAGTATATTTACTGCAGTTCCCATTCAAACTATCATTTTCACTGCTTCTCAAGAACTTTTCCAGACTTATTTTTGTTTTGTTTTTAATGAGCTTCTCAATCTGATTACAGGTAACGGAATCAGGTGATGACTTAGTTATTGGTACAATCGAGGCTCAACGGTTACTCACAACAAATGTTGGGCTTGTGAATTTGAATCCAGCACCTGTAAAATTGCAGAGTTGGGGTAGTGATTTGGCAGCAGTTTCTGTTGAACTTCTCGGTACTTGCGCTCATTCTTTGCGATGCATCAGTCAGTCAGCAATTTGCAAGTTTACCGATACGGTGAGTCTTATCAATTCAGGTGAAAGATACAATTCGCTTATCAATTCAGCTAAAAGATACAGTTTGCTTTGATGCATTTTTTAATCCACTCTGTTTCTAGAAAAAGATGATCTACTATGCCTCAATCCTGGATACCGATTGTGAAACTCCCTAACCATGTATCTCGGTTTGTGATGTTGCAGACTTCCTGCCATACTATATTTTTTAAATGGAAAACCATCCAACATCAATGGGCCTGTTGCAAACTTTTGCTAGAGCAAAAATAAGAGTTGTTTCTTGTAGATAATGCCTCAAAAATCACGATGAGCGCATCGGCAAAGTCTGAAATGCACTCATAACTTCACAATCTGCGTAAGAAATTTGCGTTTTTTTAAGCTTCCCGCTTCAAAAACGATACTACGACACAGGTGAACATTTTGTTAGAGGAGTCGCTCCATCGTCGGCGATATTCATCATGGCCGACGCTTGCGCGCAGTTCCGCGCGTAATTCGAGGAGAGTTCAAGGTCAATCAATTCGGGCGTGGAAAATATGAACGTTAACACACCGATTGTTATCTGGTCTAATCCAGTTCAGGTGTTATCTCGTCCCATCAAACGTGTTTTGGCGGATTGGCGTCGGCCATGATGATTATTGCCGACGATGGAACGACTCCTCTAACAAAATGTTCACCTGTGCCGTAGTATCGTTTTTGAAGCGGGAAGCTCAAAAAACCGCAAATTTCTTACGCAGACTGTGAAGTTATGAGTGCATTTCAGACTTTGCCGATGCGCTCATCGTGATTTTTGAGGCATTATCTATAAGAAACAACTCTTATTTTTGCTCTAGCAAAAGTTTGCAACAGGCCCATTGTTGAAAACTTTTATGATTTTTCTTCTCTATGCAAGAAAATTCTGAAAAAATTCAGGGAATAATTTTGATTTGTTTTCCCTTGAAAAAATAAAATAAGAGCGGTAATTTTACAACACCGCAAAAGGGATACATGGTTTAGGACTTTCACAATCAATATGTATCTTTATGAAAATACAAAATTTCAAAACTATAAAAACTCATTTGATTTTCTCGCCCAAAAAATCAGCAATTTTTCGTATTGAATCAATTTCAATTTACTCTCCTACACAAACTTATGAGCATGTCTCCCAGTGCAATTAAATTTATCACCCCTTTCTTTTACTTTCAGAAAACAATTGAATCTGGGCACCAGGCTGTGCTGAAGGTGACGGTGAAAACAGAGAAACCCGATGAAGTCGTGGAAGGTGATGTGTGGGTTGAATCAGAATTTGAGCGGCTTTCATTCGCTCTTCAAATGAAAGTTGTAGATGGAAAGATCAAAGTTATCAATCAGCCTGTCAAATTCAGTGATTGTTTTCCAGTAAGTTTTCTCATTTTTCTACAATCCATATCTCTAATTTTACCTCACCCCCTACTTTTTAGGTGTAAAATGTAACCAATCATTTGTTGTGGATTACATGTAGATTTCTCTTAAGCATGACTACAATTGCCATTTTTTTTACCTCCAGGAGCAGTCGTGTTCTATTCCACTGGAAATTTCATCGGAATTCAACTTTCCAATGAATGTGGTGAATGTATCGCACACTTCTCTTGATGCAAGCGGGATCTCATTCTCACCAGAAAAGGAGGCAAGAATAGATCCCATGACCACTAGTATCGTTGGACAGTTAGTTTGGAAACCTCCAGAGGAAGCGTTTCAGTCACTGCTCCACAACAGCACAGGTACCACAATTTATGTGTAGAAATTTAATCATGTTAAAGTATTCTTAGTTTCAAAATATTGATGTGTATCTATGTAAACTCAAGAAATTACATGTTAAATATCATAAAGGGCCTTACAACTTCAAAAAACCATTAGTAGGGAAATATTGTCACCTCCGCTAAGAGAAGTGTTTTCCAAGTATTTTGATGCAAAAAAGAAAAACACCAAAAATTGTGAAATCCTGGTCTGAGGCTTGCAATCCAAAACATGTAGTTTTGAGAATTTTAATCTCCTGTGTTCAAGATTGTGAGCCGTTTTGCCATGTGCATAGCACAAAAATGAACATAACTTCTCAGAACTTAATATTTAAGACACGAGACTGTGTTCTCTGTCAAAAACTCTAATTTAGATTTTTGACCAAACTTGGTAAAATTTGCTTTCCCGAATAATTTGTGTTGTTATAAAGGTCTTTTTCCAATAGACAATTGCATGTCAGTTTCAAATTGAAGACCTAATTTTTGTGAATTGGATAAAATTAAAATGAGGCTCTGTAAATGGGCCATTAGACAAGGCATGAATTGAAGCACTACGCAACATGTTATCTCTTCCAAATTTCACGAGAAAAACTAATCACACAGTGGAAAGTTTGAAAATCTAGTTCTGAACAAGAAATAAGTGTTTAAGATCAACATTGACTGAGTGGCAAAAATACAAATGGAATCTCTGTGTATGGATTGTTTTTAATGTAAGATTTTGAAGAGAAAATATGTTACTTTTTTTCTAGTTTAGACATTTTCCAATGGCCAACTCCAAAATGCATTAATCATCTTTCATAAAAGTTCTGTAAAATATTAAAAACTTTGCTATTATCAGAGGAATTTTTCCCTTGCAAACCGTTTTGTCAAAGCTAGAGATTAAGAAAGTAAATCACTCATGAATATGAGCCTGATTGCATCAATTTCATGCGAATGCTTTATTAATTAAATTCAATTTAATTCCAGAAACACAAGAGTTCCTAGCATCTCTCTCGCTTCCGTTAAACGTTGCAGAGTGGGATCTTCATCATTTAAATTCGCAGCGCCAGCAGTTCCGCACTTTTTTTTCACAACCACTCAACTTTTCGTTGAGACTTGACACAACAGAAATCCGCCGCCACCTGTTTTTAGCTCAGCTCCCACTGTCATGGCCAGTCATGACTCAAAAGACAATTGAGTTTCCTCTGACGTTGATCGGGAATCAAACGTTCCGGAATTTGACGCTAATCAATTTTTCCAGTCGACAGCCTGTAGTTGTTCAGATTGCACCTTTTGTCCTCTACAAAGATTATCTGGAAAATGAACGAGAACTCAGTGAATTGTAAGTATGATTGTATTAAAGAAATATTCCCTCATGCTAATATTTTTATCCTGTAGTTGCTGGCAACCAGGAGCATCTGGATAATGTAACAATACCATTACTATTATTGGTGTTCCAGGGGTAAAAAAGTCTAATTTTTTTTTATTTAAGGCTGGTTTTTTTTTTTTTTCGTCTGTAGGGGAAAATGATAATGAATTTTGGTTAAAAATTGGAAAAGACCACTTGAATCTGAGGAAAGGCTTGGAACTTTCTGCACTGCCTGCTTGTTCTACTGTCTATAAATAAACTAACAAATGATAGAAAATTGTTGGAGAGCTCTGAAGATGGAAAAGAGAAGGATATATCAACCAACTGCAAGCCCGCAATATTCCATGTTTTTTTAATCCATTAAAAGTAAAATGTACTTTTTGTACAGTCCCCCCAATTTTCCTGATATTCTGCTATTTAGGTACCTCGATGTTCTAATACTGATACCAACAAATCAAAACGCCTAATTTTACGATGTCCAACTGTCAATGTCGAATTCCCAGTGTGATGGAGAGATTTTAATGATCAATGGTGAAACGGCAGGAATGTGTATCTTGGTCTGCTGTGTTGGAGACTTCCTGGCATACTTAATTTTCTACATAAAAACCACTGAATGTCATTTCTTAAAAACTTCGGTGATTTTTCATTCAATGTGAAGGAAATACTGTGAAAATTTCAAGTTATGATGCTGGTTTGGTCTCCTTTTAAAACATTAAATAGGAGCTGAGATTTTGAAACAACACATGACCACAACCAAGATCCGCATTTTGTAGTTTCACCATTAAAATGCAGTTGCTTTCATAAAAATTTGAAAATCTCTTTACGCAGCATGTCATTGAAATGAAATTGAATTTTTATATTTTTATTTCAATCCTTGTTTCAGTTTTAATTTCACCAATGAAGCACTGAATGATCCAAGCCAGTTTTCTGTATCAGTAGAAGATTCCTTGATCTGGGACTATCCAAATGCACACAGAGCATCAATTTTGTACCTCATCCCTCCTGCTTCAAACCTCACCCTATCTATCTGTTTTTCTCCATCAAATGCCGAGTCAATCATAGAATATATAGCTATCAGGTACTTATAACTTCCTGCACTTATTTACACGGAGAAATCAATGCTAGTTTTGTTGTTTCAGAAATCAACTGAAAAAATTGACTACTCTTCACTAGTTTTAGTTAATTTAGGAAGAATATTTTCCAGTGTTCAGATTTTTTTCAGTCAATGTAAATCTAGAGATAGAAAGGTACAGATGCACTTTAATACCCTGTTCTCTTTAAAGTTGCCATTAAATGCAGGGTGTCTAGCATCAGGATTTTCCCGATCCTGTTAGGATTTGAGGTCAATCAGTGTTTAATCCTGATTTCATCAGGATTTGAGGAAAAATTGGTCGTACAATCAGGATTTGAGAAAAGTTGGCCGTCCGATCGGATTTTTTTATCAAGCTATTTTTGGAAATTACATTCGCCTTGCATGAAGTGATGACGTTATTTTTCCGCAGTTTGCCTCCCGCAAGAGGAGTTATCCTGGCTCAAAACCTTCTCCTATTTTTGATCAGGATTTAGCAGTAAAAAATCAGGATTTCCCAAAATGAAACAAACACCCTGAAAATTTCTTCCTACATTCTCGTTTGCTGCGACTTTTGAGAAATTTTCATTGAGAAATCTCAGAGGAAGTCTTTAATTTCATTATTATTTGAATATATTTTCTGCTTTCAACAATAGAAACTGTCTTTTAACCAAGAATAAATTAAAACTCTGGTGTTTTTACCCTTTCAATACGACAGACAGTTAACTTGTGTCAAGGCAGTGCCATTGCGCAACAGAATCATCGCCTTGTATTCCCTATCTGTTGATGAGATAAGCATGTAATATTTCCTATCTTTTGGTGAGAATAAGACTACAATGATAGGGTATTCACTACTGAGTGCAGGAAGAGAAGCTCAAACGCTATTCTCTTTCCTAACCTGTTATTCGAAAGTTTATCGTCTTTTTCAATTAACTTAAAATATCATTCAAAACTGGTCCTTCAAATACGAAGTCATGAGTTGCAGCCTAAATGAGGTTCCTTATTATCTAAACCAATTTGAGCAAGGAAAGCAGCGAGTCTTTTATTTTAGACATTTTTATAAAGTCAGAATGCACCCTGGATCCATTGAAGAATAATTTAGCTCTTACAAGTATGATTTTTCATAAAAGTGCGCACCCCTTCAAAATATTGAAATTACTGTTCACAGGAATAATTTAACTACACTGGAACTCGTCAAGTTGCACGGTCTTGGGACAGAAGTTCAGTTCAAATTCGGTAATCGAAAACCAGGCTCTGATTCGCCACTTTTGTTTGAAATTACAGAAAAGCATCTGAAGGATTGTGAGAGTAAGTAATTTCCAGCTTTTTTAATCCAACTTCAAAGATATTTGATTCAATCTCATTTTATGTGGAGCACCGTCCATCGTCGCCATATTCACCCAAAATTTATTAACATTATTTCATGTCAGTTTTAAAAAAAGAGACAGCTTGTCGCATGGATTAGTCTTATTGTTTTATATTTGATAAGAACGAATTTATTTCTTCCGCTTATAATAAAATTAACCCTTTCCGGTCCAATGTCGGATATATTCGCCGTGAAAAATAACGCGTTTAGGTCCGATGTCGGATATAGTCGCCCAAAAGTTTGAACTTCTGTGCAGGCCCGATATCGGGTATATTCGACTGCTCCAGCAAGTGGCGGCCTCTGGTGGAGCCTTTGGAAACCACTGTCTTTGTTGACAACATCGCTGCTACCTTAACCTCACTTAACGACGGCCGTGGAAAACTGCCGCGGACCGGAAAGGGTTAAGTACTGCTCGCAATAAAATTCTAATTGATCCCAAGAAATCAGGTATTTAGCTGTCACGACACGGCATCAGGCAGCATTAAGACGGACCAGACGGACCCAGTTATCGTGGAGAGGCACGGGCCGCGCTGTTGCCACATAGAACTCAATATTTATGCGAAAACTGCTTGTACCAGAATCCCCCCTATAATGTAACATTTGGCCGATCCCGATACGTTCTGTTATGTGCGATTTCTACTGTAAGTGATAAACGAACACATAGTGCTCACAGAAAGAATCACATTCTGTCAATATCCATCCTTTTCCTTAAGTCATCAATCTAGTGTATTCAACAGGATGTTCTGCCGATGGTCATAGCCCTGAAAAGTTGTACTATAATTGTCATCGCGTATTCTGAAAAAGATTTAAGTGATTGAAAACTATCCTTTTTCTTGCAGAGGACAAAAATCAAAAAGATGCAGCTGCTCCAAATTTGACAGTGAAAAGGACCTTCACTGCACGTAACACTGGTGAACTTCCGATCCTGATACTAGGATATTTGATCAATGGCTTACCAACAGAAGGATACGGTTTTAAAGTCCTGAATCCAGAGCCTTTTGTCCTTCTCTCCAACACAACGCGGAAGGTAAAACAAGCTTGTTCATCCTTGATTTTCAGTCGCCCCTGTACAACGTAGTTTTAGGTTATCAGCACACAGCATATATCCATCTTATTCCATGTGGCATCATCAGCAACAAAGAGTTTAGTTTCTAGCTTGTCATATTTAATATCCGAAACGTATCCTATTTCGAAGGTGGTGTTCATTGAAAAGGAACCATGTCTTCGAAAACAACAAGCCTGCTTGTTTTTTGGTTCGTAGAATACCACATTTTGAATAATGAAAACCAGTAAACACTTGGCACTTTTTCATGGATTTCCACTTTTCTTTCTGTCATTTTATCTGCCGTCTGTTCTGAGGTAGAGAAAGTAATCAGTCAATTAAACACAAAATTAGCAATAAGTTTCCGGTAAAATTCAATTTTCTCGCCACTAAGTAAAGAAAAAGTCTTATGTAAATCGTTTAGATTAAAATTTTGTCATAAAAAGTATTTTCTATCAGAATTATTGTTTAATTTCATTCCATGAGCAATTCTCTTTTTTCTCATAAAAAATTCCTCTTACTAATGTTGCTCCTATGAAGATGGATGTTTGAATATTAAATCAAATAATTAAATCTTTTTAAAAAAATGCAAATTTGATTAATTTAGATAAAACATTAAGTTTTTCAAAAAAGATTGCCATGTACCATCGATATGCTGACTTCTCCTAACAGAGGAAACGGCACAAATTAAGATATTATTCCTGGGTTACACCCTTCAAATTCATCAATTTCCTCTTAGAAATAAAAAAAATCCATCAGCTGTCTCGTTGAAATTTTAATTTAACTAGTACTATGTTTGCAAAAGAAAATTCCTGTTTTTCTCTCTCTCTCAATATGAATTGATTTGGTCCTAATGTCTCTCTCTAATCGCTCCTGTACATTGATGAAAAGTTCTCAGGAGGCGTCTTAACAATCTTAACTGACTTATTCAGTCAGAAGTACTGAGAAATATTCATAAAAATTCATAACTATCAATTCGATTTTGTTTCAAGGTGGATATTGCCTTCACTCCAGATTTCACACTGGCACGAATAGAGCGCACGCTTACCATCATTACAGACATGTCGATTCCAACCAATTACACACTTGTTGCAACTCTTCCGACGCACATGCTCGCCCCTTGCTCCGCAGTAATTAAACGTCCTGCTTGGGAGCCGCTACTCTACTACATTGTCTTGACCTTGAAACTCACGCTCCTAGCGTGCGTCATCGTAGCAGCATTCTTAGAATCGGAACGACTATTGAAGTCTGTAATCATCCGTGCGCAAGATGCAGCTATTCAGCCAGTTCTTGATCTTAAGTAAGTTTGAACTTAGAGCCGATGAAGAAAATTTTTTTTTCAAGGACTGAAACTTTCTGCTGAAGGTTCTTTAGTGGAAAATAGAATTGAGTATCCAATATTGCTCCCATCAAATATGTTTCTGCGTGAACCAAGGTCCCTTTTCTTGTGAATGGTCACAAATACAGTAAAATATTTAATGTCTCCAACTTTATCAATCATTAGCATGGTAACTCACTTCGTAACTTTTTTGGATCTGAAGCTCTTCAATTGGAATTTTTGAATTTGAAATTCTGCTCTAATTTTTTTGTTCTCCTTCTCACAGTAATACCTGAAATTATTGTCGCAACTAGAAACACAATCAGTCGTCAATTATGCTACTCATGCCAATAGAATATTCGATTGATTTGTAGGAGGAATCAAAGAATTCTCTGTAAAGTTCGAAGACTCCTCCAAAATAGTGCCCAAGTTTCCAATCCTTTGCAAAGAGTAAATTTCTCATAACTCAATCCACCTCTCGTATTTCAGCCTTTCTGTGCATTGAGTAGATGGAGGTCAGTGATAGAGGACACACCCTCTCTGCTCTTTAAATATCATCTCAATTCTTATCAATTTTAATGATGTTTGCACTAATAAATAAATTATACTTTGATAAAGTATCATGTTGCATAATTGCGTGTTGCCTCAATTTTCAGGAGTGTGGCTGAAAAAGACATTGAAGAAAAGATGAACTATAGTGATAAATCTAGCACAAAGGAAGGCAATAAACCTCCCGCCATTAGCCTTGATGAATCTTACTGTGATCCCTCTAGTCAGTCCTCCTCCTGGTTTAGCTTCCCATCATCGGTAAGTCTTTGCAATTTTAATAGAAATAAAAGAAGTGAATAACAAAGAATTTTAATAGTCTTTCAGTGAAAGCGGGGAAAATTTATTCAATACAGTGTCTAGAATTTTCTAGACCATATTTTGAGACTAACGGCAAGGTTTCATGCTTGGTTTGCAGGGATTAGAAGTCAAAAGTTGATGCCTCAAAAATTGCAAATTTCACGAGAATTTTTCTTTTTTCACTCTCTCCTGAGAAACTCTAGCTCTACTTTCATTTTCAGAGCAAGTTGAAAAGTGTTAGTTCTTTTTTAGTTCCACTTCTTTTCTAATCTCATTTAATAGTAAATCAAGTTAGAAAGTATTTGATGGTCTTATCTCTGCTGTGCATTTTTTCATTTTAAAATTGAAATGTAGTCTGTCAAATGCATCGCAAAGAATGAAAATTGCCATTTGACAAACTCCTACGGCTTCAGCCTGAATCCTTCTGTGATGCAAGTAACCTCTCTTCACCTCAGCAACTTTCTACAAACTTGTGTGCTAAAGCTAATCATGTAGAAAGTAAAAAAGTTGAACTCTTTACATTCTCTTTTATTCTTTTCTAACGATGAAGCAGCAGTAAATTTTTACCTCCTATTTCTAACAATTTTTTGGAAGGCATTATATAACTTGGTCATTTTTTTTTTCAGTTTTACAAAGAGAAGAGCGATAAAGAAAAAGTGAAGACAAAATCTTCAACTAATTCTACATCTAATTCAACACTGAAAAGAAGAACGCCTGCTAGCAAAAACTCTGAGTCCACCTCTTGGTCCAGCATTTTCAATGCGTAAGAGCCCTCATCGATTTTCTCCTTTGTTTGTCTCTTCTTATACTTTTTTATTGTTTCAAGTTCATAATATCAAATTCTCATCTTTTGAAAAAGCTTGGTCACTTCATTTTACATCAAGAAAGATATGGGAGTGAAATTTTTAAAGTATACTGTATGAAGTATATGCATACCATAAGCAATTAGAAGCTCTATGTAGAACCTCAGAAAACTTCTCAGTGGAAAAACTTAAGAGCACATTTGTGACATGAAAAATAGTGGCTGAAGAGCAGCGCTAGTAACAGGCTTGATGTTTAATTCAAGGATTGGAACACAGTCATATTGGCACATTCAAAGACTAGGGGCTTGCTAGAGCCAATCAATCCTTGAAAAATGGCTCGAGCTGCTCACCTAACTCCACTTCTCAGGCACCACTTTTCGTAACATATACTACACAATATATTTCTGAACCGATGTGTAATCCTGCCATGCTAAGGAAGAACGCCGTATGAACAGTTGAGAGTTGCCAAATTTCCCTCGATAAAACATGTATTTTTGACGACATTGATGCATATTTTCCCTTGAAATTTTCGGATGTTTTAAATTAAATTCCATACTACATTGTCTGAAAATTGTTTAAAATAATATTCGCAATTTTTTCAGTAAATTTGGTATTAATCGGAAGGAACTTTGCAGGGTCTGAGGGATCCGGCTTTCTTCCTTAGCACGGTAGAATATTGTTACATTCATCTGACCATGCCATTTTTTGTTTAAATATGCTTTTTTGTTTGTTCATTTTGAAATGTCTATTATATTTTTGCAGGACCTCTAGTTCACTTTTGAATATGTCCAGTGCACCAAAAGTGAAATCGGAACCTCCTGAACAACCAGTCAAAGTAGACGATAACAATAAAATTTCAACCCCCAAAGTGAACGGTAGAACTAATCACTTGCCAAGTGAAGTGAGCGTGCAGAAAAAAGCAGCAGCCAATAATAAAAAAACTAAGTCCAAGTCGAAAAAAGAGGGAAAAATTGAAACTAGTCTAACGAAGAAAAATTTGGAGGAGTGGAACTCATCCAGCAGTTCTCCTTCATCGACCAATTCTAGCTGTCATGAAAAGGAGTTTAAAGTGAGTGATTTCTTTTAGATGTTTCTAAGTTTCCATTCTTTTCAGTCTAAAGTTTAAAAATAGAATGAAATAAATTAAAAATAATCTGTAAAGAAAGGCAAAGGAAATAGAAGTAACAAACTGTGACCTGATTGCACAGGAAGTGAAACTACTATTATTTTCTGAGTCACCTGCAAAATTTAAATAGAAACTCATTCACTATATTTGAAAGACGGTTACCTTTTTAGGATACCTGCGTTCAGTCTAAAAAACTTGATTCTGATGAATTTTGTTTCTATCCATTCAGACTGTATCATAAGGAAAATTTCAAGGTTAAGGTGAAGTATTTGTGACTGTTTCCAGAATGAAGGACCTCAAAGCAAAAAAAAATAAAAATCGAAACATTGATATATACTACTGTTTAAAAAAGTGTTTCATAAAAATGTTAGCAAAAGAAATTCCCCAAAATATCGAACCAAATGGGTATTATTATGGAATGAAAGTAGCAATAAGAAAATAATTAGTTTTGACAGAAAATTATGCAAAATTGCAATTTGTCATGTCTGGGGTTTTTTATCGTAACTTTACCTCCTCTTTTGACTTTCAAATTAAATAGGCTACTCGCAATTTGAATCTCAGTTTGGAAAGGACTCAACTCGGGGTTTTACGATGTTAATTTTTTTATGCGTAAAAACACTCATTTTCTAGCTGTTACTCATTTTTTATCGGCTCCTGAAAAATCTCCGAAATAGGTCGTTTTTGAACCAAGAGATTCATTTATTCCTCAGAATATTTCTCAGCTTTTTCAGTCGATTCATATTTCTCACTCATTTCACTCGTGTAAGAATGTTGTAAGAATGGTTTCATTTTTCATTACAGAAAACAGAAAGGAGTTTGCCACTTCAAGAACTGCGTGACCAGGCTGCCAAGTTAACTCCAAAGCAAGCCAAAGTAGACAAACCACTTACCAATGGAGTTGTGTCGTATGCAACAACCGAGGCAAGCGATGATAGTGACAAGAAGAAACCCAAAGTTAAAGTGAGTGTGAAGGTGGCCAAGCCAGGTCACAAGAAGACGAACAGTTTAGACTTGACAGCCAATTTTGAAAATGCACAAACGAAAAAAGTCAAAACAGTGCTGACGAATGTTAAATCGCTACCCTTGGCCAGAAGTAACAAAGGAAACTTTGTGGGTCCGGTCTCGGTACAGTCAAATTTGGAGAATGGAACTAGGAGTCATGTTTGGGAAGACAACAAAGCTATTAACACTCCAAAAGGTGCGTATAACAGATAAAATTAATTTACTGAAAGTGTTGATACACAGCATTTTGGTAGTAACATTTTATTTAATTTTTGGTTTGTTGGTTAGCCAGTGCTATGGGTTAAAATGAAACGTAAACTCGCATTAACTTGAAATTGAAGAATGTATTGGTCGAAGCTTTTCGGCCTCAGCCATCGTCAGGACTTAGCAAACAACACAGTTAGAGACAATACATGATTAATTTTGATTAATATCAGTTTATACAAACGTTGACATCAAATGTATGAATATTTGTATGATCTGATATTAATCAAAATTAATCATGTATTGTCTTAAACTGTGTTTTTTGCTAAGTACGAAGATGGCTGAGGCCGAAAAGCTTCAACTAATACATTCTTCAATTTCAAGTTATTGCGAGTTTATGTTTTATTTTAACCCATAGCACTGGCTTTCCAACAAACCAAAAATTAATTTACCTTAGATCTATTTTATTTGCCTTTGTCTTTTAGGGTTTCAAAAAAATTTAAAAAATTCCTAGAAGCGCAATTCACTGCATACCTACTGTCCAAAAACGAATTGAAAAATGGGTGTCACAGATCCATTGCATTTATAAAAAAAAATTTAGTCCAATTTATACTGATGGGGAATCTTGCCAGGAAACTGGTAAATAGCTTTTGTGCCCTAAAAATTATGTATGTAGTATCTTCTTGCTGAGCGTAAGCTCATCAAGACCTAACAATTTAAGCAAATTAATTACTGTCTTTTTACTGATGAATTTTTCATGTAAATTAATTTTTGAATCTTTTTATTTTTAGTTACAGCATGGGTACCTCCGCTACCTGCAGGAACACCTTTTAATTACAGCGACCGCTCTCAAAATTTGAAACAATCCAAGCCCATGCGACTGAGCTTCAGTGATGTTGTTGCACGCTCCGATAATCGTCAACCGTCTAACAGCGCAGCCTACCACAAGCGAGAAAAAGCCTTCGATTTCTCAGTTCCTCCTCCAGGTAAGACTAAAGACAAAGATTTTCATTCAAAAGCCTACACAATGCCCTATGAAAAACGCTGCACTTTATCTATGCTAGTAAATCAGAAGATTCTCTTTAAGTATCATTCAAGCATAGTGACTCAACTTTTGTTTGTTCTGTGAATATGATGCTGATGTTAAGAAGTAAAACATCTCATGAAGTTATTTTGTTAATTAGTGCATCAAATTGTGTATAATAAAAATTGAAATGAAGATATTGTAACTGAAACACTTTTTATCAATACGTAGCAGTGTTTATTGGCGAGAATATTTAAAGTAGTTTATTGTAATGCAAGAAATCTCTGGCAAGTAGAGGAGGTAACATCGTAAAATAAGGAATGAAAAGGAACAAACATAAGCATGAAACTAATGAGATGGACCAATGCAAAGAACTGTGAGCCGAGGTAACATGATGGTAATCTTGATAGAGTTCAGACACCAGGTCTTATGACTCAAAGAATTTTAAGTTATGTTCTTCTGATGAATATTGTATGCTAAAATTATATTCTTCTACTATTATTTTGACTTATAAAGTGAGGGTAGTCCCCCTTTCAGCTAGAAAGAATTACTCTTCAATTATATTTGCTGAGTTCCGGAGTAATTATTTATTTCGATTCTTTTTTGCAGAACCAATTGGACCCAAAAAATCCACAAATCCAGCGTCACAAATGTGGGGAAACTCTTTATTCTCAAGTGTGCCTCCGTTTAGCAATGTTGACAAAGTATGGGATCAGTCTATTGTCCTGAAAATGATAGAAGAGGAAAGGATCAAGAAAGAAACTCTCGCTCGCAATGCTTTAATAGGTGATTCTGAAGTCATGTCGTCACTTCTTAAAATCTGTCTCGGCTTATAAAGATATATTATGTAATCAGTTCTTGCTGTCTAGGGATTTTATCTAAGATCAAGTTTATTAGTCTATAGAAAACTGAGGTATAGCTATAGTATACAAAAATTTTAACAATTCTATCCCATAAATGCGAAACTTCACCAACCAAAAGGCCAATGTGGTTGCGATAAAAATGTGAAGGCCACCCAAAGGAGGTTTTTTAAATGTAAAAGCTGCCCAAAGGAGGTTTTTTAAGTGTGAAGGCACTCAAAAAGAGGAAACATTCAAAGGCAGTGCTACTTTTTGTGAATGAAACTATCAGATGCATCATACTTTCAGAGGGAAACTGCTAAGCACATTACTTTCAGCAAAGAAAACTGAACTGTGTGTTTTATGCCAAGAAAATAGGAAAGCATGCAGTCTTGTGTCGACAGCAATGTGAGGGCAAAAAACTTTCTAAGACCCTTTTCGTTTCTTTTCTGGTAAATATTAAGTAACAAATTTCATTAATCATCGAGTAACAACTTCTAAAATTCCTCTAAATTGGGAAGGATCAGTCGAAGATTTGGGAGCTGTTTCAAGAAAACTGTGGGGTATGGGCGCACATTAGATGCCATCCTTGTTGATGCAGCAAAAAAAAAAAAAAAAAACTAAACTTTCTACACCCCTTTTTTACAATATTAATTAAATAATCGGTTTTCAGACTCTTGGCCAAAGTCAATCCCCTCGCTATGGTCAGACGCTCCGTCATCCTCTCTACACACCGGGAGCCCACTCAGCAATGCGGTCTGGAGCAACTCGTCTCCGACACGGAGTTCAGTGTGGGGCAGCGATGTTTGGGCACCTCCTGCTGCCTCTACCCCTCCCCGCACACCCTTGCGGCCGCCTCCTGGGCTAGCACCCACCACTCCGAGAGTGGCCCCTTCTTCCCCTCTCCATGTCTATCCAAATTTGGCTTCGCGCCAGCGGATATTCGATGAAGGAGACATCCCTCTTCCACCAAGCTACACTGCCAATCAAGAGAAATCTCAGGTGAGTTCCTCTAATGCCTATTATTTAAATTTTTTCTTGTTTAGAATTTGACAACTCTTGTTGTAATTATCAGGGATACAAAATTTCTACACAGCAGCCAGTGACCATAGTAATATGAAAAAACAAGGGGGAGGGGGACAATGGGAAACAAGACTAAAAATGCATAGTAAAAACCAAGACATTTCAGCTCAGAATGGAGCCATTTGCAGTCACAGAAAAAGTACAAAATATAAAAAATTTCATAGAAATCTGAGATCTACACAATAGTGGTCAAGAATCACAAGAAAATTATCAGAGACTACAGGCATGAAGAATTACCACCATTCACTGTCAAGTGTTGAAATAGCTCTGATACTTACTCTATTTCGGCCAATTTTTATGAGATTATTATCATATAATTTGTGACTCTACGCCAATAAAGTAACTAAGTAAGAGTGCGATCCGTCAGTTCTCCATGGAATCCATCAAAAAGTATCATGAACATTACCAAGAAATACCCCTTGTGCAGGAGCAATCTTCAGTAAAAGTAGTTAATAGCCACCATATTTTGCGTGATTTCTTGGCCTGGTGGGAACAAATAAGTATCAACTGGTTGGGAGGGTATATGCTATTGCACATGTAAACATTAAATTCTTTCATTCGGTTTTTAATGCATTTTTACATGTATTATCTTTCAGCCAAAGCTTTCACAGACGCAAGAGTATGACCCATTCCGATCTCTAAGCAGTATCTGGTCATCGCCCTCACCATCTCCTTCTCCCTCAATTTGGAGCTCTAATCCTTCACAAAAGAATTGAATTTTTTATCTGCGTTCATCTCTAACCTCACGCCTTTCTAAAAAGGTTTTCTTTTCTTTTTCACCTTTTATTTTCTTGAAATGACAAAGGACCCATCTTATTTTTTTATTTTACTGAAAAATTATCTGGTACAAACTGATCTTGACCTCTGACTTGTAGCACTTTCTTTCAAAATTTTCTAAAAGCTGTAACTGTAAATGCCCAAGACCTAATCTCCTTTCTAGTTTTTCCTTTATCGGAGTAACTAGTGCTCTGTGTAAAGTCTAAATTCTAAGCACAAATTTAAGATTTAATCTAATCTGAATTATTGGAAAGAATGGTAGAACCATATAGTTAAAATATATCATGAAATCATTCTGACCGTAACGAAATTTGCTCTTTAATCTCCACTTTTCGATGCTCACAATGATGTGAAACAAATGACCTTTTTCATTTCAAAATGAATCATACGTTATACTAACCTGCCTTAATCTCACACAAAATTGAATCCATTGAAGTGAAACTAAACTGCCATCAAAGTGATTCCTTTTCCAGTCAAGTTTGGTCACAGGTCTTACTTGTTGAACGAGTCGTGTTCAAACTGTCTGGAAGCACGATTCTCTTGAACTTTCACATTAATAAACGTTGAGATATAAACTTTAGAGTTTTCATCCCTTAACTCATTACAAGGTTGAATTTGAAGAATTATTTAGATAAAAAGCTAACTTTTAAAAATAGCAGAACATTCCTGTTTTCAGCGTTTAGCTTCAATTAAATTCATTCAATTCAATTTCAGGAGTGAAGTTTGATATGTCTGAAAACAAAAACAATAATATTCCCTTTATGTTTGGTAATGTTTGATTTAGAGGTAATGCTTGCAATCAGCTTAAATAGATTGCAGAGATAGTAACCTCAACTCCTTTTATGTCTAAGAATTAAATCGGGAATCCCAAAGGCTTAAATTAGGAAAGAGAAACCAGTGTAGGGAAGCATTTGTTCATCAATGATTGTTTGATTTTATAATGGAAATTAACCCTTCCACAATCAAATCCTCTCATTAAAGTTTATTCTTGCCATAAACTACTACTCCAAGGATTTTCTGTCAAGTCAAACAATCTCTTGTCTTCGCTGTGGCTGAAACATTCCTAACTGAAACTTCAGTGCTAGAGTATAACCTCCAATGTGTTCTGTCTGTTCCAATCAGCTCAGGCTTCTTTTGTTTTGACAAATCCAATGGCAGTATAATAAGCGAAGAATGAATTTTTGCAGGGTTATAAAAATTTTCTGTTAACTTTGTTTGGAAAAAATTCAGGCACACTTTTTTGAAAATAAAAAAAACCAATCAAGTATGAACCGTACATATTTTACTCTTTTACCAGATGTGGTTTATTCAAAATTGGAATTTTTTCTACCCCCACTTTTATCAAAGGAAATTTGCTACATCTTCTCTTTTTTTAACATTTTGAAGACATTTCTCAGCTGCTTGTAGGAAGTAGTTTTTAAATTAAATAATAAGCCAGTTGATAAATGGCTTTGATCGAAAAACATTTTTTGGGGCTGTCTATTTCTATAATTTCTTGTAGAAATTAAAAAAAAAAAAGTTCTTGCAAAAAGTTCAACAGTGTCCTCAGGAGCCACAAAGCACCAATTGCGATCAATTTTTGTTGAATGAAATAAACGGATGAAGTCATCATTCTTGACTTTCTGGGTTGAATGAATTTTCTGCACCAATTAGGAAATATCTGGCTGAAAAGTTTATTGCTTAACCTTTTGTTGCGTATACGTTTTCTGTCTGAAATTTTAAGGGAATAGTGTCTGTAGGAACACTTTGATTTAAAGCTGTTGGTCTGCTAGCACATAATTCTGAATTTCAATGGTTAAAATTTGCTAAATAAAATAGAGTGCTGCAAAAATGAAAGATCTGCCCTCTCTTATATTGCACATTTCTCTTCTCGTAGAATATTTACCTCAAAACTTAGTTCACAAGACAAGTCTTGAGAAAACAATGATAGAAGACACCCCCTCCCCTCCCCCAAAGTTTACACCAGCGATAAAGACAGAGCTCATTGATTTTTGGTGCTCACATCACTATTTACATAATTCCTCACTTGATAAGAAATTTAATATTAACAACACGGTTAATCATTCACCTTGAATAATTTTTCTCATGCTTGTTCTTTTTTCTTTTCCTTCTCAGTTTTCCTCTTCCTATTTTTTTCTCCTTTCTAAGGAGTGTAAAGGAGAACGCAGCATAATTTAATTTCTTTTTTTTTATCCGAAAAGAAAATTCATTGTTCAGAGGAAATGTTCCTTTTTATTATTTTGAAGCATTTTAAATACTTTTATTTCTAGTCATTGATCCATTTAATTTTTTTTTTTGTATCTCTTTGAAGTGTTTGTTACTATTTTCTCTCTATTTTCTATCCTTCAACTTGGTCACAAAAATTGATCACGTTGTAAATTCAATCCAACATTTTGGATAGATATTTGATTTAATCTGATCCATGAATTCTCAAATAAGAAGGATTAGAATTCATATTTCCAAACTGATTCAAAGGCCCACCAAAAAAAAAAAAGAAAATAATTTTAAATTATATTATCTGAGCTCTTGTGGTATTAAAGCTGTGGAATCCTACAGTATGTTCCATGCATGAGCAGAGTCAGTTATGTCCTAAGTAACATACTATCATTTGCAAATCAGAGGAAAGCAAGAAAAGTGAAGTGACCGATCTTCTCTCAACCTTTGCAGTGTGAAAAATGTATTCTCTTTCCGTAAACGCGTATTTCTATCAAAATGCAAAGATCGTTAGTAAATTGTTCAATTCTCTTTTCTCTGCATTTCTCAAACCTGTAATAGTGGCTTCTTTACTTTAAGTGGAAAATAACTGGCTCAATCATTGAAGGATGAATAGAATATTTGCCAAATTAAAAGAGATAGGGCCAGTGATTGTTTCAAAGAATAATTGTCAAAACTCAGATTGACTCAATGTCTCTAAGTAGCTTTAACTGAATATCTTGGTTGAAATTAAATAATTGTTCAATGAAAGTTGCAAAATGCTAGGTCCGTAGATTGTTTTATAAGGCTATCATGTCACAGTGATTTTCTGGCTTTGAATATCTTGTTTTCTTCAGATTTATTGAGACTGTTTGGTTATTTTTTTCTATTCATTGTCAACATAAATTAAAAAACAAAACAAAAATTTCTGTTTCTCTTGGCAATGTGGCTTTATGAGCGTTTTCATAATGAGATCCGAATTTCAAATCAGTAAAAATCAATACTCGCAAGTAAGAAAAAAATCAGTGAGAAATAATTAACAATTTTTTGGATTTTCTAAACTTGGAAAAGCTCAAATGCTTACTCAGGAATGGATTACGTTAGAGAAGAAATGATATCGACGGTGTGAGTTCATAATCACGTATCTTGTTTGCGGTGTTTAGATATCTCCGCTCTTATTTTATTATTTTTCCAAGGAGTACAAATCAACATCATTTCTTGAAGTTTTGGCAGAATTTTCCTTGCACTTAGAAGAAAAATCACAGAATTTCTTAAGAATTGCTGTTGAGTAGCTTTCTGTTTGAAAAACAAAGTATGACAGGAAGTCTATAAGGTCGCAAGCTGAGATATGTGGTTGTGTGCCTGATCATGGGAACAAGAAAATAGGCAGTGATTTTAATAAATTTGATATTAACATTATTCATCAACTATAGATTAATCGAAATCGATGAAATGTGTAATCGATATTTAAAGTATCCACCTTTTTAACTTAACTGTAGCCAGAACGAAGGATGTATGAAGGGGACATAGGAGCAGAGTAATCCTCCATGCTGCCCTCCTCCCTGAACTAAAAACATCTCTGTTTAGTCTTTTAAATTTCCTGGAAAAGGGGCAGGCCCCCCAGCCTCCTGTAGTTTTATACATGATAGTAACATGATAATGTGATCAAGACTTGCCTAAAATCATGACAATGACACCCACTGTGTTGAAAAGTTAATTCTGTCATCAGCAAACTCGTTTTGAAAAATGTACCCATCCTTGAAATTTTTAAGGTGTCAAATTGTACTCTGTTAAGTTGACGTCACTTCGTCCTGATTACATTGATATATTCCCCATTTTCTGGCCTTAATATCAATGAGATTTTGATTTTTTTGTGAGTTTCGAATCCTCAACCTCACGCATTCCTTCCCCAGATTGTAGCACCATAGTTTGCTCGTTGTAAGGTGTTGATAATTTTAATTTTCCAATTTTTATCGAATTTTTTATCTCTCTGGCTCACCAATCAATTTTTTTTTACTCCGCGTTTGTATGTTTTATCACAATTGCCTCTCCTTTATTTTTTGCAATGCTGTGAGGCTCAGCCAGTATAAACATATTTGGAGGTATTTCTGCCAAAGGGAATTGTGTGGATTAAAACATGAGCCGTGAGACCCATAAGAATATATGCAGAACAGGGCTCACGTCATAATGCACATAGTTCTGTGTAGCAGAAAGATGTCCTTTTCTTTCAATCACTCGCTGTTATTTTTTAAGCTTCCCTCTTTCTATCATTACAAATAAGTACCATTTTCTGACTCGGTTTTTTTATGTTGTACAATCTAATCTAAGCACGCCATAGTTTTGCTTCTGCCGAACTGATTCTTTTTAATCGTCGTTGATTTTCATTCTCATTGCTCTTTTTTTATTACCCCTGAACATTCTGCGTAGAATTGTTACATTATCATTTATCAGTAGACCATTGTTTTCAACAATTGTAATTTTTTTCTGTTACTTAGGTACTTATGTATCTAAATATTTCTTGACACTAATGGCTAACGACCTAAATGATACATTTTTCTCCAAGTTTCAAAAACGATTTAGCTTTGAAACCCTCTTTATGTTTCTTGTTGGTAAAAACAATTTACAGCAAAAAAGTCTGGCTGCAATTATTTTTTTTATGTATGACTCTTTCTTCCTTTTTTTGTAAGTCCGAGGCCTGTCTCTCAATTAGTGAATGATCCCTTTGTTCCCCTTGATTTTGTTTTTGTCACAAAAAAAGGCCATGAAATTTTAAAATTTCATTTTTGATTTTATCTCTACCGTTTTGTCAATGCATTAAAATAAAATGTCCAATGGAGGTCAATCTTTTGGATTAATCAGTCGTTCTGTGATCATAAAATTTTAGGATGCCACTTTCATTGAAAAAAGTTTCAGTGAAGAAAAAAATGTTAAAGGTATTTAGGTATTTGAAAAGATGAAACTCTATGAGTTTGCTCATAATCTTTTCAGCATTCGTCTTCACATAATTTTAATTTTCACTCTATAAACACTGTCAACTTGTTCCTTCGAACTGTTTCCAAGATTTCCATCAGATTGAATTTATATTTGCAAGTGTGATAATTTTTTACCATGTATGTAATGCCGAAATTGACATAGATAAAACTGAGAAAATTAGAATTCCAAGCTTGTCAAATAGTATGTGAGAAAGCAGCGCTATTGCGTTTCAAATTAGGTATATCAAATCTCCTCATACGGTATCACTCTTCTGATCAGATGATGCTTAGCTCATTTCACAAACTGTAAATCTAACAACCCTCCTCCCCCCGCCCTATTTCTCCTAAGTGTTCCCTTATTGTTGGTGTTCTCCTTGTTTTGAATAATGTCGATGTGATTTTAATAATTGTTTAATCGTTCGACAACTTCAATAAAATAATTTTTTTACGCTCTAAAAAGAATTTTACTCTCTTCCTAACAAGCATACCCTTTTATCAATAATTACCAAGCATTTTCCATCTGACCATGGTTTAACCATGATTTGTTTTGACAGGGTAGGTAAGTAGGTATTATGAAAAAAAAAGAAAGGAAAGATGTAGGAAAAAACAGAAAGGAAGAAGGAAAAAGGTGAAGAGAGTCAAGAGAAAGGAATGTGCGTAACTACATATTGCAGGCACCTTTCACGCCGATATTAAGCAAATTGTGTAAATTCATAGATTTTAGTTTTAAAAAGTGTAAGCCCTTAGACTAGGCACCTGTCACTAAAATTTAGCCCACCTCCATTGCTGCTCTTCAGTGGAGTTTTCTGTTTAGAACTTTAACAGAAACAGAATTAATTGGAAAATGGTACAGAAGTTCCGAAAGTTGCAGCTTCATCTTCAATATTTGTTTAGTCTGCCTCTTGGATATCAGGTGGGGCGGCCTCCGAGGGGTCGGGCGCCTTGGTTACCAAGGGGGGCAGCCACTGAGGGTTGGGCTTCTTGGATTCCAAGGGGAGCACCCCTGGGGGTTTGGTTTCTTGGATGTTAGGTGGAGCCACCCTGGAGACTGGGTGGATGCCAGGTGGGGCACCCCTCACCCCCTGAGATGTTAAAAGCACGTATCACACTGCTGAAATTTTTACCCTGTTGCCTGGATCCATGATTTGCCTTCAATTGGCCGGCTATGCAAAATGACTGTCGCGGTGCACGAATTGTGGTATCAGAATTTCGCATCTAGATTACATAGTGGGTTGAAGGCGCTCTTCTGTATCGTATATGAGTGGACCTGTACAACGATGTTGACCAGAAATATTCAGAATTTTGGAGTCTTCAATCGAGCCGTAATTTTAAGAAAGGCCCGAAGAACATAATTGCACTTTTTCATTTAAGATTTTCTTTTCTGTTATTCCTACTTCAAAAAAGAGTGTCCAACCGCTCGGTTCGAATTGTGGTTTTAAAGGCTTCTGGCTTTGGTCATAGTAGTCTCATGGAAGACTGACAGAGTCACCATTTACAAGATCGCAACTTACTCAAACTCACTACTTACTTTCCAATCATACAATGCTTGATCTGGCCATCCCTGATAAAAATTGGCGATAAAAGCCGCGTTTCAAAATACCATAGGAAATCTTATAGCCGGCTAAGGAAGCCAAAGAAAATCATTTAGCTGGCTGTAGAATGCGGAGAAAATCATATGGCCGGGCCATAGTTCCTATCGGCGGGCTTTACACTTTATCGCCTGGCTGTTGCTTTTTCGCCATCGATTATAAAAGGCTACCTATAAGAAATTGTGTAGAAATTCGTGTGCTTTGGAAATCATTAAGTTTGATACGGAACCACCTTAACATTTACAAAACACACATTATATTTTCCTTCAATACATATTTTTTTTCATCAATTAAAATGAGAATAATCCATACAGGATGTGCAAACATTTCGAAATCATGAGTTGAATAACGCTGACTCCGCCAAATTAAATATCAGAGCCTAACACAAAGCGGAGTGGCGACGCACTGGCGCCTACAAACCTAACAGGGATACTTCACGCATTGCGCAACGCGTCAAGTATCCCTGTTAGGTTTGTAGGCGCCAATAATGCGCGTTTCGCGCTGCGGCTGCCCGCCTGCCGCGCCGCAGCGTGCCACGGCGCTTGAAGCAACTATTTCACACCAGAGGTATTGCGCAGTATCATACGAAATTGAAGGCGCTCTAATATATCAGGAATGGCAGGCATCCATCAAAAGTACGGAGCTTTCCTCGCAAAATAAACCAAGATACTACGGCCCAAAAAGAGAGCAGTCAAAAACTCACTAGGTCCTAGCATCCGTAATTAATAACGTTTCGCATACACTTTACCGCCTAGCTGTTGCTTAGTCGCCATCGGCTATAAAAGACTAAAATAAATTGTGTAGCCGGCTGTAGAAGCTATTGGAAATCTTACAGCCGGCTGTAGGTCTACGGTATTTTGGAACACAGATTCTACTGCCAATTTTTACCAGGAATATGAGATCAAACTAAAGCTTATCTGATAAGGAATTGTAAGCGTGAAACTCTTTTTTCAGTCATTAGGTAAATGATCAAAATCCGCCAACAACAGGTTAAAAACACTAATTGCATAAATCCGTATCTCGTGATGAAGCGTCAATTCGACTTAGTGCCGAAAACGCGAATTTCGGCAGTTCTGCCGTATTTTCTAACAGTTTGAGAAATTATTCAAAATACTGATGGAGTCTGAAAAAGTATCTTATTCTTGCTATCCTCAAGAATGATTACCCCTCTACTAACAATAAAGAGGAATGTAGACCGTTTTCTTACTCTCCTGGAAAGTCGTGTTTTCCGAGATACGCACTTCTGCACTTTTACCATCGAATAGTGCATCATTCTAGAATTCGCGTATTGCGTTGATTAAGTGACATTGGTCGATTGCTAAAATAATTGTTAAAATCTTTGGGTCATGCTAAATAATTAATGAAACACCATTCGAGGGTTTGAAATGGTGCTATACATGTTTCATCTTTACCATCGATGTGCAGAGAACGCCAGTGCCCCCCCCCCCCCTCTCATTCTCTTTTAAAGGCTTTAATGTTGGAGAATTTTTAAACAAAGATCGATCAATCGAATCGCTTTGATTTTCTGTGAGAATCCGATTACATCGATTTAAATCACGACGAAAAAATCGAATTCCTGAGAATCGATTTTAAAAATTCGTTAATTACGAATGCTCAAAATTCGAACTCAAAAAATTAAAAAAAAATCGGCTCACGGGCCGATTGACGACGGCTAACGGGACGAGATAAGTTTTTTTATTACCTATTAAGATTATAATTTTAATTTTATCCTCAAGTATCATTTTACTAACAATAACAAACGTAATAATTTTTTAAAAAAATATAAATATTATAATTGAGTGAAAAGTTATATCAATAAAAAGAAGAGACATAAATCTATTTTTTTATACAAGATATCGTAGAATTCATTCTTATTCTTCCGTTTATGTTATGTTTTAAGTTATTTAATATTATAAATATATTTTTAATAATTTATACGTTAACGTTATGACGTATTTGAGGATTTATATATGAGTGAATTTGTGCATTTATACATTACGAGTATGAGTGGATTTATACATTCGGGCAGTCAAAATATAGAAATTTTTGATCGTGAGTGAAAAAATCGATTGATGCGATGAATCGATCTTAATAAAATCGATGCGAGATAATGGATTTTTCGAGAAAATCGATTAAAAATCCGCGAACACCAGTCTCAAATCGATGACTCCAGCGGAGGAATTCGAGATGCTAGAACGACCTTGAGTATAACTATCAATGGAGTGTGGTTGTCGGGGAGACGGAGGGAAGAAGGGCAATGGCGAGGAGATATCGTTGGCAATTCTGGCGAGTCTGAATCCGATAATTGGATTTTAAGCGGCGCTGAAATGCAGCTCCCCGAGCAGGGAACATTCGTAAGAGAGGAAAGGCGTGAAAGCCCGTCAAAGCTCAGCAAATGGCTATTACATTAGTCGTCATGCCGCCAAGTCGAGGGGAGCAGGCAATGATGTCAGATCTCATATTGCCTAGTCCGATTTTTTTGTTCCGTCCGTGGGCAGGTCAGCCCTGTTGCCCATTCCAGCTCTTGCCCATTTCGTCAACTGGGCAGCCAGTCCCCGGATTGCCCGGTCTAAAGTAACAAAATTACGCCAACCCATTGGGCCGGTGGTCAATTTTAAATGGAATCCATACGCTAATCCACGAATGTCTCAGTGGCCGATTTCCGACGTATTATTCGCAAGATCTTGAACGAAACTTGACTTTATCAAAACCATTTTCAGGCGTTGTGTAATAAAAATATGTAATATAATTCGTTTTTTCCTCGAAAGTTTATGTACAAATCGAGTTTTTTTTTTTAAAAATTTTGTTAATATTTTCATTATTTTGGATGTGCGTGTTGCATACTCAAAAATTTGAGGCGTTGCCTTAGTACGAAGACTAGACTGAGTTGAATCCAGCGCCTTGATGCAACTATTCGTGTTCCACGGATGACCGTGTTGCATGTTCAAAATTGAAGGCACTTTCGCTCTCACTTCTTTAGAGATGCACGAGTCTCGTCAGTTGTTGCACTTTAATGGCAAAGTATCTATGTAGGGGAGCGTTATCAGCTAGTGACACGAGAGACAAGACCGAGGTGTCCACGGCCAATAATTAACTGGTCATTTTTCAAAAGGCTTTAGATGATTCGACGGACACCTTTTTTGTGTCAGAATGACGAGCGATACATCGCATCGATCCATAATTTCAGCCACTTGTCAATTTTTTCGAATTTTTTGAGATCGCACTTCTGTTGTTACGTATAAGACTATAAAGAATCTATGTATACCAAAGTTGACAAAAAAATTCAAAGAAATAAAGGCAGGGTTTTTTTTTAGAGGGAAAATGTCGCATTCGATATTGATATCGAAAGTGCACTCGAATGGGATATTTTTCCTCTAAATAAACCCTTCTTTTTTTTACCATGGATTTCTATTTCTTCGTCAAATTTGGTACAGTAATTCTTTAGTCTCATAGCAAGTACAGAAGTGCAAATCTGAAGAGTAAAAAAACATGACAAGTAGCCGAAATTATGGAACGATGAATCAATAAATCGCCTGTCGCTTTGACACGAAAAATGACGTCCGTCGAATCTTCTTATGAATATTCCTACCTTAAGCACCAATTGTATTAACCTACTTGGATATCGGGTTTGTAAAAAAAACTCCCTATTTTTTTTTTTTGAAAACCCTTACAAGAAATTGAAAAAAATAATCGTAAACTTGATCAACGTAACTAGTAAATTTTTATGAATTGCACTGGTTTTTTATTTTGATTTTTTTTTTATTCTCATTAAAATTCTCGCGAATTATTCGTTAGAGTGTGTGTCATCGGTGAGGGACATTCGTCGGTTAGCATATGGATTTTGGCTAATATTAACAATCGGCCCATGGGCGTAATTTCCAGACCTTAGATTGGCCATTCCGCGGGCTGGCTGCCCAGCTCACAGACGGTGCAAAACATTTGCCTATGGTCTCCGGACTGAGCAATTTTGCCAACGAGGCTTAACATGCGGTATTATCGTGAAATGGCACGATCCCTTAGAACACACTAAAAAAATAGCTTTCTACCAAGCTTGAAGAGGTTAATTTAACGTGACATTAGTTTGCCTTCAACTTTTCATGGGGGCAATACGAGATCACACGTGGGCGAATAGTGGTGTCGTAGTGAAATGACAGACTCACTCGGGACAAATTCAAAGAATAGCTTTTTACTAATCAGGAGGAGGTTACTTAAGCGCCATGTCGGTTCGCCTTCAAGTCTTAGTGTAGGCAACACAGGCTCCCATGTGATCGAATAGTGGTATCATCCTTCATATTCAAATCGCCCCTTTCGGCAAACTCGTTGTAGTCATGAAAGCACGAGCAGAGGAAGGAAAGAGAAGGGAAAGGAAGGAAATGAAACGAGAAAGGAGAAGAAGAAGGGAAGGAAAAGAGCAAAAATAAGAAGGAAAGAAAAAGAGGAAGGATGGAGAATGTTAAAAGAGAACATGGGGTAGGAAACACTGGAAAAAAAGTCGCTTGGATCTAGAGTCTAGACTCTCAATACCATTGACAAGGAAGAATACTCTTGATTTAATCCGATTTTTCCTCTTGATTTGGGCGGATTTCCTTTGGATTCAAGCAAAAAATTCGTTTGATCAAGAGTATTTTTTCTTGTCAATGTTTTTAAGAGTCTGGATTCTAGATCCAAGCTACTTTTTTTCCAGTGAAGGATAAGGAATTCAAGAAAAAAAGAAAGAGAGAAGAAGGTGAATTGAAAAGGAAAAAAGGAAAGAAGAGGAAGGGGTCGAAGAAAAAAGGAAGGAAATGGAAGGAAGAGAAATCGGATGTATCCGATGGGAGAAAAAAGAAGATTTGAGTGAGAGGAAGAAGTGGAATAGAGGTATGTCATCGTGCAATTTTACGCTTCCTCATAACATATAAAAATAGCTTCTTACAATGTCAGTTCGCCTTCGATTTCAATATAAGCAACACACGCTACACACCTCTAGCATGCTTATCTACTTAGGGCGTGTCTGAGGTAAATGATACCCTAGCCGATGGGAGTTATTTCAACTTTTTGTGGCAATTCGGTGGGGGCTTTTCCTCAGGACTGCCTTAGGTGGCTCGCCAATTGGACGTATTTCTGCTAAAAAGAACTATGTTACACGTAATCCCTATGCACATGGTTCCTTTTAGCATAAATAAAAATATGTTCAATTATGGTAATGAACTTTAATCGCTTTTATTATAATGTGAGGAAAATGGGGGGGGGGGGCGGAAAATTCCATCTCCAATAAAATGACGATTTTTTGTTGTTTTTTTTTTATAATGAAAAAAATCGTGTCAGATGTTGAGCAAAAAATCCTAGTAGTGTTACTGTTACTTACGGTATTACTGCAATATATCGCAACATCCCAGTTCGAAAATCCCACTCGGGATCCTGAATATCCTCGTTCAAAGCGGCAAGGCTGAGCGAGGCCGGTTCCAGGGGATGTGGGTTGGCGGCGTCGTTGGCTGTGGCATAGTTATTCCGTTTTCATGGCTCCCCGAGGACTCCTTTGCTCCACCGCCCCCGCCCTCCCTCCCCTCCCTCCCCTCGCCCCACCCCGCCCTCCTGCTCCAGTGCAGATTTATAGCTCGGCTCACTCACGTCACATCTTGAGGCCCCCCTCCCCCTCCGCCGGAGAAAAAACTCACTCTGTCAACCGGAATCTCGCTCTCGGTCTTGCTCCCAGTCCCAGATGTTGAAATTAAAGCTCTTCTTTCGTATACAGAACTTCAGCTTCAAGAGCGTTGCGATGGTTTAACTTCAAAACAGCGTAACTTATGAAGGCCTAGATACACACGGCGATTAATCGCCGCGATTAAAAGACGGAAGCCAATGGAGAGCCTTGATGCGATATATCGATGTTAATGGATCGAAATCAAGGCTCTTCATTGGCTTCCGTCTTTCAATCGCGGCGATTAATCGCCGTGTGTATCTAGACCTTCAGCAGTATTTTTTTCTGCACCTACACCAGCGATCAAAGCGAGAAACATCGAAGGCAAAGAGGGAATAGAGCGATCCTATTGGTTGAAACGGGTGGTTATTATTGACTAGGGGGAAACGATGGAAAAGTTGCGGGGTTCCTCGTGGGTTGCCGTTAGTTACCTAAATAGGTACTGGTACTTTTCTCTTTTGCCCATTGCAACCACCCTTTTCAACCAATAAGATCGCTCCATTTTCCCGTCGTCTTTTTGCCTATCGCTTATTGAACTACATTTTGCAATTTGGAACTATAAATTCTAGCCCGGTTGAAAAACAACGTATGTGCCATTAGTTTCCCAATGCACATAAGTGTTTTTCTAGAAGAGCCAGAATTTATAGTTCCAAATTGCAAAATACAGTCCTATTGTCCATCAGTTCCAATAATCACTCCACAGGAGAGGTGTTTTCCTCCAAAAAGAGTGAATATTCGCGTATATTTTCTGAATCAATCAGAAACTGACATGGAAAAACACAGATTTCGTTTCTGAGTTTAGCTATTGTTACGTTACTAATTCTATATACTAACTGCGCTTAAGTGTGTGGTTTTTTTCTCTTTTCCTTTTTCTTTTTTTTCTTTTTTTTTCAAAACTCCCGAGGTGGGTGGATTTGTACTGCGTAATGACTTCCAATCGCAAAATAATAGCGCACACTTTTCTTTCACGGAAAAGAACATGCCAACATCGTGGTCTTGAGATATTCTCTAATTTTTCTTCACTATTGCGCGCCTCAAGACAAGGCATTACGAGGCATTTTTTCAGTTCAAAATTAGATGAAGAACGAATCACAGAACGAGAAGCCTGGAAATCAACCTCTAAACGAGTAGAGTCTCGAGTGTTGACAGTGCACTACAGAAACAATGCACGATGCAAGTTTCAGCATATAAGTGTTGCATGTGGCGCTTTCAATGTCAATTTGGAGTCGCAGAACGCTCTGATATGTCGGGAAAACGGCTTGATAGGTACCTTTAATTCGTCGCTCGGCTGACATAAGGGCGTAACTGCATAGCGAGATGTCGTTAAAATTAATAAACCGTATGGACGATATGGCTCATCGCGAAAAATAGTTACGCCCAGTGTCAGCCAAGCGACAAATTGTCGATTTGGGCAAATGGTAACATACCTACTTGCGGCAAACTTAAGATTAACATTTCTCAAACTTTAAAGACACCGCAACTCGCGTGGATGACGGCGCAGAGATACAACTATTCGTGCTTGATTTATGTCCGTGTTGCATCTGCAAAATTGAAGGCGCGAGGCGTGACCGCGGAATGCTCTGCTCTATGCTGCTAGTGAGGTACACCGAGAAAAAAGCTTCGGTCTTGTGAACCGAATGTGCGGTGTTCAATATCGGCCGTGTTGTTCGGTTCATGCAACCGTTCTCTCGGTTCTGGGAACCGTATCCTCGGTTCATGTAGCTGAGCATTCAAACCGAACAGTAATAACAAAAAAAACTCGGTTGCACGAACCGAAGATACGGTTCGCAGAACTAAGAGAACGGTTACAGGAACTGAACAATACGGCCAATATTGAACACTGCACATTCGGTTTATACGGCCAAATTTTCTTTTCTCAGTGTATCGCTCTGATTTGGGGGAAAATTAAAAAACGAGGCCGGATTACGTCTTTCCTCGGTGGCGTTGCTCACGTAGCCCTTGAAGAACCATGATAAATAAGACAAGACTCAACATAGAAGGAGAGAAAGAGAAAGGACGCTCGTTGATGACGGCGTAGAGATACAACTATTCGTACTTGATGGATGTCAGTGTTGCATGTATAAAATTGAAGGTGCGATGGCGGCGCGAAGCGTGAACTTCCAATACTCTTCTCTATTCTGCCAACGAAGTTATTCTCACATTTAAGAAAAACGATTAAAAACGAGGCTCGATACGTTTTTCTTATCTTCGGCTGTATTTTTAAAACAATAAATAAGAACAAATTTAAAAAATAGGGCGTTTTCAAAATAAGTCAAAAACGTTCTGCATCACTCCCATGAGAGCGTTTTCAGGGTCGCCACAGTTATAGAAAATGGAATCCTCTGACATTTCCCTGATTTTCCTGACACATTTTGGTAAAATTCCCTGACAATTGAATGTATGCCACATCATGGATGAAAATACCTACATAATTATAGAATACGAGGTCTGTAACCCTTCAAGAACCACTACAAATAAGACAAATAGAACAAAGTCAACATAGAAATAGTTCAAGAGAAAGGACGATCGTTGATGACGGCGCAGAGATACAACTATTCGTGCTTGATGGATGTCCGTGTTGCATGCACAAAATTGAAGGCGCGATGGCGCGTGCTGTGACATTGCAATGTCTTAGCCTCTTATAGGACGAGCCTGCTGTCTTCAGATTTCCGAAATATTACCCTTATGTGTTTATTGTTCTCGAAATGACCTTCTAAGAGGCACGAAGCATCCAATGGGGGGGGGGGGGTAGGCTCGCATTACCCCTTGCCTTTGGATTGAGCTGTGTACCATATTCGATTTTTGATATTTCCCCATATTTCAAGCTATGGTAAAGAATCGATTAAGGTGTTCGTTGCGAACACCCTGTCTATCGATTCTTTTCCATAGGTTTAAATAACAGATTAATCGATTATATCGCAAAGCACGACACGCCACTGAATTTGGCAGTATAATGTTCTTGAATAATTATTACTGAGAATATACTTTCTGCTAATCTACATGTTATACGAGCGATGAAATGCGATTGGGTGACACGGCGGACAGCCGCTTGAAGGAATTAAGGTTATGATATTAATAAGATATGATTTAATTCCGAAATAGAATTTATTCAGTTTTACAGCACTGAGACGAACACGGCGTTAAGCTACAGAGAAGGATCTGGACTGACTAAAGACAAAGGCAAGATGAGGGGTTGGTGATCTGGTCCGCGCAGTCGCAGCTGCGTGGGAAGCGCATAGCCCCAAAAGTCGTAAAAAATCTCAAGGGCACAAGTGCAGGAGGGATGGTCCCTTTGCTGCGTTGTCAGATTAATTATTGCATATCTCCAACACGCCCCCTCAAGAATTAATCTGATTCTTGCTTGATTTGACTATGTTGCTCTGTTGAACTGCGATGCCGTGCTGCAATCGTCCTCAAGTGCCAACTCTGGGGTGATGCTTACGATCCACCATTCGGTGCTGCATGGATGAAGGGAAACCCAGGAAAACCTCCACCAGATCGTGTACTTGCTGTTACTATGAGTTCTACTCCAAGTCCAAAAACTCGACTGATTGAACTCCAAGACTGGTAACAGCTTGATCATCATATCGGCCAGCTAATTTCCTGTGAACACATGTACGAAATCAATGACCTTATTTTGACGTCCTCTCACCACGTATAATGCACGTTCATATTTTGATATCACGTGGCAAACTAGATTCTTAAATTTATGTATGCAATCCTCGTACCTAAGTTGCAATGGGCTTCGTCGTACTCGCTTTGGTGTTGACAAAAATCACTTTTGACCAGTGAGAATCTACAACTGCTTTACCTGCATTTATTCTGCCTCCACCAAAGAAGCCGTCACAGATTTCAGATTCTCTGTGTTCCAACATATGATGCAGTTTTAAATAATAATGCAGATGAATTTCTCTTTCTCTCACTTTCAATTCGAAAAGTCCTTTTGTTATTCTCAATATTTGCCCAATTTGAATCTTCGATGCCAATCAAAAATATCTTCTCTTTTACCTCAACGTATCTCAAAAATCATTTCTCTTATGATTTGTCTTTCCACTTTTTATCATCTTCAATTTCTGGTATCAAATAAGTCTACTCTCGAATAGAAATAAGTCTACTCTTGACTAGATACCTCGATTTACTAAAATACATTTTCTAGAGCTCTTTCGTTACCTCTAGTCTCTCTTTCATTCTTATTGCCTTTCATAAAGTATTTTTCGCCCTTACTTGCATTTACTTAATTTATTTACTTAAGTTCTCTAATCAGGCCTTTTATTCCAGTTTGAATTTTTAAATGCACACCCAACTTGGGTACTTATTCACCGAATATTCGCATTCTCATACACTGGCTAATCATCAACTTCTTTTTCACTCGCTACGTATAGTTAAGCTTATCATACCATTTTGTTGCTTACTTCTTCTTGTTAGAGCTTAATTTTTTTTAATAATAATTTGTCTCACTGCTTATACCCAAAAGTTTACCTTTAATTTAAATCTGACGATCTATCGCATGAGAGTCTGAAGTACTTCAAAGTTATTCTCGTGCCAGACACAATATTCAAAATAATTGTTGCTTTTTGTTAAAGAGAAAAAATTTGACTGCAATCGTTTCAGATGAGTTCCTTGCACCTTGCTTTGAACCTTTGAAGTGTATTTTTCAATTAACACATGTAATCTCCGATTTTTTCAAATCGAACTCTGTCAGAGATTCTCATTCTTCATTTCTCAATTTCTCTTCTTCAAATACTCATTTTTCTCCCCTCAATTTCGCTCCTTCTAATATAATCTCTCCTCTCGAAATTGAAGTCTCTCCTCTCAAATTCTAGTAACTTTCTCAAAATTTTGAATCTATCTTCTCAAATTGTTAGTTTCTACTTTCAAATAGTAGCCAATCAACGCAATTTTCGCATTCAAAATAATTCGATTGTAAATTAATCTGTGTAAAATATGAAGTCTCTCTCTCTTACTCTTAATTAGCTGCAAACGCTAAAATGAATTTAGAGAGGCAAAAAAAACTGGTAATCGAGAGGATAGGTTTCATCTCGGTCTTCTGAGACTAAAAACTCGTACTGTTCATCTCATTCCAAATATTTTTGCAAAATTCCTTTATTCGCCAATGTTAAAAACGCGTATCAATTTCACTCGACAGTACCCTGTCGTTTTGCCTTAGTATGTATCAAAGCACAAAAGTTATCGTTTGTAAATGAATTGAGCCTGTTAAATTGTTGTTTCCTCGGTTTTCTTTCTACTTTCGTCGAAACTTTTCGTAAATATTGCAAGTTCAAAATTTGGGCTTCACAAAGATAAATATTAAATTTTGCCTCGTCAGTTTTATCCTCATTTCCATTTGCACTTTCCTTTTGCCTGATCCAATCTCTCACGTTTCGCTTCAATCTTATTTCAGTATTTTCATTTCAATTTCATCATACACTGTTTGCTTTAAGTACTGTGTATATGATATTATTAATTACAGTTTTCTGAAGTTAAGCTTATCATAGACTTGCTCTCTATTTCAGTTAAGCTTATCACAGAATTTCATACTGTTTTGCCTGAGCTCACCTTTACTCACGTCTCGCAAAGAGTTTGTCTCCGTTTTATTCACGTTGCACCATTCATTTGCTTTTGAGTCACACGTGACCTTTAATTTTAACTCCTCTCCAGAATTTATTTTTTCTGGTTTTTCATCCTCAGAATTTTCTTTCTGAGTCTTCAGAGTTAATATCATTTTTATCAAGTTTGGAGATTCCTGATTTTGACACCAATTTAGTCGTATCAGTTTCCACTTGATTTCTTGTTATCAAGTTTGGAGATTCCTGATTTTGACACAAATTCAGTCGTATCAGTTTCCACTTGATTTTTTTATCGGTCACTCGAAATGCATCACGCATCTCGATGTTATGTAATTTTGTCTTACCGACTACTACATTTCGACTCTCGCAAATTTTATCTTCCACTTCCCACGCTTTATGCCTGCTCAAAAATCAAACGGACCAGAATGGCTTTCCAGGATTTTCATCTCCTGGTTTCATCCCAGATTCTTACAGAAGAGCTAAAAACGCATAGGAAATTCATCCTTGGTTTATTTCAAGTGCCATTACTCATTTGAAGTTTTAATTTATTCTAAGGCTTTTGTTAGGGTACTTATGATTTGGTGCGTTTCCGTTGAAACAGCTTTACCCCTAAAATGCCTCGTATAATTCTACTTCAATGAACATTGCACAAGCTCTTTCACCATTCGTTAGGTGATGCCATTTTTCTGCGGGGTTCGTGAAATTTCGGTGACTTATGACGTGATACCTTGCTCGACACAAAACTGTTTAAATTAATCGAAATTTTTACTTCTATCATTGTCACAGTATATATATGAAATAATTTCTAAATCAAAAAGTTCTGAGATTCTCGCAGTATAATTTTTCGAACATAAGACAAAATACTTCTTATTTATGTTCTATCTTTAAAAGTCACACCATTGTGTGCATACTAATCATGTATGAAAAGAACGAAATCGTTTTGATTTCTTACGTGGATCAGCAATATTTGAGTGCATTTTTTAATGGAGGTTTATACTGACGTAAATTTCATCTTCAAATTTTCTAGAAATGGCAATTTTTACTATTGATACTACTCGCATAAATTATCGTTTGATACAACACCTTTTAAGACCAATATACTCACATATTCTACGAACTTCCAACTCTGTAAATTTTATTCACTCATTACTTTGTATAGCTCTAACTTTCAAACCATATTTCATATTCATCTCATCAATTCTTTAACTGTCAACTCAAGTTAGGAATATTTACCAATCATTTCTTATCGATCAGTAGCGTGGCGTACTTTGCGGTGTATCGACTGATCTGCCATTCAAAGGTATTGAAAAATATCGACAGATGGGGTGTTCGCAACGAACAATTTAATGATCGATTCTTTACCATAGTCTCAAATGAGGGAACATCGACAATCGATCATTCACGCCTCGCCACTGCACTGTCATCGAAACTTAAGTTCTGAAAAAGCTTACCACAAAAGGTAACGGTACTTCCCTTTTAACGTTGACTCCTGATGAGTGGGTTCTGCATGACCAGCTTTCCAAATTTCGGTATTGATAACAGGTCATAGGGTACATCATAGCAGAACCAAACGTCTTCCACAATGCCTTTGAAACCAGAGTCCATGAAACATGTTCATCCAGTACTTTGTGTCTTCTCAATTTGTGTGGCCATTGCGATAGGAATGCGTGTTATCCTTCACCAAGTATATTTGTGTCCGCTCACTGTGATCAGCAAACTCAAAGAAAGTTTTGCACAACTAATTTTCTGGTGCTGATTTATCTGGACGCTCCTCAATCCGAGCAGAAGTTGAGCTTTTTCACTATCTTCTAATCAGAGATAGGTATCATTCAAACTACGAACCATGAATGCGGTTTAAGTGGCTCTTGGCGCAAATAAGCATGATTCAGCGCAGAAAATCATAACTGTTTTTTAATGTTCAACTTTGTTGCAATATCAAATTATCGATCACACACAAAATATCAGGTTCGAATGTCACAGCGCGCAATAGAATTTTCACACACTGTATTTTCCGTCGACTGAAAATCAAATGTCTTCGCGCGTATTCTATGTGCAGAATCCATTTACGTACACTCACGCGTTTTCATCACACACGTTTAGGTTCATTTTCGTAGACTTACGCGTTTTCATCACACACGTTTAATTTTCACAAGTTTTAATCAACACTTTGCTTGTTTTCCGTATACGCGGTCACGATCGCGGATATTTGCGCGTATCACGTAAGCTGCGGCCCATAACCTGAAGGAATTAAGGTTATGATATTAATAAGATATGATTTAATTCCGAAATAGAATTTATTCAGTTTTACAGCACTGAGACGAACACGGCGTTAAGCTACAGAGAAGGATCTGGACTGACTAAAGACAAAGGCAAGATGAGGGGTTGGTGATCTGGTCCGCGCAGTCGCAGCTGCGTGGGAAGCGCATAGCCCCAAAAGTCGTAAAAAATCTCAAGGGCACAAGTGCAGGAGGGATGGTCCCTTTGCTGCGTTGTCAGATTAATTATTGCATATCTCCAACACCGCTGACACGCATTCTGCCGTGCTAGGGAGAAACTCCGTATAAGCCGTCAGGCGTTGCCAAATTTCCTTTGACAAATCACTAATTTTCAGGATTTTTTTGAATAATTGTCTACCAATTTCTCAGATAATTTTGTTTGTAATTTGATCTGAAACTTCTGAAAATTTCAAGAAAAAATATTCATAATCTTCCTGAAAAATAAACATTTTATCCAAGGAAATTTGGCAACTCTGGAATGTCCATACGGCGTTTTTCCTCAGCACTGCAGCATTACTGATTGTGAGCCTTTCGAAAATTGACCAAAACGCACAACATGCGTGTACGCTCAGCCAACCATCGCAAGGACGGTGGGCTGTGGGCTTCTCGGTGGGGGGGGGGGGGGGGGGGGTGTGTGGCTCTGGATGCAAGACGGAACGAACTCTAATTAAACAAAAGCGAGTTAACTGTGTAACACTGGCACGGAATTGAATAAAAATGAGCTCCGTTTTAGAG